>NW_005841861.1:513868-532485 GCF_000455745.1 Alligator sinensis | reverse complement strand
GGGGGGGGGGGGGGGCAAGGGCAGCAAGCTCAGCTGTGGATGCAACCCAGTCTGAAGGGGTGGGGGGGATGGGGACTGCCTCCCAAGCAAACCCCAGCTAGGGTCTGGGGCTAGGAAGCGGGGTTAAACACCCCTTCCTCTGCTCAAAGTTACTGCTGGCTGCAGCTTTGGACTACAGATCCCAGAGGCATCTGGGAGCAGGAAGAGGAAGTAATAACCCTGCAGAATCCTGCTGCTATGACTGTGGACTGCAAATCCCAGAGATCTCACGGGCAGCAGGAAGAGGAAGCAAACACACAATCCATACTGGCTACATGCCAGAGAACTGTGTTCTAGTGCCCCCCACCCCCAGCTTGTGGCCTGAGCCACTGCAGGCATGTGGCTGCATTTCCTGAATCAAAGGTAAATATCTGCTCACTTTTGTTTCAATTTAATCTCTGCAGTTTAGACTAACCTGCAAAGACTGAATCAATTCAGCTTTGGGCTTTTTGACTGTCTGTACTTAGCCTAATAGTTCCTAACCTCCTAGGGACATTGAGAGTATGCCTAGGATTCATCAAGTGCTTAGATACTAAGACCATATAAAGATCTATAAAGGAAAAAAAACATTCTGTATTCAGTATAGTATATGTAGCATATGCAGTAAAGAGCACTGGGCCACACACCGAAATGTGATGATGAAAATAAATGTTGAAAAGTTGTTTTGTCTGTTGAACTTTGACAAATCTGCACAAGGCAGGGTCCTGCTGGGTCATAATGCACATATACTAGCTCATGAACGCATCCTTATTTTTGTCATTTCCTGAAATTTGATGGCTTTACTTTTCAACCTTCTTGTAATATATGTTTCTATCAAATTATATTAAATGTAAAAGCAATTATTATGATGCCATAATAAGAATAAATAGTCAGAGTCTGAAAGGCACAATTGGTTACTACATACACTTGGAGCTGGAGAGCTTTGTGGTTTCATCCTTGTCCTCATCTGTCTGTATCACAAAACCGGTTTATGATGGGCAGTCTTCCTTACCCACAGTAGTAATTGCTTTATAAATATGATAGGCAAGCCAGCTCATGACTACTAAAGTAATGACATTTCAGAATAAGATCAAACAGCATTGACAGTCTTATGGAGAATCTTGTAGAGCATCTTTCTAGGCATATCTCTAGTTAGTGGGATTAACCTCTCATTTTCATAAATACTAAATTCCCTCACTTATTTTCAAAAGCAAAATTTAAACCAGCCAATTAAAAAATTCGCCCTATAATACATATACCATTACCACTGATTAAAATGAGAGACTAACCGTGACAAGAAATTGTTTCAGAGCAGAGCAAAGTGAATCATTTTCCAAAATATGGTTATTAGCACTCTACTGGGAATATATATATATATATATATATATGAGAGCAGGAGGTAATTGCCTGCTCTTTCAAGTAGTGTCTGAATTTAGAAATCTACAGTAGTAATAACATTCACAATAACAGACATTAACTATTTAGAGACTGCAGTGTTTTATGCATTGTATGTTGATCTCTAGTTATTATACTCATTTTTCATAAAGCCGGGAGCCCTACCAGGATGCTATTTGTTAAACATGCTGCAGCATCTAACTAAACCTACTCCAACATTGTTTCCATATCTTCATCCTCTCACATGTCAAATAAATCAATTGTGTCTATAGTACAATATATGGTAAATGTTCTAAATGTTGCAGACCCTGTGGCAAAGATAGAGTAATCACACAAAATTACTCACTATCACTTTGTGTCACAAATTCATGTCTAGAGTGCCTTCTTAAGGAGGTAATAAGAAAGGAAATGTTTAGCAAGCCAAGCTTTTCCAGATAGAAAAGTCATTCTACAAAATGAATGTAATGCCATTACTGCAACAGTAGAAACCTTCGCAAACCATTCTATGGGATATCAAGTTTATTTATTTGGATCAGAACAGGTAATGTACTATTATTTCAAGTCAACACAACAGTTACGAAACCAGGCTTCAGTATTCTCTTGTCCATTGCTGCTAAGGGATATTAGTCTTTTGTATTTGTTGCAAGGCATAGGGCTTAAATATAAATCTCCATGTTCATCTATCATTTGAAAGCAATAAGTAAGGCTAAGTTAGTTTATTATTTTATTAAAACAATTTCTGTCCAATAATGTTCATAATGTGAGCCAGGTAAATTTGGTATACAATTGTTTCCTCCTACTTGGAGGCTGCCCTAAGCCTACTGACACCAGCTTTCATTTACTATAATGATGTACAGATGATGCATGGATCATGCCCTTATCTCTTCTGTGGGATGAATCATGATGGGGCAAAAGTAAAGGAAACTTCTGCAAGAATATTTCAAGCACAGTCATTTGACGGATACTTCCAATAACCACAGTAGTACCTTAGGGAGAGGACAGATAACTGTATATAACCAACTGTATAACAGCACTTTGCTTGAAGGTAATGAACATGGTGCTGGGTAGTTAATTTTAAAGGAAGAGGAAGTAAGTTTTCAGATGCACAAACAGAAGCTGGGTGTGGAGTGATCACACACACCACACTGAGCACTAAACTCTCTGGAAATTAGATGTCCAACTGCTCGCTGTACCTTTAAAGAAAAGGAAAAAAATCTGTCCTTACTTTCCCAAAATGCATCTAATTATGCATTTGAAGGCACATTTGGATTAATTAAAAATACATATAATATTTGGTGCCCCTTAAACTAGCAGATAAAACTAATTTTTTATCAGATGAGAAAGTAAGCTGATATCAGAATCAGGATTGCCATAATCGGGCCATAAAGGTTTTCAATAGCACAAGCAGCAAAACACCTAACCAGCTTCCCAAGAGAATTCTTAGACTTTGTCTCCCAGCAATATTTAAAGCCTTTTAATTTTTTTTGTGAAGAAAGCCATGTCATTTGTGTTTAAGGTGGTAAAATACAGTTTAAAGTCTGTGGGCCAGATTTTTCCAGCCAGCACAGGTAACATACACCTTGATACTCCAGATAATCGCCTCACACTGAAAGGCAGAGTTGCCCTAAGGGGACGAATGCTCTCAGTGTCTGCATTCCCTAAGCTTTCTGTCTACAAACAGCACATTTTCTAGCAGCTAAAGGTAATATAGTAGAGCAGTCATTTCACAGCATTCTGATAGACTTTGCATTCTGGGCTCTGTCCTTCCTTCTACTGAAACAGCCCTATTTTCAAGATACTCCATTCCACACAACCAAGTTTAAAAACAGGATTTAGGAGCACAAAGTTCCAGACAATCAAAAAATCTGAGGCTGAATTGATTCCATCTTGGCAGGTTAGTCTAAGCTGCATAGATTGAACAAATAAGCAAGTGAACAAACATTTGCTTTTGATTCTGGAAATGCAGCCACATGCTTGCAATAGCCCAGGCCAGGCCAGGGTGCTAGTGCATGCCTCCTGCTCAGCTGGAGCAGCTAGCTTGAGTCATGGCTAGCCCATCCACCCTGCAAGGGATGGTTTGTGGAGGAAGTGCAAAGCATGCTGGGATGCTGGGGGACTGTGAGTTAACTTGAATCTGGAGGGAAATTCAGCATGCCCCTAAATTACTTACTGCTTTGAACAATCCTCACCAACTCCTTTATTCTTATGGTCAGGGACACACTCACCAAAAGAGTTTGGATGCAACATAACTACTCTGATGTTTGAAGCTCTTTTGCAGATATGTGTTTGTTCCTAACTTGCAAAAGCAAAAGTTTATGTAACAGGCTTACCTTTCAGAGCTTGGGTTGAGTCCCAGGCTTGAGACCTTGCTGTTTTGATTGGTGGAGCCCATCCACCAATCAGGAGGCAGCAAGAGAAATAACATCACACTCCTTTCCTGAGGGGAGGGGTAGAAGAGCTCCCCCAGACCTGATTGAAGACTGCAAACTGTTAGGTCCGAAAGACATCGGGGCAGAGCCCTGGAGCCCAGCACAGGGGAGATGCATCAGGGACAGAGTGTCACAACCCAAAGGGTGTGATTTTTGTTTGTGTGTGCTTCGGCACTGCTAAATTGTTCCCGCTAAATTGCAGTTTCCTTGCACGGTGGCATTTTCTGCTGCAAAAGAGAACCCCGGTGCAAGGAACGAGTTTCCTGCCAATTTGAAGCTTTCTTTGCAGGGTGCATTTCTTTGTTGCAGCACAGAGATGCTCGTTGCAAAGAGTTCCCGCCATTTGTATGCTAATTCGAGTCCCTTTATTGGCCAGTTCTAAATTATTCACACGTGGCGGCTAGTGATTGGCTTGCTAGCCGTACAAAAGGCTTGAGTGGTTTCCGCCCAAGTTGGAGGACTCCACGAACAAGGGAGGAGGAGACTTCACGCTGTGTGAAGATCTCTAAGCGCTGTGGATCGCGCAAAAGAACTGGACCCACGGAGCCTAGCAAACTTCGTGTGAATGAGTGAGCAGAAGGACCCACGGAGCCTAGCAAACTTCGTGTGAGTTTATTCAGAGCTCTTCCGGACGAGTACTTTCTTCGGCTGACACGACGGGTTCGCGTGTTCAGAGCCTTCAGCCAGATTGGGCTAGAGTTCACGAGTTTAAAACTCTTGTCCGCCTCTTTTCTTTTCTCTCTGTAACCGCAACTTAAGCAAGTTTTCCAGCCTACACCACTGCCATCTCAGTGTAAGTAAACAATCTTTTAAACTATCGCTACGCGTCCGTGCCTAATTGCAGCTCGAAGGCCTTCCCTCTCCGCCCCGGCGTGCCCGGGCTGCTGGCCACAGCCCGCGTGCAGCGCGGAAAAGGGCTCGGGTCGCTCCCGGCCCGCACACAGAGAAGAGAGAAAAGTGGGGCTGAGGAATGCTGCCCAGCAGGGTAAAGCAGCAGCCTAGAAAGAGCCCCTAAAGACTTCTATCAGGAGGGAGCGGCAGATGGCTCCAGCAGTTAGGCTCTCAGTGTGCAGCATGGTGTCCAGACCCTGGGAGCTGCATGAGGCGGCTCGGGTCTGCAATCTCTGGCGTGTGGCCAGAGACACGGTGCACAGGCTGGTGCATGGAACAGGATCTTTGGAGCCCCTGGGGTGGCTCAGGTCCTCAACTCCCAGAACAAGGCCAGGAGCTCAGTGCAGGAGGCACTGCACGGAGGGTGAGAGACCCTGGGAGCCGCTTGAGGTGCCTCGGGTCTACAGCTGCTGGCACAGAGCAGCACCTCAGTGCAGATGACACTGCCCAGAGGATCTGGGAACAGACCAAGCCCCAGTGCTGCACAAGGCTTTCCAGGCCTCCAACCCCTAGCACAAGGCAAAGTGCCCACTACACGCAGCAGTGCATGTGGCCCTAAGCCAGGACAGTGGCAACAGAGCCAGACGGCAGGAAAACCTGGCGGGGAACAGAGCATGACCTGGAGAACAAGAGGCAACCCTCTGGGACTGTGAAGTTACCCTGGAGAGAGGGTCCCCACAGGGGAGGGACCCTCCCCCCCCACCGAGGGTTGCGAATGTGCACCACATGGGCCCCTCCTGGGTGATAGCGGGGAAGCTTAGGAGTCTTTGGGGTCTTCCTCTCCGTTTTTTTCCCCCCCCCACCTCCTTTCCTGTAGTGGTACCTTGGGAGTGGGGCCCCTGCCCTAGAGGGCACCCAAGTAGTCTAAGGACTGCTGACTATATTTGTGGACGGTGCCTTACAGTTTATGTGAATAATTTGAAGTAACAGTCTGTATAGGAATAGAGTTATAAGGTTGCCCTATCAATATCCTTTGGTCTGGTTTCTTCTATTGTTCATCTGTATTTTTAAATAATAACTCTGTGTGTGTGTGTGTGTGTGTGTGTGGTTTATTGTTTTGTAAATTTGTACATATATATCATCTATGTCCTTACCCTTTAAGGGTTTTGTTGTAATAATAAATCTCTATATAGTTAAGTAATTGATTGACTGGGCCTGACTCTATAGGGGATGGAGGCAGTCGCTAGGCTGTCGTGTCCCTCCGCAGCATACTGCCCTGCCAATAATTCCCTCAACTGGAGATAGAAGTACAAACCTGTGCACACCTGGGCTACATTTGTATCTTTCATCAACAACTAAAACAGGCATTTTGTATGAGTGACTACTTGGATTTTCCTCCATCACATCTGAAAAATACTCAGATCCTTGTGCTGAACTAAAGGAGGCCATACCATGAAATGTGTTTCAGTTGAGTCATATTCTATGGGCAGATGAACAAGGAGACAAAGCTTGAGGTGCAAACCTGGAGCAAACGGCACTGTGGCAGCTGCTTACAAACAAGTAGACTCTGCATTTGAAAGGTAGGCAATTAAAAGCATAAGAAAATTTCCTATAATTCATTCAGGAGGAAAATTGGCTGCTACTGGGCCAGGATTGTGTTGCTTTTAGCAGTTACATCATGGTCTCAGCTTTTTAAAACTGGAAAAGCTTGACTTGTCACAAGTTAACACACTTGTGTTCATGCCCATAGAATCTAGCTGTGTGGTTCTCACCCAGGGGTCTGTAACCTCCTAGGGGGGCCATAAGCAGGTTTCGGGGGGTCCATGCTGCCGCCCACTCCACCCCCCCCTCCAGGGTAGAGCCACAGCCTGAGAGGAGTGGTGGCAGCAGCAGCGGCAACCAGGCCATGGTGGCAGGGTAGAGCCACGGCCTGGCATGCTAGTGGCAGGAACAGGTGACTGCAGTGCAACCCCCCCATCCATTATTCCTTGCACTGCTGGCAGCATGGGGGCCCAGGGGCAGTGGCAACGAGTCTTGCCACCCTGCTTCATCCTTCTGCACTGAGTCCTGCCTGCTAGGCCGTGGAGGTAGCTCCTATCCATGACAGTCCAGTCAGACTGCAGTGCAGGGCAGTGGGGATCACCCCCCACCCTCACATGGCAAAGATGCAGCATGGCTTGGCAGGGCACTTCACACTGCCTAGGAGCTAAGGAGGTTCCACATGCCAGCCAGAACCCAGCAGTGCTCACTGCCAGTGGCTCCAGCTCCCAGAAAGTGTATGGCACCCTGCCGAGGCATGCTGCACCTGCATGATGAGACAGCTGCCGCACGGGTGCCAAGCGGGGGGAGGGAATCTCCCACAAGAGTCCAGAGGCCCCAATCACTGCTCCTGCATCCGGTTAGTATGCATCCGGTGAGCATGGGGCTATATATCTATATCTATCTATATAGATATAGATATATCTATAAATATATATATAAAAATATCTATATCTATCTATACTTTTTTTTTTTTTAAGTGCCGGGTCTAGGCTGAGGCCAGGTGAGGGATGGGGGCAGGGCAGCCATGGGGGCTTCTCCCGCAGCTCCCCCCACCTGGGGAGAGGCAGGCACAGCCGGAGGAGCTGCAGGAGAACCTGTAGCCACCCGGCTGTGCCTCCTCTCCCCACCCGATCCAAGTCACCAAATCTCTCTGAAGCAGCACTGAATCTTCCGAAGCTGATTCAGCCAAATCAATTTGGGACAGTGATCTGAATCTCTGAATCGAATCACTGTCCTCCGACTGGCCAAATCTGAATTGAATACTTCCCTATTTGCACAGGCCTAAAAAACAGTTGTTGTGACATAGGTGGGCCGTGGAATTGTTATAGCATGCTGGGGGGGCCTCAGGAAGAAAAAGGCTGAGAACCCCAGCTGTAGTAGGAATAGAGGCTTGCCCAATAAATCAGGTCACTACTGAACCAAAGACAGAATCAATAAAGGAAATGCAGCACAGTTTCACATTCTTGATACATCTTGCTGAAAATGCTGCTGTTCTATGGAATTATAGTCATGATCAAAATCTATTGCATCTCATTTTTATAGCACTTTTCAAAGCTAAATAGATATTATTACCCCATTTAACCACCATAGGTTAAAACTAGAATCAAGAAAACAATCTAGATGCATCTAGGACTAGAGCCAGATGGACAGCTAGCGTAAATTGTCACAGCCTCAGTAACTTGAGCTGAGCCATGTGACAGCTCCAGTGACTTGAGCTGAGCCACTACAAGCTGAGAATCAGGCTCCAATTTCCACTTTAACACCCTATCTTGAACACAGGGATCTTAATGGTAAATGCCTTGTGCACAGACAGTAGCAGAGAAAGATTTAAGATACTACAACTGTCCCAGAACTTGCAGGACTTTCTAATGCAAATGTAATTTAATTTTTCTTTTTTGTTTTGCCGTTATTTTTATGCCCATAATAAAAGTTATAGATAAGCAGAGCCTCCAGGTTTGCACACTGTAGAGAGGTCTACAGACCATCTCAGAATACAAAATCTATCATTCATGACTGCTGTATATAGTGATGTATTGCTATTTCCTTTATCATACTTTGAAAACCACAGTTTCAGTCCCTCATGTAAATGTATTTTGATCCTCATTTATCAAGCAGCAGCAATGTCCTCTTCTGCTAAACTAAACTGCCTAACATACAGTGAAAATCAGCTTTCTTCACAGAATTCTGAACAAGTAGGTGAGTACACTCTAAAAGACCCAATCACACAATAGATAAAGTGTTCACCTTTGACATGATGAAGATAAGACTACTTCACATTATGATACCACTATCGATTTGAGTTATACCAAATAGAGGTATGTTTGTATATGGTTGCTTTCTCTCTGCAATTCTGTGTATAAGATATAGATCAAGAGATTTAAACAAATCTACAGTATTGAAATAATGCAATAATCTCTCTAGTTTTAAAACCATCAGACCCAATTTAAAAAAAGAGTCCAGAAGAGAATTCCAATTTCCAAGACAAAGCATTTCTGAGAAGGGCTGGTAATAATTCAGTGGTCTTAAAAGGCAAATAAAAGTATCTTTTTTTTGTTTTAATAATAGTGCATATTAAATCGATGTTAGTGTATTGTAGGCAACAAACATCTTTTCCATATTCAGTCTTTGGTTTTTTTGAGACATGTTTTTATTAAAAAAGGATTTTATTAAAAAGCTTCTATTCACATTCCACTGCCTGTTCCTAACCTACTTCTTTGCATTTAGATGAAAACTAATCACATTTCCAATACACTTTCCACCATAATAAGATCAACAATAGTGTTTTGGATAGAGTGGAAATATAATATAAAGCTGATCCCCCACTGCCTTGCATAGCTAATAAGCAACAGGCAGCATGAGTCTGAAATGCTAGTGCTTTAACTTGATGCATATCCATTTTTTCATAAGTATATGCAACTACCACCTCACAATGTTAAGTAAGAACGTGGCCACAGGCAGATACCGCAGAGTAGTTGATGTAGTGTAAGTTCACATAGACTGTACTTCATGGTAAGTTGCTATAGTGTAATAAAGTTCTATTGATTACAAATGTAAGCTAGATCTCAACTTTTAATGAGCAATTTGAAAATCCCACTAAGTACACAATGGTATTCCTAAATGCTTAAATGACTGTGCAAAACTGGGCAATAGGGGCATCTTTACACGAGCCAGACATCTGCTCCCACATGTGCTAATTAGTCTGCATTGGAGCAAACTTGATTAATGGAGTCTGCTGGAGTGTGTTAATTAGCATGCTCCAGTAGCCTCTGCATCACATGTATTCAGCGTCCTCACGCTTTGAAATGGTTCATCAAACAAGCTTTATGGGATGCTGAATACATGTGATAGTGCAGGCTCTTTAATTACAACAGTTCTTGGACACCCCCTCCCTGCCCCCCTCCACCTTACTCTGGAGCACCTGTAGACATCCTCGGAGTTTAAGGCTGGAAAAAGGTGTTCCATGGAGTGCGATCAACTGTGCCACAATATGCCTCACCACAGCTGATCACACTTCACGGCTGTCAACAGAAGTTGTTGGCTGAACACCTCAATTTGGAGAGCAAGGAAATCCCATGCAGAGGATTTCCCTGGTGGTGTCTGCAAAAGCACAGAGGGCGAAACTCCCACAGGAGATCTCCACTCTACACCTGGATATAGGCACATGGAAGAATCCTACTACAGGGGATTTCCCCACATGCATCTGCAAATGCAGAGGGGGGACCTCCCACAGGGGACCTCCTTTTAGGTTTGCAGGCTGTCCCCCACACTGCTGTCAAAAATGCCTGCCAGAGACTTAGTGCACATACTGCTGCTGC
This sequence comes from Alligator sinensis, assembly GCF_000455745.1. Taxonomy (NCBI): domain Eukaryota; kingdom Metazoa; phylum Chordata; order Crocodylia; family Alligatoridae; genus Alligator; species Alligator sinensis. The sequence goes on along the minus strand of NW_005841861.1, from coordinate 522,455 downwards.
GTGGGACATGTCTGCAAGCCAACACACTATATTAGGGTAAAGCCCTGACTTTCCCCACTTAGCCAGACACATCACTGGAGATCCTTAGGAAGCCTCTGAGTAAGTAGGGGAAGTGAGGCAGGTGTTTCTAAGACTTGAGGGACCTGAACCTGCTTGGAAATTCCTGGGGTGTGAAGGGCTGGGCCCTACAAGCCTGCAGAGCCCCTGTTCAGGGCAGCTGGCAAGCACAGGCAGCCTTGCTCTCCCTCCATAAACAGATGTAGGCTGCAAAAAGTGACCCAATTCATTACTACCTTCTGCAACAGCTACAAATCTGAACATTTTTGGTGAGATAAAAAATATGGGCATCTGTTTGGTTTTACTATGTATTACCATAACATTTTTATAGCAGCATAAAGCTGACATCTGCTTCTATCCTATGGCCAATTTCAGACATAACTCCTTCTCCAGGTTGGGTGATCAGAAACCAGTCTATAACCAGAACAGAATAGTAATTTGGGGCATACGGACAGCTTGAAAAATGGTGGATCCCAGTCTAAAATAGTCCTGGATCTATGTGGTATCAGATTTACTCAATCTAGGTTAGACTAGTGAATCAAACATGAGTACCAGGTCTGTTCATCAATCAAGGTGGGTTGCTGTCTGCTGGCATCCAAGGGGTCATTGCAGGCCCCCTGCTAACCACCCCCTGAAAAGGAGCCGCAGCTCAGCTGCTCCAGTGAAGTGCCTAGCCAGTCCCACCCCTGAGCTCTCTAGCTATCAGCCACAGGCAGGACAGAGGCAGGGGTGTGGGGTGCAGAACAGGGCTCACAAGGTGGGGGAGAGGGAGGGCAGCAGTGCACTCAGCATTTCTGGCCTGGGTCAGCAGAGCACATGGTGTCCCTTCCCTGTCCCAGTTCAGTCTCAGCCCTGGGACCATGTGCTGGAGCAGCTCTGGGAAGGATGCCTAGGATTTTGCTCCTGGAGCCTGAACAGAGTTGGGGCCTGAAGCCACATCCCATGCAGCTGTGGGGCTCTACTCTGGGGGCGGGGCAGAAGGAACAGTCAAGCACTTGCAGCTGCACAGGAAGTGGCTTCAGCCCTAAACAGGACACTGGTTCTGGGGGGAGGATCTTGCAAGCCCTTCCTAGAACCACTCCAACTCACAACTCAGAGTGTCCCTCCTCTGTCCTGGTTCTGTCCAAGCCCCAGGACTGTATGCTGGAATAGCTCTGGGACAGACTCGCGGGATTTCTACCCCACTCCCCCTCTCCTCCCCCTTGGAGCCAGCACCAGTCAAGGCTGAAATCACTTCCCATGCAGCTGTAAAGGCATGGTGCCTGCCCTCACAGGGACCACAGCCCCGCAGCTTCATGGGAAGTGGCTTCAGCCCTGAACTTGGTACTGTCTCAGGTCAGGAAGGGAGGGTAGGTGGGGAGGAAGATCCTGCGAGCCCTTCCTGGAGCTGCTCCAGCACATGGTACCAGGGCTTGGACAGAACTGGGACAGGAAGGGACTTAGATCGAGGATGCGAGGTGCACCGCTGGTACTGCCTCTCCTCAGCAGCTCATGAGCTCCGCCCTGCTTGTCATGCCTGAGATGTACCCCTGCACTTCCCATCACGACAAAGCCCAGGGACCCCCATGCTGCCACAAAGGTGGGGTGAGCACAGCCTCCTCTGCTGGCTGCCTGCAGCTGACCGTTGCCTGATGGATAACAGGACAGCAGGGGAAGGCATGTGCCTGACAGCCAGTGAGGAATGGTACAGCCATTTGGCTTTACTCAGCTGCCCTGGGCAAGATCCTGCACATTGAGAGGAATGCAGGAGTGACCCCACCTTCTGGCCTTAGCCAGCATGCCCTCCCCCAACAAAGGGTGAATGAGAGTTCCCTTCAGTCCTGATCCAATCTATGCAGCTTAGAGAAACCCGAGTAGATTGAATTGATTCTACCTTGGGCTTTTCAAATGTGGGTACTTGGCCTAAGGGCCTAAACCAAGGGTGTTAAACATATGGCCAGTGGGCGAGATCCAGACTCCAGAAACCACCATCCAGCTCTTGGTGCTGCCCCTGTGTCTGATCAGAACCATGCAGGGCACAGCAAGCATGCAATCTGGATCCAGCCCACATACCCCATCTCCCCTTCCCTAGCACACATGATCCAGGGGCTACTCCAACTAGTCTGGGACCACACTGAATATGGCACAGATTCTGGAGTGGCCAGAATGGGTGCACACAGTCCAACTGGAGCAGCAGATGCAGGTGGCACACACTCCAGCTGGTCCAGGTCCCACACAGCGCACAGGGCCAGATATGTTTGGACACCCCTGACCTAAATCACTTTGGAAATGGGACCCAGCCTACAAAAATCATTTATACTTTTTCCCTTCACATTTCTACTGATTATAGTTGGCCTATAATGGAACTATCAAGGCACCCCACAATACACTACAGCCTCCCCTTTTGGTGACAACAGAAGATGTAGCATGGGGAATGTATTTCACCTGGGGAATCTAGTCCATATAGGACAATTGGAACGACACAACTGAGAACTCCCACGAAGTAACATTTGACTGTTCAATGTCTTGAGTAAAAGAAACGTCTCATTTTCTGAGAAATTTCTTTTAGTTGAAGATTCAGTTTTCTATTGTGCACAAAAAGTTTAAATGAAAGTGTTTCAAAACCACCAGCTCAGGGTGAACTATAGCAATGTAGCTGATTCTATACAGACAAGCCTTTTATTCATCTTGTTTTTAAGACTTTCCCCTGGTTACTCTATGTAAAGAAATATGCAGTGTTTGTTTACATTATCGGTAGAACTTATTACAATTAGGGTGTAGACTTTGGATAAGCTGATCCCCCCCCCCAAAATATGTATTTTTCAGAAGTTTTAAGTGTACTTTCCTGTCAGTGATTAGCCCAGACATGGTCTTCCTTGGAGACTTGGAAGGATACAACATGTGGGATGATTCTCATCCCATGTCATCAAGATGTGCAAAAATCCTTTGAAAAGGTTGCTGGAGAAGTTTTGGCTTTATACAGTTACCTCTAAAAACAAAGTGCATTAGAACAATGATTTAAAACTTTATCTTCATCATTTAATATTTGAGACTGAAATCTAGCACACTTAAGGAAATCTAGACTTAAGAATTGGCTAATTGAAAGTCTGCCTAAACTTTCAGCAGCATGGTGATATAAATTACTATGCATAACCACAGTGGAGCGAATGATTTATTAATACCCAAGGGTCTCTCTTGTCCTGTATCTAACCACAGCAGAATCTATACAGGATCTCAAATCATAATGACCCTACAACCAAAACCCAAGGGCAATCCAGTCATTTTTAAAGATATATAAATGAATAATAACTGAGAAAGGAAGAAATGCACATGTTATTTGCTATATTAAATCACAACTCAAATTTTTATTTTTCATTACGAGAAGGTGAAGTTATAGGAATACAAAAGCCTGAATGTAAGATTTCTCTAACTGAAACGACAAGAGAACATCAACATGTGAAACAAAACATTTCATGAAATCTTGCATAGATGCAAGATTACACACTATATGTAAATTATGATTTACACATTATAAATATAAGCATCCCTCTTCTGGGTATTGCCATTTTTGTAGGGCAAAAAATGCTATAACCTGAACTTTCCACACACAAAACAAAAGAAACAAACGAAACAATCCACAGGAAGACAGGGAATGTTGCTTTGATAGCATATTGAAAACTTGTAAGATAGAAAGATCTCTACTTTAAACCTGGCTAACATGGGCTATGGATAACATGAAAACTGTTATTTTGATTCTCATCAATTAATATCAGATTTTCCCTTTCTTTCTCTAAGAGGCAGCCTTCCTAATTTGGAGAAAACAAGATCCAAACTAACTTTAATGTTTAATTAAACTTTAATGTTTTTTCCTTCCTTTTGTGTTTTTCCCTCTGTATGGCTAACAACAGAGGTAGACAGTTTATACAGAACAGTGTAAAATGAGAAACTGGTCTGACCTTAGTAAGAGCTGTAAGCTGTTCCATGCAAAGTCATTGCTCTTGAAACTATCTGTACATAATTTAAATCCTATTATGTTGCCATAAAACGTTCCTTTCAAATTTTGCTTTCAACCAAAGTTCAGCTCATGCCATTTACCACACAAAGACTCCCACAAAAAAAACTTAAATCGCCCACAACAAAAACAAAATTGAATGGCCCAAACATCTAAAAAAAAAAAAAAAAAAGTTTCCATAGAAACACAATCTTTACAAAAATAGAGAAAGCGTCAGTTTTAAATCAGTTCTTTTTGGTACAGATAGTTATCAACTGGCATCTTCCACTGCAACAGATAACATAACACTTGCTGAGTTACCTCATTACAGTTTTCTCCAGACTCAGCACCGGCTATGCTGGCAATAAATTGTACAGATCACATCCTACTGCTCACAGACAGGGGCTGGGTGAGCAACATTTACACAGTACATAAGATGCATGAGCTGTCACCCTACTAATCAGTATAGGAACATCATATTAATCAAAAGATCAGTATCAAGGTACACATCAGACAAGCATCCAGATGGTAACTTTCCAGAACATTTCCATAATGCATCATCCATTTACAAGGTAATATTACAATATTCTAGTCAGACAAAAAAAAAAAAAAAAAAAAAAAACCCAGCAAAAAAACAAAACAACCCCCCTGCAAAAAAATACCAAAAACAACCCAGCTTTGTTATTCTATCAAAATAGGTTAAAGAAAACAATTTAAATAGAAAGTCAAATGAGAAAGAGACTTGCAAATAATAAGAACTATCCACTAGTAGTTCTATTTGTCTGACTGTTTGTGCCTCATGCCCTGGAAAAATCATTTTTATCAACTATACATCTCCACCTATCATGAGGCAAGAAGGTAAGATGAAGCATGCTTGCTTCTAACTGCTTTACTCCTTCCTCTGAATCAAAACACCCTGAACAGCAATCCCAAATAATATAATTATATGTGGATGAGAAAAGCAGAAGGACTGACTATGCCATAGAAGGAGATAGCTAAGGAAGCAGAAATAGAATTACTATTTCCCCCAACTCAAATTGACTTTCTAAAGAATCAATGGCATAGAAGGAAATACATGCCCCATCCATACATAAGACTGAAGGTACCCATCATGGGAGCCAACTGGTTTTTTCGCTGGTAGGCACTTCCAGGTGTAAAAAACAAAACCTGGCACTTTTAACTCGGAGATGCCAAGCATGCACATGCCCAGAAGCAGCAGCGCATTACTTCTACCCAGCTCTACAGCATCTGTAAAGATCAGGTGCTTTAGTGGGGCTTTTTTTTTTTACACTTATCTAATGGCTGATTGAATCACCTATTAGATAAAAGTGCCAAAGAAGCGCCTGATCTTTACAGATGCTTCAGAGCAGGGCTGAAGTCTCACACTGCGTTTTTCAGTAAAGTGCAGTTCGTTTGGGTTTTTTAAATCTGCAAGTGGCTCTGTGGGTGCTGAGCACCCACTAATTTTTTTGGTGGGCGATTCAGTCATAGAGCACCCATGGAGTCAACTTCTACAAGAAAAACCAGTAAGATTTGGCTAAGCTCCTGGTTACCAAATAATAAATAAAAATAAATTATAAAAATAATAAATAATACAAATATAATATAAAAAGATGATGGATGTAAGCCACAGATATTTGCATAACTATGCCACTAAATGAAGACACCATTCCCCTCCAGTGACCTCTTACCCTAGTAGTTGTCCATTCAAGCAAGTACACTGCCCTCAGTGAAGAAGACAAAGCACAGCAATCAGGGTGATGTGTTCCTGGGCATACAGGCCGCTGTGTCTGCATTTATTCTCTCTCGGAAAACAGGACAACTATTCTGAACTGGATTATCAACAAATGTTTTCCCGCGATTGGTCCCAGCTCTTTGGGCTGTAGTGGGATAGTTTGATAGCAGCCATGGTTATGCTGCAATAGATAAAAAGAGCTCACGAATGCAGAAGACTTCATTTTCAAAAGAGAGGAATTAAGACTGTGCAGCTCACTCCCAGATGGGGCAGGAAAGACCCTCAGCCTCACCACAACAGGGAGCTAAATGCAAAATCTACCCCTTCTTCAAAAACTAGAATGACCACAACTTTCCTCCTTGAGGTGGAAGTGAAAGGACTATGCAATGCCAAATGAACAACCCCCGTGGTTTCTCTACACATATATTAAACCCCCCTCAAGCAACACATAGTATGGAATACCTGGCATCAAACTTTCCTCAGTGAAAAATAATGAATAAATAAATCAATCAATAAGTGTGCGAGTGTGTGTACACATTTATTTATTGTATTTGTTGTTATAGTAAAAATATACATTTGGATATAAAAATATACAGCCTGCCCTTGCCCTGTGCACAAATCTAGGGGGCACATGCCCCCCATGCCTCCCCTGGGGGTGGCCGCAGTGGTGGGGAGCCCCCCACCCTCCTCCCCGGACAAGCCACCTATGGCTCTGCCCCATGCCTCACCCTGGCTGGGCAATGCCTGCCTCTGTGCCAGCCCTTGCCCCAGCCCCATTCCCTCCCTCAACATGGGGGCCTTGGTCTGCCCCCCACACCCCTTGTCCCCCACAGACTTACCAGCCGGACACTGTTCTCCAAGCTACATATTGGCTCTTGGATTGGTATCAGCTGATATAGTTGGTTATGGAGCTATGAGGATTGTTTGGAGGCTCCTGGTCCCAGACATGACCTAAAACTGCAATCTGCCAGGTAAGGGGGGGGGGGGGGGGGGGGCGCGGGGGGGGGGAGGGGGGGGGGGGGGGAGGAGGCTCTGGCGGGGCTGTCTGTGGTGGGACAGCCCCCAAGAAATACCAAACCAATTACTCCCCCCAGTAAAAGGTAGGGGCACCTTAACCCTGGCCCCCACCATTGTGAGTAGTTGTGAGAGCTGTGGGAGTAGCGGGGCCAGGCGTCTCCATTAGTAGTCATCTGAGACCAGCATGGACAAAGGGTGCCAAAGGCCCCAGAGTGGGCAGTGTTGTTGGGAAGAGTTATGGTGAGGACCCACACAGAGTAGGGTGCAAAAAGGGACACTTGAAGGACTGCATGCGTGGGGTGCAGAGTAGGGCTTCTGAGCAGGGCTTGAAGGGCTGCACCAGAGGCATACTGAGTAGGGCTGCAAAAGCAGCCTGAAGGAAAATACATGGGCCAACACTCAGAATTGAGAACAGGGGCCTGAGGTGGAATCAGCCTGGTATTTGGCATAAGGCCAGGCCACATAGAATAGGTGACCTTGAGGGAACTGAAGGGCTGTGTGTGTCCTACCAGAGTGCAAATAGTGAAGCCCAACAGCCCAAAGAGGACACTCAAGGGGAGCAAGGGTAGTGGAGTGTGGCCCAGTAATGGGCACTATGTTAGAGGTGCCTGTGAGAGGGGGGCGGAGTGCAAGAAACAGTCTGTGAGCAGGGTGGGGGGGGCAGAGTGAGTGTGTGAGTGAATGAGCCCAATGGTGGACTGAATTTGCCTCAGTCTCAGACTGGGGAACTATCACAATCTAGATGCCATCTGGGAGGCATAGGCTATGGTGTAGGGGAGGTATGGAGCCATGGATAGCACCCCTGACATTGGGGTAATGTAAAGGCAGCCTCCCACTTATTATATCATATTAACATTCAAGTCGTGGCAGGAAAGTTAGGACGGATTGTCCTAGGCAGATGGGTGGGCCAACTTGTGATATGGTCTTGAGTTTGCCCCCTGTCACAGGTGAACATATACGTGGATTCCAAGGCTAGAAGGGTGTCCATGGCCTGGTGGTTGGCATGTCTCTGCTGCCAGAGCTACTCCAGGCACTCCAGAGCCTCCATTCAGGCCCAGTGACCCCGCTACGTCTGGTCCTGCACCTCCTCCCACCAGGCCTGCTCCTGCACCTCCCATGCTTGCTCCCATGCCTCCTCTCCTCCTCCATCACCACCAGCCACTGAAGCAGGAGGGTCCAGTCCCTGGTGCACCGCAGATATACCAGCACATCTGGGCCGTTCCAGTGGTAGGCGGTGGTGAACCAGAGCCCATATCCCTGCTGGGGCTGGTGGACTCTCCCGCATGATGAAGTGTTGGCCCTAGCCAAAAGCCTTTTGTGAGAGTTTGCAACATTTTAGAGATGAGATGTTCTGCACCAGGGGCCATAGGCTGCCCAGCCTCAGATCGGGGGTCAGCCATGCAAGGGTGCCCAGGAACCTGAGCCCAGGTAGCTGCTGCCTGAGTCCCCTGTCCCTGTGTGCTTCCCTGGGGCTGGCAGCCCACTGGGTGCTGGCTACAGGCAGTCTGCCTCCCCTACCCCCATCCCCAGGGCAGGACAGGCCAGCCTGCTGGCAGCACTTTCTGCTGTGGCCCCAGACCCCAATCCCTGCAGGCCAGCCACTCTGCCACACTGCCACCCAGCCCACAGCACCCAACAGTGGGGCATGTGGAACTCCCAGACAACTGGGGTAAGGGGTTGGCCATGCCCCCACCCTTCCCACAGGGGGCCTCTCCCAGGAGGCACCCAGGGACACCCCCCTCTCCATGCCACCACTACACCCCAAGAGTGCCCCTGCTATTTGTGCAAGTGGAGGGGTGTCCAAGCCA
>NW_005841861.1:504924-513683 GCF_000455745.1 Alligator sinensis | reverse complement strand
CTTCTTGGCAGTGCAGAGGCAGAAAAGGATCTTGGAATCGTTATTGATGCCAAAATGAACATGGGCCGACAGTGTGGGGACGCGGTCAGAAAGGTCAACCACACCTTGTCATGCATCCACAGATGCATCTCAAGCAGGTCTAAGGAGGTGATCCTCCCACTCTATGAGGAGCTGGTCAGGCCGCAGTTGGAGTACTGCATCCAGTTCTGGGTGCCGCACTTCAGGAGGGATGTGGACAGCATTGAGAGAGTTCAGAGGAGGGCCACGCACATGATCAGGGGGCAGCAGGGCAGGCCCTACGAGGAGAGGCTAAGGGACCTGAACCTGTTCAGCCTCCACAAGAGAAGGCTGAGGGGAGATCTAGTGGCCTGTTACAAACTAGTCAGAGGGGACCAGCAGGCATTGAGGGAGTCCCTGTTCCCTCGAGAACTACCAGGAGTGACTAGAAATAACGGTCACAAGCTGGCAGAGGGTAGATTCAGACTAGCCTTCAGGAGGTGCTACTTCACAGTCAGGGTGGCTAGGACCTGGAACCAACTTCCAAGTGAAGTGATACTGGCTCCTACCCTGGAGGTCTTTAAGAGGAGGTTAGACGAACACCTTGCTGGGATCATTTGACCCCAGTACTTTTTCCTGCCACGGCAGGGGGTCGGACTTGATGATCTGCTCAGGTCCCTTCTGACCCTACCAACTATAAAACTATGCTACTGGTCTTCCTAGTGCCTTGGGTACATCTGCACTCCTAGCTCAGGGTCCTGAGCCACAAAAGCATGAGGGGACAAGTCCAGGTTGCCCTGGTATGCAGCAGACTGGCACCTAGCCATGGCCCCCACCCCAAGGAGGAGCTGGTGCTGCTGGCAGCCGGTGGTATCATTGCCTCATGGTGTCCTCATGGTGGGGCATAGGGCTGTGCCAAAGGTGAGGCAGCCACTGGGCAGGGCATCTCAACCTGCAGTGGAGGCAGTAGCTGGGGAGGAGGGGGAGGGAGGGCACTGAAGCAGCGTTCCCTCTAAGCTGTGCAACATGCAAGGCCATGCTGGTGTGCCTGGCAACGTGGTATGACCCACCTACATGGCTGCGCACGCCACACCACTTAGAGGGAATGCTGCACTGAAGGCCCAGGCATCAGGGCATGGCAGGGGATTGGGAAGGATGCCCCTGCTAGTGTCATTCACAGGGGTGTGGCCTTGCTCCCAGGGTGCCAAAATGTGGGTCAACTTCAGCAAAAAGGCTGTGGACTTTTGGACATGACTGGACTAACCCTTGAAGTTGTCATGGCCCTGCACTGCGCCTGCAAGGCACTGACCTTTATGTGGCACTGCCGTGCCAAGCAAGAGTATACGGGGGGCAGTTGCTGGCCCTGCTGCCAGAGACAGCAAGGTAGCAGCCCTGGGTGGATCTTAGGGCTGGGCAAGGGGTGCAGCAGGCTGCAGCCCTTTGCAACACTCACCTGTGGCCAAGCAGAAGCTCTGAAGGGGGACAGGCCAGGTAAAGACAGCCTGTGGCCTGTCCAAGGGAACACATGGGGCCTGCTAGGTTCCTTTACACAACAGGCTTGTGCAGGTTCCAGGTGTGTGTGCCTCAAGGAACAAAATGCCTGCAGGCTTGTATACCCTGCAGCTAGGGGCTGCCAAAGAGCAGCCCAGCCCTGGAGCAGGAGAGGCAGGCAGCCAGAAGCTGAGGCTGGACTCAGGCCAACCCCAGTGGCTGGGTAGATCTGGCACTAAAGTTAGTGCTAAGTCGCATCTACAAATGCATTAAGGCTCATTAACTAATCATGACTAAATTTGATACCTGCATTTGAAGGTATCAAATTTAGGTGAGATTAGCCTAAGTTATTACACAATAAGGGCATGTATGTGTAGATGAGCAACTGTACTGCACAGTGTCTTAGGCTAATGTGCATTAACATGTCTCATATAGACATGTCTATTGGAGCTTACCCCTGATGGAAATGATAGCAAATAGCATGCATTCACATCCTTGTCCTATTCAGTAACCCTTCCTCCTGCACAATTCCCACTAAAAACACTTTTGGTTCATAAAGAATTATTTAAAAGCGTCTGGCAATTTACCAAAAAAACCAAAACAAACAAAAAAAACAAAACAAAAAAAAACCAAAAACAAACCAACATCAGTTTTAGATGTCCTGCTATTTGACCAGTGAAGCCAAGTACGATTTCTTTTTCAGATGTACTCATTGCTGACAACTCCACAAGAAGTCAAGGGCATCTATGTATTTTTTGCAAGTCAGGAACCAGAAGACTCAAAACTGGACCCCAAAACATTAAGGAATCTGAAATTAGCAGTCATTTAAAAATAATCTGCATCTGTCCATTCATTCTTACCAGCATAAAGTCTTTTTTTTTTTTTTTTTTGATAGAAATAAACAAATGTCCAGGGTCTCCCACACACAGCTGCCAGAAAAAAAAAAGAAAAGAAAAGAAAAAAAGCTGAAACCCTTCCATCACTCACTCAGCCCTACTTACATATTTGGAAAATTGGCACCCTGGCAAATTTTTCTATTAGACAAATCATATAAACAATTTACTGATTGTTAATAAACACCTACTTTATCTTCATATGCTTAGTGAAGACCATACTTTTTACACTAGTTAGGGCCAGCCACCACGGAAGGCTCTGAAGTGTTTCATCTAACATGACTGAGAGCAGGTTCAGGCCTCAATTACTAGGAAATAGCTCCCTAATCAGTAAAAGCTTTCCAACCATAGAAATATTAAGTGTTAGTACTGCACAGAAATATAATTTAGCATGTAACTATTATAAGCACTTAGAGGAATTCAGCTGTTCCTTTTCTACAATTGTCAGCTTGAGGAATGTCATATTCTTCTAGCTTTTAAGCTACGGCATGGTGAATCAGAAGTAGAGGACCAACCTGATTGCAGTAGGTTTTCCATATTGGCACTTTCCAGAAAAAAAATAAATCTATTTGCTTGGAGCAAAAACATTCTTTATTATCTAATAAAAAACAGTTATGTTAGAAATCAAAAGCCCATGATTCAGCTAGCACAGTTGCATTAACACTTATCTCTGAGGGTTGCCATTTAACTTCTGTTGTCTACCAAATGGTCTTTTTATTACAAAAATCTATTGCATTCTGCAATCTTTGAAGTAAGTACTGTCTATTCCTAACAATAACTTTAAAAAGAATCTAACTCATGGTCATTAGACATATGTTGTTAATATTGCATGTCTTCATACTGCAAAAGCTATACCACAACTTCAGTTCTGAGAATTTCCAAACATTCATTAAAAATGAAACCCTTCAGAGTTTATCTAATGTAAGTTTTAGATTATTACTGAGTGGGTGTAAATCAGTCAGCCTGAATCACACACCCCTACTGCACACCCCTTCTGCACACATTAACCATAAGATAATAACTTATAAGAGAATAAGAGAAGAGATATGATAGGATTCTACCCAACTAGAGGAGGTAGGCAGCTGATTTCATGGGCAGATCATGGGGCCAGCTGGCATTTTCACAGGCTTATCATGCAAGCCCCCCCACCCCACACCTCTGATTGGCCGAGAGGCCTTCGTGACCCCTCCCCCAGCTACTGATTGGTTAAGTGGGCTGCATATCATACAGCCCCACCCCTCACTGCCGATTAGCTGAGAGGGCTATCATACAGCTCTGCCTCTCGCCACTGATTGGTGTAGAGGGATGGGTCCTCATGACAGGCATCCATCTCAGCAAATCAGTGGTGAAGGATGGGGCATGCAGCCATCTTGCTGCCATGGCAGCCAGCAGTACCACCCCCCTTGGCAGCAGTGGCCACGAAGGCTACTGACTTTCACTGGTGAGCTAGCATTCTATTTTTAGTAAGCCTCCCCTCCCCGCAACAATGGAAATTGGACAATGTCCACAAAATCATGATTTCCACCAAATCCTCAATATTGTGATTTGAATGAGTCCCTAAATATGTAGCAAAAAGTTTACATTAGCCCAGTTTAAATTTAAAGTGCCAACATTGGAAAAGCTTGTCCTGAAAGGTTCCTATAAACAGATAACCCTGCACTGGAAAACATCAGCAATAAGTAGTCACTAAAGGTTAGATTTTGACATCCTGACTTTTACTGAGCTCCACGTTACACCATGAATGGCATCACTAACACCAATGGGAATAGCAGGGTTCTCACAATTCGTAACAAACAAAATGTTTCCTGGGATTGGAAAGATGACCCCCTCTATGAGGGCCAGAGCCTAGTGCTAGTAACTAGGCCTATCTTTTCCTTTGGTATTTCTGAGACACTTTTCAGAATATATTCGGACCAGACACAGAAACAATGTGCCTTAAAAAGTCTGCTGTACTTTCTTAACTGGCTCTTATGTGTTTTTTATGACACAAGCAAGTCAAGCTATTACCAGCAGCGTTTGTACAATTCAGATCAATGGCCTCAAGGAAAAATATCTGATCATCTCTAAACTGCAATACCAGCAATGCAATACCAGCCTTACATGGTGTACTTTATATAAGCATCCCAGGGCATTACAGTACCTCAGAACAACCTCCTGTTAATTAAAAGCAAGGTTAGATGAATAAGGCCTTGTTTCTCAGCTCATTATATGTGTACACAAGGTATCAGTTTTCTAATACCAGCATATTATGTATCCAGATATGAACTGCAAAACAAATTCTAGGATCCACTAAATGTAAAAAGGTCAGTGTTAATCTGACCCCTATCCAGTCTGAAGTAGCTAAAAATGGCAGTTCCATGCACTGTATTTTCCCTGAATTGTTCAGCTAATTTTTCTGGTTTCCCAATTTCCTTATTAAATGGTTTTTTTTCTTATTGCTCTGTGAAAGGCCTACACACACAGTAGGAGAAAATGACTCAGTGACAACAGCGCCAACCTATTTGTTTTCCTCTAATCTTTTTCAACTATTCTTGGTAATAGCAGGGGGGGGAAATGCTCAGAATTGATGAGGTCTCTTTAATATAGCACATAGCACCTTCCGGGTATATTTTAGAGCTGCACTTATACCAGACCTACTTTTTGTGGACACAAATTGTGCCCAATACTTCAGTTGTCCAAGTTATTTATACAGCCCCATTTGCAGCAGCATCTGAGCATTTGCCAGGGTGCGGTGTAATAAGGGATAATCACACTTCATGTTTTACAGCTATCAAATCCACCTTGCTGCGGTCATCTGACCTGCCCAAATGCAGGGGGGCTGGACCCAATTATCTGTAAGGTCCCTTTCAGCCCCCAACAAGTATGACACTATAAATGGAGACAGCAGTCTAGAGCCACAGAAAAGACTGGCCACCAAGTTCCAAGTCCCCCTCCACAAAAGAGCCTCATTTTGATATTAAAAGCATTTCCCAGGTGCCCAAACTCCATTTGTGAGCAGAACCAGAAGCATCTCTGTCTCAACAGAATTGAGCAGCTCATAACTACCTCACTGACACCTCAGTGACGATCGACAAACTGATCTGTTTTTGCCGTCTTGTCAGACAGACTCAATCCAGTAGGCATTCTCGGAGTATGCCTAAAGAATGATTTTCTAGAGAAGGTGGAATTAGCAACTCACTTTTATCCAATGGCTCAGGAGTAGTCTCTCATGATACGGAAGTTTGTGAGTTCAAGTCCCTCCCCTGCCTGATGGAATTGGCAACTCCTGTTGCCAATCTGTAATTCATTGTCTGGGCAGCAGCAGCTTGCACTCAGCAAAGGGAACCTGTCCTTTGTAAAATTCCCCCTAAAGGATGGGCAAGAATTTTCCTTAACAATATAAAAATATTACTGGAATACTTAGGTTTTCGAATGCGTTCCAAATTATAAAGGATATTTCATACATGCAAGCAGGTGCATAACCAGCAGTTTCTCTGGGCACTCTGCAAGGTGCTGAGCACTAAAAAGAAAGGAGCTGAGAAATGCTCACCTCACTCTAGTTACGTTACTGCAAACAAGTTACCTTTGTCCAGGAACCGTAATGTTTTCTTCTGGAATTGTCTGATGCTAAATACACAGCCTTAGCACAGCATTAATGCTTTTTTATTGCACTTAATTTATATTAGCAATGTAATGAGATCTTAAAATATCTTCTCAGTTCTATAAACCGCACAGCTTGGAAGCAGTCTGAAATTCAGTAGAAGTTTGCAGACAGCAGACTAAAATTATTCATTTGCCAAATGGAGGGGTAAAAGAACAATGAATGCAAGATTATCTTAGCTTCCATTTCTGTACACTAAAAGATAATTAATGTTTATAAAAAGGGAAAAATCAAAGTAAACAGGAGAATATAATTTATTGGAGTCATGTCTGATGCAGCTCAGAGTTTTCCCTGGGGCTCGATTATGAAGTAAACCTAAAAGAAATATTCTTCGCTTCTTACATTCCATCCTGAGTTAGACTGGGAAAAGACTGGCAGCTCAAACTCACTTCTTGATTAAATCTTTCTTTATCAATATTAATGAATAATATTGATTTTCATGCCTTTTCTCAAGAAGAACGTCCTTTGGTGACTAAGTGCTCCTAACATAGGTGAGCTGCTTAACTAAAACTAAATACATACATTCTAATATTACAAAAGCCTTAACCTGTCTGTCTGTCCATCCATCCATAATGCTTTATTCACCAAACAGCCAGTCAGAGTGAGGAGAAGTGTTTGGACAGGTGGCAGCATGCTGCCACGATGGCAGGGACACAGAGGATGGAGTGGAGGGGTGAAGCCATCACAGCTGGGCTTGCCCCCCCCAAACCCTAACTAACCTGCAGGTGGCGATGATGGAGCGGGGTGGGAAAGGGAGCAGGCCACCGGAGGTGGCCTCACCCCTCTCTTGCTCCTTGGAGGTGACAGCAATGGTAGCATGGGGGGACCAGGGTCAGGATGCCACAGGGGGGCGAGGCTACCAGGGCTGGCTCAGTCCTCTCCCACGTTGGGCCCAGGCCTGCTCCTCCCCTCCCCCTGCTGCTGCAGCAGGGAAGGGGGTAGCAGGCTTGGATCCCAAGCAGCAGGAGGGAAAGGGGGAGTGGGCCCAGACCCGGGGGGTCTCCATCCCTGCCCACTCCCCCCACCCCCCTGTCATTCTTGACAGGCAATTGGCTAGTACATACATAAATAGGTGCATAAAAACAACAACCTGAAATCAAAATAATGGCCCTGCAGGGGACAGGAGCTACTTTTGTGTCAGAAGAAAGCCTTTCTCCTAGCACTCAAAAAGTTTACAGCCATTCAAAGAGGGCTTTTTTGCAGAAGAGAACTGAACAAGTGAGACCAGTTTGCACCAGGGAGATCTCTTCTTTCATACCAGCTTGAATAGCTGTATGCTCCTAAGGACCCACAATATCCTACATTGTTCCACTCTCCCTCCATCCTCCTCCAGGGAAATCATGGACTCCCTGACAGCCTGCTCAGCAGTGAGCTGTGGCAGCCCTGGAGAACAATGATCTCCCTCCTTGGTTTAAGTTAAACCAGAGTCCCACAACATCCCAGATGCTTTGCAATGCTCGGCTCGACTATCTGCTGGAACAGAGCAAGGTTGGCTCTGTCCCTCTCCTTCCTAGCCTATCATTGCTTTAGCTGGCTGCAGCAGCTGGCAGGCTTCCCCTTCTCCCCCATCACCCTCCTTGCTCAAGCAGGGATCCCCACTCCCACCCCTCTTCCACAGCAGGGACCTAAACACAGGGACCCAGCATCTGGCCATACCTTCCCCCCCATGCTAACTAATGATGAGAGACGTCTCTATGGGTCTCCAATTTCACTGAAATAAAGGCAGATGGCTAGTGGCTTACAAATACAAATGCACCCTCCAGATAAGAAGAGCTTGAAACTAATGAGAGAGATGTTTTCTTTTGTAGGGCTTGATGGGCTGATAACCTTTGTTCTGACAAACAACCTGCTGGGTGCAATAGGGCAGTGTTCAAGAGGGGACAGAGAAAGATGTTAGAAATGACCTGGTTTGCAAACAGTCAAAGAAGCAGGGAGATGGAGATTGAAAAGCTCAATATCAACAGATGCAGGGCCTGGCAACACTCCTGTCCCTTGAGCAGCCAGCAGGGAAAAGCCTGGGACTGAAGGTAGGGTGGGGAGTTTACACCCCTCCCTATACAGAGCATCTTGTGGATCCTGGCTATGCCCCCCCGCCCTGTCAGCTCAGCACTATGGAAGGGAAGGGAAGGAAGGGATGCTCTAGTGCCCCCCAGCTTGTAACCTGAGCTGCTGCAGGCATGTGTCTGCATTTCTGAAATGAAAAGGGAATGTCTATCCACCTCCAAATTGCTTCAAGCTTTGCAGGTTGGAGTAACCTGTAAAGATTGAATCAATTCAGGCTCAGGCTTTTTGAATGTCTGTCCCCAGCCCCAGCCTCTCAACAGACCCAGGTCATCCTAGGCCTGTGCAAGGGGCAGGTGCATATTTCCTCATGGTTTAATCTGCCCTGGGTGTTCCCAGGAGAGCTCAAACCCACAGGGGAATGCCCCCTTGCCCATCGAGCTACTGATTAGCAGGAGGGTGTGGGCATTCTCCCATGCTTTGAACTGTCCTGAGACTCCAGATTATTATCATATACCTCCTCAGTCTTCCCTTCCCCAGACAAAATAATATTTCAGCCTTTTCTTGGAGGTCATGCTGTCCAGGCCTCTAATGGCCATGGTGCATTTTCATACCACTCTGTGCAAAGCTCCAGGCCACCACAGAGCTGTGAACAGGGAGGTAAGCATTCATAGATTCACAGACGTTAGGGTCGGAAGGGACCTCAACAGATCATCGAGTCCGACCCCCTGCATAGG
>NW_005841861.1:497579-504667 GCF_000455745.1 Alligator sinensis | reverse complement strand
AACCTGCTGTTGCAGAGGCTGAAGAGGTCCAGTTGCCCTAGTCTCTCCTCATGGGGCTTGGCCTGCAAGCCCTTAACCATATGAGTGGCCCTTCTCTGGACCCTCTCCAGGTTATGCACATCCCTCTTGAAATGCGACACCCAAAACTGCATGCAGTATTCCAACTGCGGTCTGACCAGTGCCCGATAGAGAGGAATTATCACCTCCTTAGTTCTGTTCGTCATGCATCTGCTGATGCACGATAAAGTGCCATTAGCTTTCCTGATGACTTCGTCACACTGATGACTCATGGTCATCTTGGAGTCCACTAGGACTCCAAGATCCCTTTCCACTTCCGTGCCACCCAGCAGGTCACTTCCTAGGCAGTAGGTATGCTAGACATTGTTCCTCCCCAGGTGCAGCACTTTGCATTTCTCCTTGTTGAATTGCATTCTGTTGTTTTCTGCCCACTTGTCCACCCTATCCAGGTCTGCTTGCAGCTGTCCCCTGCCCTCCGGTGTGTCCACTTCTCCCCACAGTTTTATGTCATCCGCAAACTTGGACAGAGTACACTTCTGTACTCACACAAGTCACTTCATCAGTGACTTGTGACTCCCTCGTCCAAGTCACTGATGAAGACATTGAAGATTATCGGTCCAAGGACTGAGCCCTGTGGGACCCCACTGCCCACACCCTTCCAGGTCGATACCAACCCATTCACTATGACTCTCTGGGTATGACCCTCTAGCCAATTTGCCACCCACCAGACCGTGCAGTCGTCCAAGTCACAGCCTCTTAACTTGTTCACCAGTATGGTGTGGGATACCGTATCAAAGGCCTTCCTGAAGTCTAAGTAAATTACGTCAACCCCTACTCCTGCATCCAGGTGTTTTGTGACCTGGTCATAAAAAGTCGACTAGATTAGCCAGGCATGATCTACCTGCTACGAACCCGTGCTGGTTTCCCCTCAGCATAATTTTTCCTGCCGGGCTCTCGCAAATGTGAGCCTTGATAATTTTTTCAAAGACTTTGCCAAGGATGGAGGTGAGACTGACTGGCCTATAGTTGCCTGGGTCCTCCTTCCTCCCCTTCTTGAAAATGGGGACCACTTTGGCCCTTTTCCAGTCCTTCAGGACCTGGCCCATGTGCCATGAGTGTTCAAATATTTCCACCAGTGGCTATGCAATGATGTCAGCCAGTGCCTTCAGTACCCTCAGATGGAGCTCATCTGGGCCTGCCAACTTAAAGGCATCCAGTTCCTCCAAGTGCCTCTGCACCATCTCAGGGTCTATGCTTGGTAGTCTCTCGCAGCTGGACCAATCCTAGACTGGGACAGGTTGAGTTGCCAATGTCTCCTGCACTCATCTGTGCACAGAGCCAAAAGAGTTTATACAAGGGTCAGAAAACAGAGGTAATGCAGTTACCTATAACTGATGCCCACATGGCCTGAGCTGGAGATAGCCATGTTGGTAGGCTTACAAAGAACTTCCCTATGAAGACCTAGAGAGTTCATTTTTGAGGCAACTTTGCTGCTGCCTAGCCAGAGGGCTGGAACACATGTAAGTTCCCCACCTCTCACAACCCTTCCCTGTGCTGCAAATTTCCCTGAAATTCCCTAGCCTTGATAGTATGCTCATGATGAAGGTCCAATGGCTCAGTTGAGAACCCATGGAATTCATGGCTTTCAGAAAGGCTTGAAGATATTTTTCTCTGTCTCCTTTAGCATACCTAAAAGATTAGTTACTAAGGATAGAGACAGTCAGATTCCTTAATGTGTCATTAAAGTGGTTGTAGTATCGTTAATGATCACTGTATGTTATCACTTTGGACAAGTGTCTAATCTTTTTTTGGTCTAACAACTTTGCTACAGTATCAATATTGATCAACTTTGCCTCAAATCCCTCTAAAATCTATCCTACTTTTTCAACTGAATTTTCAGTTGTAATTTATTTTTTCACCGTTCCTTCACCACAGCCCTGGAAAAGAAATCAAATCCACCATTTATTCTCTAGGTCCCTCTGTCTCCCCATTCCCGCTATGGCTTAGGTTTATATATATATATATATAACAAAACTGGTATTTATGCTTTCCTGATCTTTATTATAGTTTTAAATTAATTTACAGAGACCTTTATATTCACTATGTTTTAACATGCCTAATTTCCATCTGAAAGCCAGACATGCTTGGCCATTTCATTGTTTTTGTCGTCTTATACATTTTTTTTCCCCCCAATCTGAAGCCTGTCTCTCACAAATCTGGAGAGGAATCCTGGTTCCACTAAAATCACTAGGAAGTTTCTGAATTTCTCTGAATGACATCAAACTGTTGTATTTAGTTGTACTGCACGCCATATGCTTTCACCAAATACACCGGTTTCTCTCTTTTAGTCATGATGAATTACAGGGCAGCTCACCAATGTATATGCTGTATGCAAATTTCAGTGGGTTTTGATCCTAAAACAAGGCAAGAATTTATTATTTTGCATACCCATCTACTGCTTGAAGCACACTTCAATCTCCCTGTCAACTTCAGTTTTACATTTTTCAATTTTCTGTTGTCAAATACAACTTCAGAGGGTGTCATGTTTGTTAAACTTGGAGACTAGTGGATTAGCCATTAAGGCACCAAGTCATATCTGCACTGGACTCAATGCTGACAAGGTAGTGAAGGGGAGAGTTTGTACCCTCCTTGAGAAAAGCAGGGAAAGCCCCAGGGTAGAGCTGGAGAATTTACCTCAATGTTATTTAAGAATGCCTTAATTATCCACAGACATTCCACCCAACTATCTCAATTTTTCTCCCCTTTCAAAAGAATAAATGCCAAGTCAAAAGAGTTGGCTGAAGGACGGAAAGCAGAAACAGTGCAGCTACCTCCAGCTGATGTCCACATAGAATCAGTCAGACAGCCTGTCTCCCATGGCCTTGATTAAAAGAACAGTCACACCAAATGCGATGATCACTGAAGACAGTAAGGTCCTAACTTTTCAGCAGGTATACCACAAATTAGCCCCACACACTCCTTGAGTGCCACTCCTATCCCCTTCCCCTGCCCAACTGGCTGCCCCATCCTGTGCTCCCTGCCCAATTTCCTGCTTTACTTTCTACTTCCTGTCCCATGCTCCCTTCCCAATCTGTTCCTGTTTTCTGCTCCCTGCCACTATGTTGCCTGTCCCCTCTGCTATGTGCCACACACACAGGCTGCCCATGCTACTTGTGGCATGCATACCACAGGTTGGCTACCCCTGATCTAGGAAATGGTACTTCCTGTGAGGCTAATACTAGTCTGTGAGACAAAAAAAAACAAAAAAAAATTTCCATACATCTTAAAATGATTTGGGTCCTTCAGCTTGTTTTATTTTCTATGTAGTTTGTCAGCTGGTCTTGTTTGAATCACTCCATAGGTCTTTATCTATAAAATCATTTAGTCCACCCATGCTAATGAAGATTTGTTTCTTTAGTATATTTATAGCCTTTCACTGTTTTTTTCCCCTGCCCACAAGACTGCAGCTCCCAGTTTACATTCACCAGATTTCATTATTGCAATATTTACTTTCTGTTCCAGGGAAGGAATATGGATGTTAAGACAGAAATGATCTAGCACTGATTCGTGCAACATCTCAGTAGACATCTCATGACACCTCAGTTGACTGCCTCTTCCTATTACTCTTTCAGCCAGTTTTCAGAGAGCTAAAGTTTCCACCTGCTTTGAAAGAACCTGATAGATGAACAATATTTACAGCAAAACTAAAAAATATTTTAGGGACTCCAAAGGCAACAAAAAGTTTTGTTATTTATACCTAAAAACTGACCATTAACTAAGGAAACATGAAAGGGCCTCCCATCTGTACAAATCAGTGTCCCTAAAGTGCACAAAATAAGAGACTGATAGCTGTATATAATTTTAGAGGGCTGGGGGGAAATATCATCCTTTTATAAAGGAAAAAAAAATAGAAACCAACAGAGCTCTAGAGATAATCCTATAGTTTTTGCTCTTGAGTTCTTTGCATCTAATATTAATTTTCTCTTCTTTAAGTGTTGAAAATGATAGAGGCTTGGACTTAATGTACATTTTCAGTTTAAATGTACTACTCTTGTTCTTTCACCGATTACTTTGAATGGTTATGAACTGCTGAAAAATTATGCTTTTCTCCAGGCTAAATGGAGAATAACATCTACCAATTTATATTGACCTTTTCCCTCCTTTATATTTATGACCCCACTGTCTCCTCCCTCTCCATAGGCAGACTTTGAAGGGAATTGTAACCACCCTAAGAACTTATTTTTCAGCAAATCTGCCTTTTATATGTCATATTTTATTTTGCATTCCAATTTCATTCACAAATGATTTTCTTTTTTGCACAACTATAAGCACAGTTTTTAAATAGAACTGTTACATGCAGTTTGTAAAGGTAACTTTCTGTCTGCTGTAGAAAGGCATTCACAGTTTTTAAAGGACATAAAGGATGTCTTATGATTTTTAAATGAGAAGAAATTGCTTCATTCTTCATCATTCCTCATTTGCTTACTACAAAGCTGGGTAGACCTCTACATACACTGACATCTTCTGTAAGACTCCTAGTCTCAATTACCCCATTAATTAGATTAATTATAAACATTTCACACCCTCCAAGGGATAAGAGATCTCAAAGTAAAAAGTTTGTCAAGATATACCATCCTACTAATACATTCTAATGAGAAAGAGTCTGGAAGTGCCCTTGGTGGACAAGTAGAGCTGCCTGATGGATAATATTTATTTTTACTTTACATAAAAGAGTTAAAAAACAATCATAACCCGTGAAGTGAGACTGTTCTCTGTACCTACTTAAAATAAAACACAAACAAATAACATATGTAAAACACAGACAGCTTGCTCTACATTGTTCCAACTTTCTCAACCCCACTCCTATTGTTTAATGTTCTGGGCTTTGGGGAGAGGGGTGGGAGGAGGGAGGCAAGGGAAGTAGTTGTTTGTTTCTTCAATAACTGACTTTTCACAAATCAAGTTAGGTGAGAAGGAGAGATTAATTTTCTTCCAAATAAATAAATAAATAAATAAATAAATAAATAAATATGCAAACTTCTCAATCCTGAAGATACTTATATTGGTACTACTCCATAAGCGTTTAATTAAGCCCATTGAAATCAATGACAACTGAGGATGGAAAATGCAGTATTCTGCATCTCAGGAGGGGACACATTTCAGTTCTTAACTTACTATCTATAGACTCCTAATGATGGACCAAGTAAATAGATCTCAGATTAAAAAACAAAAAAAAAAACAAAAAAAAAAAAACAAAAAACATCAAGGCTTCTCAAATCATTGTTGACTTTTGCCCATATTGGCTATTTTTCTTGTCGAATTTACAGCATATCCCAGTACTGTTATGGGGGTCACTGTTCCTAGTTAACCAATCAGTTTTAAGGTTTGTTCATAGATCAAAAGATTATATTTTATACGCATTTGTCATTTAAGACTGTCAGCAATTTGAAACAATATAAGTGACAGAGGAGACGGCCTGTTAAGATTCCAATTTACACTGTGTTCTAAGTATATACTTGTAAAGGGTTTCTTTCCCTTAGGGGATTACATGTAATGTACCTCTAGGATATTAAGATGAAAGCCATGTTATACTGACAGACTGGTTTATTGTCATTTCTCCCAGAATCTCAGGGAGATTAAGAGGTTGTCAAAAAGATATCATGGGACTGTTTTCTGTGATAAAGATTTTACAGTTAGGATCAGTTGGAAGAAATATCAGGCACAAAAGGAAGTCAATTTTGATCAATATCAATTTTGTCTTTGTTGAGCAGAGGTTTTCTGAATACTTAAATAAGGAGCTTAATTCATCTTTGCATAGTGTCAAGGAAATACCCTTTGACAGTATACTAATTAGTAGGCTATTAATTCGTTGTATTGTATCCCACCCTTTTATAAAGATATGCAGCCCTAAGACTAAAGCTCTCTAATGTAGAACAGGGAAGCAGTCACAGAAGACTTCATGTGTTGTTTTGTTGCAATATGGAACTTGTGTACAGCTCACCACATGCATGTAGGTAGAAGTTATCCAAGACAGCAATCCAAATGCAATGTTGAGATTGTAAATTCAATAAATGTGTGACTACTAAGTAAGTGATTTGCCTAACATACTGCGCAAACATGGCAATTGGTAATTCTATCACCTAGGCTATTATCAAAGCGTCTCACCATGAATCCCAGTATTTCTTACTGTTATTCTTTATACAAATTTGTTTCAAATCAGGAGAAACTATTCCTGAAAGACTGCAGGAGTTGGATCTTTGTATCAATGAAACCAGTCATTTATATTAAAATGGATAACAATTACAGTAAAGAGGTCCCAAATATTGCTGTCCAGCACAACCTTGCAATATGCAAGCATCAGTTTAGGCTTGCATCCTTTTTAAGATTTGTTTATTTTTGTTACTGCTTTGTATGTTATTTTTACAGGCCACATCAGGGCAAAGCATGGTTCTAAAGGATGGAGAGGCTTAAAAACAGAGGTCTTAAAGATAGGATCCATTCTCCCAAATCCTTGAAATCTCAATGCAGATCACCCATCTTGTATTCCTTGATAGTATGGTCTTCCAACATTATGGATGATTCATACTAAAACATGCCAAGATTAACTACCTCAGTTGTGTCTGCATAGTGACATCTCGCAAAGGATAAAATAGGGGCACCACGTAGGGTTGTATTTTATACTAGCTTCAGCCCCTCCTTTGCTGGTTTAAAGCTATTCTTGAACAGAGTGGTAGTTGGCCATTGTAGTCTGAAGTCACACAGAAGGTAGGGTAAATTTGTGCCACCGAGCTCACTTCATCAGATGCTATGAAAGGACATACACAGAGCAGTGTATCAGACACAGTGATCTGAATATAAAAAACAGGGCAGTGACAGAGGGAGAGCAGGAAGGTTGGGGTGAAGGGGTGGTATGTTGGGAGAGTAAAATAAGCCAAAAACAAACAAACAACCCAACCAACCAACCAACCAACCAACCAACCCTCATAGGGACAATAGGGCTAATGAACTTGCATCTCTGGTATACAGCTATACCACTTCTGCACCCACATAAAACCTTGCGCTGCCAAACC
>NW_005841861.1:494099-497548 GCF_000455745.1 Alligator sinensis | reverse complement strand
TTCCCTATTGCCTTCTGTATTGCACAGTACAGCATGAAGTCAGACTGCCAGACTTTCCCTTAGCTTTGTGGGAAAAAATGGTGGGCTGTTCTTCATAGAAACTTCTGATCAATATTATACAAAATTCCAGTATTCTTCAAGTGAAGGAAAGAAGAGCTTTTAGCCTAAAGCTGTAGCAGAGACTGGCAACTCTGACATATGCAGAGGGGATCAGGCTCCTCCTAAAATAGATTGCCTGAAACTAGAGCTGGGAATGGATGATGAACTCTGTCTAGTGCAGGGCACACATCCGTAAGCAGTGATATCTGGGCTAGGAACAAAAATTACACAAACTGGTTTCAATGCTCAGAAACCAGTTTAAATCTGTAACAAAACAGAATTTCAGTGCACATAAACCACCTTCAAAATGGCCAAAACTGGTTTAAGATAAACCTGGATGGATGTAATATCTGACTTAACTGATTTGATGTCAAACCAGTTTATGGAACTTCTGTCCCTAATTTAGGGAATCTGCAATGGGCTTCCAAGGGAGGTGGTGCTCTCCCCTACCGTGGGGGTCTTCAAGAGGAGACTGGACATGCACCTGGCTGGGGTCATCTGACCCCAGCGCTCTTTCCTGCTCAGGGCAGGGGGTCGTACTCAATGATCTGCTGAGGTCCCTTCTGACCCAAACATCTATGAATCTATGAATTTAAGTTAAATTTACAGTCCCCAAGCATCCCAGGATGCTTTGCAGCCATAGGCTATACTGTTTGCTCTGGCAGAACAGGGCTGGCCCCACCCCCCTGTTTTCACATGGCTGAGGCAGTAAAGCATCTGCTCCCTAGCCTGTGAGCCTGGCAGGATGTGGGGAAAGGGAATGGACCCCAGCCCCACCTGAGCCTGGGTCTGGACAGCACAAGGCGAAGGAAAGGACCCTTTGTGGGGTTTATCACCCTCCTGCTCCACAGACCCTCAAGCCAACACTCTGACCCTCACATTAGCCCTGTCCATTGTCAGCTGTCCTTGAAGACTGAGGCATAAAGTGCCTGGCAGCCTGGTGGGACCATATTGAAGGGTGGGAGGGGGGAATCCCTTCTCTGTACTAGGGTTAGGGCTCGAGAGACACTGCCATGGGCAGGGAACCCCCTCTGAGGCTGGGGGATCTGGCCAGCCCTGGGCTGGACAGACTGCTTTCTTCTGGGGGGAGATAAGGTGTTGGGTGGGGGGCATGGGCTGGGCAGCCAATCAAGGATGAGTCCTGCTCGGCTGTACTTGGGTGTCCTCAGAAGTGGCTGGCAGGCTGGGAGGCATGCTCTAGCACCACTCAGCAACTGGTATGAGTTACTGCAGGGGTCTGGCTGCCTTTCCAGTTTCAAAAGTGAACATCAGTTCACTTTATTACCAGTTCCACTTATGCAGTTTAGAGAAACCTGCAAAGATTGAATCATTTCATCCTACGGCTTTTTGACTGCCTATATTGAGCCCTGAAGGTAAATAAACAAAGAAGCAAGAGAACGGACACTTATGTCAAAGTTTTGTTTTATATTAAATACACTTTTTCCATCTTCCCAGTCTTTAAGCCACCCAACCAGAGACGGACACTAAATATTGTTAGCTAGAATCCAGGAGATCTTATTCAGTCCCTTTCAAATAACTCTGTTCTTCCACAACAAAACAATGGACTGGCTTCAGCATGAATTTAAGTCACCAGCAACCCCACTGATGCTTTGCACAGAGCACTTTGCAGTGCAGAATTTGATCCACTGTATATTCATATCATAGGGAAACAGCAGCATAAATATACACTGCGGACACCAGGTCACTCCTTTGTTTATGGAAGCATTAGGCTTTCATGAATTTCATAAACTATACGGTACACAGAAAGGTTTCTCAGACTATTTTTTCTGTGCATTCAGTTCTAAATATTATATGCTGAATGGAGATAAAAGGGGCATAAGGAAAAAAACCCATAAGTTCAGGAAGTCTGAGCCACTATACCTACTTCAGAAGTAAATAAATATAAAGGACATTCAAGACGAAATGAACCTGGTACAACACTAATATGTGTTCACATCCTGAGAAAGAACTTAAGGATTTACCATTTCTGATGTAAGCAGTTTTCAGCAATACTATGAGCTAACACCACAAGGTCTAAAGGAGACTGAGGTCTGCTTGAACCTACAGGGCACATCCAGACTTGTGTGGACATTTGGTTCCCTGGGGACAAGCAACAGTGGCGCAAAGTGCACTGCTGCTACTTGTCCTCAGGGAATGCCCATGCTATGCATGCTTTTGTGTGTAGCAACTTATCCCTGGGGTGGTAGGGAAGGCTGGGGCCAGCACCAAGCTGGCCCCAGCACTCTTACCTGGGGTTCTGGGGCCCAGCCGTGGTGATTCTGCCAGGCAGAGCCTGACTGGCAGCCAGAGCATGCCTCCGGATGGCCCGGCTCCTCTTTTTAACAGCATGCGTGCCCTTGCAGTGTGGAACATACCAGATTGTGCGGTATATGGCACTGCAAACATGTTTGCAGTGCCACATACCGCACAACCGCACTCATCTAGACACGCCCATACACGGCAAATAAAAAGTTTCCTTCCATGTGGCAAGTATGTGCTTAGTCTCTAGGCTGGCTCTAACCTTCCTTAGAACACAATGCAAAATAATATTTATAGATACCCATCCCTCTCTTTGAATCATCACAAGCTTCTTCACTCATCAGTTCAGACCAAATCAGGCAGTTAGGTGTTCTGACTGAATAGAGAATTGACGTTTGGCAGCATGAAGTCTCATCAACTCCAGATGTTCTCAGGTTATTTTTCTCCTAGAGGGACCATTCTTGCCCTGGAAGAAAAATCCTAAACATCTGTATACTGTGGTTTCTATTCGGGGAGCAACAACAGTCTCGGCAGAAAGTCTGTGCATGGCCTAAGCCAACTACTGGGGATGGGTCTGCTTTTCTCTGGCAGTGCCACTTCAAAAGAGACTGTCATGGTGACAGGAGTACTTCCACAAAGTTCATTTTTTCCCCCATATTCACCAGCTCATTTTATGTAATGGCTGGGGGTTCCATTTAACCTCATTTCAAGACAATGCTTATTGTAACTTTGTCTGAAAGTCAGAGGGGAAAATAGCCAGACACTGAAATGTAGTTAAAGCACAAATCGTAGGGGAATACTTTAGAGGGCATCACGAGTTACACAATAACAGAAACAGTATAGCAGAAATAGGAGCCTTTTCCCCTCATGTAGGATATATAGGATCATAAGAAAGTAGTGCTGATAGGGATTTCATGAGGTTTCCTAGTCCAGCCTCCTGTTCAAGGCAGGATCTGCTCCAATTACATCATCCCAGCCAAGTGTCCAACTTGATCTTGAAAATTTCCAAGGATCGAGGTTCCAGAATCTCTCCAGGTAGCCTGTTCCAATACTTGACTAACCGTGTAGTCAGAAATTTCCCCCTAATCTCT
>NW_005841861.1:490881-494068 GCF_000455745.1 Alligator sinensis | reverse complement strand
CTGAAGCTTGAGGCATTGCTTGTACTCCCATCCCCTATGGTCACAGAGAAATGGCTAGCTCTATCCTTTCTGTAATCACCCTTCAGGAATTTGAAGATTATCATCATATACCTCCTCAGTCTTCCCTTCCCCAGACAAAATAATATTTCAGCCTTTTCTTGGAAGTCATGCTGTCCAGCCCTCTAATAATTTTTGTCAGTCTCTGATGGATGCTTTATAAACTGTCCATACCCTTCTTGAAGTGTGAGACTCAAAACTGGACACACTATTCCCGATGAGGACTTACCACTGCTGATCAGAGCAGAAGAATCACTTCCCTTGATTTGCAAGTGACACTTCTGTTAATACAGCCCAGTATGCTGCTGGCTTTTTTTTTTTTTTTGTAACAAGAGCACACTGTTGACTCATATTCAGTTTATTGTTGACTAACCCCCAGGTCCTTCTCTGCAGCTTAGCCGCTCATTTCCCAGTCTGTGTTTGTACATGCAATTATCCCATTCCAAGTGCAAGACTTTACACTTGTTCTTGTTGAATATCATCCGATTGATTGTGGACCATTTCTCCAGACTATTTGGAGTATTCTGGATCCTAGTCCTAGCCTCCGAAGCACCCAACTTAGTATCGCCTGCAAATTTGCTAAGCATGCTCTCACTCACCTTACAAAACCTTAATTACATAATTAAACAGAACTGGATCCAGGACAGACCCGTGGGGAACCCCACTTGATAGCTCTTCCCAACTAGACATTGAGCCATCCATGTCTACTCTTTGAACACAATGATCCAGCCAACTACATATTCACGTTTCAGTATTTTCATTTAGTCTGTATTTCCTTAACTTGTTAATGAGAATGTTATGAGAGACGGTGTCAAAAGCCTTGCTAAAGTCTTCCAGCACAATATAGGAATGGTGAAGGGTACATATTCTGCTCCCTTCTCAGCTGTAGCAGTAGAGTCCAGCAAACAGTCTCCCAAGGGGAGTCAGGGTTATCACACCCACTGCTCTCTCTCCAATCACAGAGATTTCTCAAAGGACCAAATTCTTATTAACATCAACACAGAACACATTTTACTATTGTCTGTAATACAGTACCAGCTATATGCTAATACAAAGATGTAGATTTACAGTTAATCTTCTCCTGCTGTCACTATATTATATTCATTCCTACAACACCACAGATTCTGGTTCATACTGTTTGGGATATCATTTTTCTGTTTCCAAGTATTCTTCCTGCCCCAAACATTCATAGATATTTGGTAATATTTTACACACACTCAGTTCTTTCTTATCAGTCCAGCTTCCCTACAATATACGTTAACTAAGAATTCCATTGTCTCTAAAAAGAAAAAAGGATTTAAACAACAAAGTTACTTAAAGCTGTTCACTCATTGAACTCTCATTTGATTAAGGGGAAATCAATATCCCCCCTTTTACAGGAACAAAAATAGGTTAACTGAAGATAAGGCCAAGACCCTTTAGAGAGGTATGCATATAAAACAAATTAAAATTAATATTTGTACACCAGGTATATTTTGTTTCAGAAAGCCAAATGGAATCTCCCACTTTACCCCCACATCCTAATCCCTTACTGCATGCTGATAGAGGCAGTTCTTGCATGAATAGAATATGAAATAATCCTTCTACCTTCTATACTAAGATGTGCATGGTTATTTAAAAATATATGGCCAAATGGAATGCTGCTTACTGCATCCCTATTTAAAACCTGCACTCAAGTGCGGAGTCAGCCAAAAGCCTGTCAGATTTTTAAATATTAAAAACATAGTCCTTAATCCCCTCCAAAATATTTTATGTTCAATGACTGTGCAATCAGATGCATTCAAGGTATTTGAACATTTCATGATTATGTGTTGAATAGTTTTATCAGCACTATCAGAGGGCTATAATCAGACCGAAATGCCAAAAGTTCTATGTAGCATTGAGTCTTCCTACCCCTCAATACCAATGTTACTCACTATTAAAATCATATTTCTTTCTTGGGTAACCTATGATAGGTCAGTTTCTTCGCAATTTAAAGTATATTGTCTTCATCCATTTTTGAGCAAGCAAACTTTGAAATATGCAAGTTTCAGAATTTGTAAAATGTTTAAAGGGACCTTTCATAAGTCTTGAAAATTGTTCTTGTAAATAATGCTAACATTCGGTGTCTATTTGAAAACGTTCTTGTGTTCTTTTCTTTTCCTTTTCTTTTTTAAATACTGATAGAGAATTACCCACCAAAATATTTTTATGATAAGTATTTCTCCAATCATTTCATTTTTGCAAAAATAGTGTCTACCTTCCATTAAAAAAAAACATTTTTTTTAAATGGTATTTTACCAAAAATTGGTAAAATTGAAGAAAAAAAAGAATCAAAAACAAACACAAATTTGCTCCAGGTCAGCTCCAATACCAGGGGGCTTCCAGGGACATGGAACTCAACCAGACCTGGTGCGGCTCAGCTCCCAGCTCTCCCTCCCCACTCGTCCCCCAGGAGCCAGGAGCCAAGCAGCACCAGGATGGGATAGTTCTCTGCCTCCCCACTACCCTAGTCCAGGAGCTGCTCAGCTTATGGTTCCCCAAAGGATCTGGGAGCTGAGTAGTGCTGGGAAGCCCACTGTTTCCCTGTGCAGCCAGGGACTGGTTCAGAACTCCTGGGGCAGCTCCCTGTATGGGGCTGCTTGTGTTGGGAGCAGACTTGTAGACGTGCTCCCAGGGAAGGCTTACTGTGCACTACTTTACTGCACAGTAAGCTTTTATAGCATTAAGAGCATATGCATGCATCCAAACAAGCGTGCATGTGCCTCTTACCCCATCTCAAACCCCTTTGAGAGGGGGAAGAGGCACGGGCGGAAACTAAAAAATGTTCCCCGGTCCCAGACCATGCCCTGAGGCAACTGGAGGCTGGGTCCTCCAAAGAGACACTCTGGCTGCGAGCGCATCTCTGTGGGCCCCTCACCCTGGTGCTGAAATACACGGCCTACCCATGCATGACAGGCAGATGCTTCAGCACCAGGGCTCCAGTGCCATAAGTAAGGGATCAGGCAGCTGGAGGAGGGGGGAGAGGACTATAGGGTAGACCCCCACTGGCTCCACCCACTCCCCCAGCCCTCCAATCCCTGCCCTGCCCAGCCCCAGCCCCTGCCTGCCCCCCAGCCTGCCCCTGATCACTTTTTTCTTCTTTTTTTTT
>NW_005841861.1:487362-490871 GCF_000455745.1 Alligator sinensis | reverse complement strand
GAGGTGGGGCATGGGGGCCTTGCAGGGGACGTAGCCCCTGCGGGGGCCATAGCCCCTGTTTGGGGGGGCATAACCCCTGTTCTGGAGCTGTAACCTCTGTGTGGGGCTGTAGCCTCTGTTGGGGGGCCATGACCCCTGTGTAGGGCTGTAACCCTTGTGGGAGGGCAGCAAAACATATATTCATGTTTCATGAATACATGTATGTAGAGTTCACTTTATTATTATGATAGAGACACTGGCAGGCTTTCACACTGCTTTAACATTGTAGATGGATCAATAAAACATTGTCCAACTGATTGCTGTCTCTGTCTCACTCTCTCTCTCTTCATAGTGTTCTTCTGTTTTATTTGTGAAGGAACATGGATTTTGGGGTATTTTAAAGAGTGACTTTGGGATTTTTTTTATTAGGGATTTTTCAGTTTTCCAATAGGGGACACCAGAATTCCTGCTAGGGAGGCCAGTGGCAGGACCCTGCCTGCTCAGAGCTGGCACCTTGGACCCAGCTGGCTGTAGCTGACCTCCTGGCCAACTGGGGCCAGGAGGACATGCTTTGACAGTTCAAAGCAGAATACGACACCTGGAACATCTTCTGGGCAATAGCTGCCCAGATGGCTGGGCAGGGGGCACACATGGCAGCAGTGCCACACAGAGGCCAACACAGCAACCACACCCCACTGGCAGCTGGCCCAGAGGGGCAGATGCCTCTCCTGGCTGTGCAGGCCCCATCCAGGTCTGGCAGGTGCACAGCAGGTCACAGCCAGGCAGCAGCCCCCACTGCCAGACTGCTGCAGTGGGTAGAGGATGCAAGGAACAGTCAGGACTGCTTCAGCAATCCAGCTGGCACAAGGGAGTGTCCCCAGATACCAATTGGCTGGGCCCCAGAAGCTCCTGAGAGCGAGCAGCCCAGAACTACTTGCCAGGGCAGGTTTTTGTGCTGGAGCCAGGACAGTGCAGCTTTTTATACTGCTGGAGACAGCACAGGTGCTGGCCCTGGGCTCTAGCTCCCCCTGCCTGCAGATCTGGGAAGAGCCAGCCAGGGTTATTTTGCCCTAAGTGGCACAATTTGCTCCACAACAGTGCATGTCCAAGCACATGCGCTGAGGCAAAAAGCCCTGGCTCAAAGTTTCACCACTTCTATTTCAGCTGCTGCAAGCACATGTGAGTGAATACTATCTGAGTCAAAAGAAAAAAAATCTGTGGCTATGGTTTGACTTCTCCGGGAAGAAGGGCAATATTGACATTACTAAAGGTTCATAGATCTATGACAGAGCCCATTTTATTATATGGAGCTGAACTATGGGTACTGACCCCATGGTTTATCCAAAAAATAGAAAAAATTTTGAAATACTTCTTAAAGCCATCAATTCTGACAGGGAGACTTATGTGATCTGAATGAAACAGGGCTGCTAAAGATGAGCACTTTAGCTCAATTAAAAACTAAATGATTGGATAAAAATTAGAGCTTGCATCCTACTAAATATCCTAAGTATATTTTAAAAGCCTCTCCTCTTCTAAATAAATGCTTATTTGGATGGTTAAATAACCGTTATATATGCCTCAAGACAAATGGCCTGGAAAACATGCTGACAGTTACTGACCCAGTATTTCCCCCATATTTAAAACAAGATAAAAATTTAAGAACTAAAAATGCCAGCATGCAAACAGATATGCAGGCAGTGGGATTCTCTCAAACTTCTTTTAGGAGATGAATAAGCGATTCATTTGGCCCAGAAACCTTCCTTTGTGAAATACAAAAATCCAAACAATGAGAAGCCATTACTAGGCTTCAGTCCCCTCTACTTTTTACAGGTATTGCACCTGATTAAGTGCACAATTATCATCTCAAGACCAGCTATATGTGCAAAGATGCTTTGCACATATATAACAAAGTGCACAATTGTGTTCACACAATAAAAAGCTCCAACCAGCTATAAAGTTAGACCTCAAAATATGTACCAACTTTATAGCTGGTTGCTATCATACTTCAGTTTCCATGTGTAGCAGGGCCTTTTCCGTGGCTGGGAGCACCATCACCTGACAGAATTCCCAGCTGCAAGGATGCATCATACATAGCATAAAACCCCTGGGCCCTGAGGATCTTGGTTGCTGTGATCCCTAGAACTCAGGGGTACCTGAAACCCTTGGGCCCTGGGGATGGCAGCAACCATGATTCCAAGGGCCTGAGTGTTTCACACACTCCTGAAACTGGGAGACTGCAGCTGCTGCAATCCTCCAGCCCTGGGGGTACATAGGGCTCCCCATGGCTGCAATACCGCTCAGTTGAGGGGACTACCAGCTACCAGAGCTTTTTCTTGCACTGGCAATAAGGCACAATGGGATCTACTGCATGATCCCTCAATCACACCTCCTGCCAGGCACATGTGCACGCCTTCACTTGCATCTGTAGAGGAGACCTCCAATTCACTCTAATGGGACCTGAAATGGGTAGGCGGTATCAGACCTTTTATACCAGGAGCACATCTAGGATTTTGAAAAAGGGGAATACAGACAGTACAGTGCATTGTCACATATAATGCAACATGTTCTTCTCCAGTTAAAAGAAACTAGAACATTTAGTACTAGAAGGGCTTATATCTATATCATTCAGTTTATGATTGAAGGAAAAAAGTGTATTTTTATTGAAACACCCATGAATTTGCTACATCTAGAGGTGCACCAAACCATCAGTCTGATATCATATTGGCACCAAAGAAGGAAAATTGATATTATTGGCAATTGGCTTTTTTTGGCTGATGTGATCAATAACATCGCCAGTAAATAGTACATGCATGCATGGGAGGAGTGCAGCCTGGCAGTGGGGAGCGCAGCATCCAGCTGCTAAGTCTGTTGTGAGGGAAGGAGCATGGAGAAAGGAAAGGGCATGCAGGGGCAGACCAAGGCCCCTGCAGTGAGGGTGGGAGTGGGACTGGGGCTGGCGCTGGGGCACTGAGGGGTGCAGGACAGGGTACAGGATGGAGCCATGGTTCATCCGAGGGATGTGGGGAGAGGGACCAGCTCCCACTGCTGCATACACCCCAGGAGGATATGAGGAGCATGTGCCCCCCAGATCTGCACTCAGGGCAAGGCAGGCTGCCATTGTGGGCTGGGGCCAGGGGCGACGCCAGGCTCCTCCCAGCAGGGGTTTGGGTTGGGGCTGAGCAAGTGACTATGGGGGGGCTACAGAACCCCAAAATTTGCTGTAGCTCCCCCTCCCAGCACTGCCACTGTCTGCCCCAAGCGCAGCCCCAGCCCAACTCATGTGCTGGGAATAGCCCGGCACTTCCCCTGGCCCTAACCCACAGCAGCAGCCTCCCCTCACCCTGCACGCAGATCCAGGGGGCACGTGCCCCGCAAGCCCTCCCAGGGTGTGTGCAGCGACAGGAGCCCAACCCCTCCTCCCCATACCCCCTGGGACACGCCACGGCTCCATCCCATACCCCACCCCACCCCAGCTGTGCAGCGCCTTGCCCTGCCCCAGCCCCACTCCCTCCCTCACCATGCCGCCTCAA
>NW_005841861.1:483123-487352 GCF_000455745.1 Alligator sinensis | reverse complement strand
CCTACCCCCTTCCTCCACAACAAACTTACCAGCCAAACACTGCTCTACAAGCTGCCAGACTGCATAATCGGCAATTGGACTGGTATCAGCTGATATGGCTCGTTAAAAATTAGGCATCGGTATTGGCCCAAAATATTTCTATCGGTGCACCCCTAGCTATATTATACATCATGCATAAAAAAAGCCAGAAAAAAAATCTAATTATGTGTTTTTCTCAGTCCTATAATGATCAGAATTAAATATACATCTCTTTCAGATTCACAGAACAAAAACTAGCTTTCTTGAGCATCTTGACAGTGCATCCAATACTTCACTGAACGTTATTTCCACACCTGAGTTAATGCTCACCTGAGTTAAGTTGTCAAAACCTGAGTTAATAACAAGTCTGAAGGGCTTTGAAATAAGAGTTACATTACCAGGAGCAGCTAACAGACAACAGAATTGCAGAAGAAAGGATAGTATAATTAGTAGAACATCAAGTCCATTAAAAAAGGTGAGGGGGTCATTAACACCTGTGGAATGAAGAATTTAGGAGGATCAGATAGATTATAATGAGCCAGGCAGTCAATTGACTCTCACTGCTGCCCAAATAGAAATGCTGCTGCCACTACTAGGCAGTTTGTTTTAAATTTCAGGTGGACCAAGAATCACAGGGGGATGAAACTATACTACTGCATCCTCTCCCTACCCACTACAGATATCCCTTTGCTCCCCCCAAATCTACCCCTATTTATACAAACAAGATATATTCTTGCAGAAAGAATAAGATAGATGACCTAACTCACTATTTTTGAGTAGTTTCATTCTGTGATGAAGTAAAAGGATAATGGATCTATCCATTAGTAAAAAATTCTAATATAATAAAAGCTGTAGCACTTTTGGCTGCGTGTGTCTGTCTGTCCGTCACGCTCTGGGACAACTGAGCATGCACCACCCAGTAACTTACTGAAAGAGGCACACACACAGGGGCGGTCAGGGCCAGGGTGTGCTCCCTGCTACTGCATGCTTTACTAATGATCATAAATTATATATTTCCATTGTAAATTTTTTATACTGTTTCAGCAAAAACTGTAAATAAGCTATCACTACTCTGACTTAGAGTTAGGGTGTCTTATTTCCATTTGACTCAGTTCAGCAAGGTTCTACTGGCTGTGTTCCAGAGGCTAGGACATCAGAGTAGGAAGCCTGAGTTTTATTATAGCTTCCCTGGGATTCAAAGGGATGAAAGAAGGGAAAAACAAAACCAAGCTAGAACCCCAAAGTTAGCATTATTATGGAAGGTCAGAATCCGCTTTAGATACTTCTCTCAGATTTTGGCCTCTGGGAGTTTACCATTTATTTGGCTGTGTTAACTGTAAACAGGCAGCATAGTAGTCTGGGAACAGAATATTTCTAGGCCACATACAGACATTAATTTCTGTAGAAATTATTTCTGTAGAAATTCTGTAGAAAAAATAACCTGGGAGTAGAAGAGTACATACATATACCAGCCCCATGGTTAGAGAGCTTCAGGGGCAAGCACTCCAGCCAGAAGGCTCTAGAGGGATGCTCCCTGGGCCATCCCCATCCTTAGAGTTTCCCATTTATTGACAGCCTGTCCTTTTCCCTGCCAGACAGATGCAGGTTTGAGCCCAGCATCTTGCTGCTATGGAAAGGCTCAGTGAGCCTTGCTGCAGAACCACAACAGCCTGCTTCACCCTACACTGGTATGGGTTTATCTGGAGCAGTGGGGCAGAAGCAGAAGGTGGGGGCTTTCACCCGCTGCAGGAACCCTTTCTGAGATAATTTCCCACTGCACAAGAACGCTGTTTCTTCCAATAAACAGACTGATGACCAAGGGGGCCTATTCTCCTACCCTGGAGATTTCCAGTGGTTTCCTAAAACAAAAAACATCTTCACAACTGAATGTCCACATTAGGATTTTCATACACAACCTTTTTTGTTGAATTAAACTGTTTGGAGTTTGTTTTTTTTCACCTGCCTTGAAACATGAAATGAAAGAGCCTACCACACTCAGCACAATAAATTTTAGATTATATTTAGAGCAGCGTATTTTTAAAATACCAATAAGATGAGGGTATATTAGTAGTGAAATATAACCACCAAACTAAACACTTTGAAGAGCTTTTTCTTCAGCATCATGTTACTTTAACTGGCAACAAGAAATGTTCATATCTTTCAACATCATTGTCAGGGATAACAAAACAAACAAACAAACAAACAAACAAAAACAACAACATGCTTCCAAAAGACAGTAAGGGTTCACAGATACCAAATGTAAAAATGAATGAATATTGGTACAAATATGTTTCTGTTCATTTCTGGTTAAATTCCATGGAAAGGTGTTATAGCCACTCTTGAGAGAGCAGAAAGGCTTTCAGAGGATCAGAATATTTTGAGCGTTTTAACAAATATTTACCAGAGTGGCTAAGCATAAAACATATCAATAAATACTTAACACGAATATTTACAGAACAAACATATTTATGCTAACTACACCGTATGCTAATTATTACTCAGCACTGTGAATTTTAACTCTGCAAATGCAAATGTACTAAAATAAGTTACTTTACATTAATTTGCATGATTATGAAAGAACTCAACATTAATAATGTTTTGCAAAAAAGGATAAGCTTGGAAAAATTAGCTTTGCTATTTTTATGTTTACAGCCACAACCTTACAGTAATGTCTCAGTTCGGAAATTATGCCACCAAATGTTGTCGCAGTTCTTGCAGAGGCCAACGATTTTTATTATGAAACATGATTTAACAAAATCCCAAGTCTCCTAGAGTTGAATCGTGCTGTCATTGGCAACTCATCCTGACTTCAATGGGTAAAGAATAAGGCCATTAATAAAACTTTAAATAATCCTCAAGAAAATTTTTGTCTTCATTTAGATTATAAAATGATATTAGGAAATTCTACCAATTGGTCAATAGCCATGATAGTGCAAAGAGAATTCTGAATAGGCACTGTTAATAGCTTTATGCTAAAACCCCATGATACATCTAGCCATTTGTATAATGAGTCATGACGCAAGGAAAAATAGTTCTTTCTGACCCTATGAGGTGATCCAAAACTGAAGTATGAGATGAGATACTTATTAGTCTCATCACACACTTAATTTACATTGCTACAGATGTAATTAATGGTCATAACATTTCCCAACCTTTTGTAAGAATCCAGCATTTGACTCAATGACTTTGTGACCATTTTATAAACAGCTGATGAATAAATATTTCCTTTTGCTTGTTTTGAGCAAGCTACCCTTTTATCCCATGATTCCTCATAGGTTTTGGGGGTGGTATTTTTTTTTTTTGAGTTTTGTTTATTGTTATAGGAAAAAGTTAAAATAAAAAGGGACTGACCAGATTTCACTAAACCACATTATTCTTCCTTCCAAGCTAAAAAAAAAAAATCTTAGTCCTTTCCAGGAAGTATGTAAATTAAACGATCACAGCATTCTCATATTTTGTTCCTGTTGTTTGGATCACCTATGAATCTGTAAACAGAAGATAAAATTGGATATTTTTGTTAAGCTTAATGCAACAATAAAATTGGTCAACATTTACCAAAAATCACTTGATTTCAGAGCCTACCAGTGTCTGAGAAATTAAGATTCTTCATCTCAGTATATATTACCTTGTATTTATCATAATAGTGACATACTGACAAGTTCTTGAGGTCTTGGGTTCTGTAATACACGCATCCAACAACCACATCAAAATCAAACAGAACATTATACCAATGAAAAAACAGTGCATTTAATAAGCAAATTCAGGGTCCAATCCATGCACAGCTTACATTAATAAAATTGTTTATATGAAAGTCCACATTAATGTGAACTAACTCTAATGGAATCATTGAAGTTACTTAATTCTAATGGAACTACTTAAATGAGTGAGGTCACTCACAAGCATAAGTATTCACAGTCAGGCTCTAAAGTTTGCATTTAAATTTGATACCTATACAAGTTAGTGACAGATGGGAATATTATGAACAATGACTATTAATTTTTCTTGAGCACCTACAATCTCTACTTGAGCAATACTATGCCTTTAGAAAGATAGTAAGGCTTAAAACTGAAAGGCTTCAAGCAACAGAGAATCTCTCACATCCCAGTATGTGAACACCAACCTTGGCCAGGGACCTTGATGGAGAATGTTGTGTTCTTATATTTTGTTTCCATTCATTCTAATTTATAACAAAAAAAAAAAAAAAAAAAAAA
>NW_005841861.1:476491-483113 GCF_000455745.1 Alligator sinensis | reverse complement strand
TTTTTTTATTTTTTTTTCCATTAATTCTAATTTAAAAAAAAAAAAAAAAAAAAAAAAAAAAAAAAATCAAAATTCTATGTGATATGAGAATTTAAAAAGCAGTTCTTTTTTGCTGTTTTCATAGAGAAATTCTCTCTCTATAGGAAGATAGGAAGGCATGGAAGAAAGCAAAGGGATCCCCAACTCTGTGGCAGCCCACTAGTTGGGCTGCCAGGGAAGTAAGCAAATTAACAGGTTTAAAAGAAATTATGTAAATTGGTATTTCCCTAAGACTACTTCAATTTTGATAAAATGGCATTCTCCAATGGAAAAAATGTTCCCTAGAATTTAAAACTAGATCTATTACGCTGAGAGTCAAAAAAAACAACAACCTGTAACATTTCTCATTTTAATTGACTTAGCTTCAACTTCTAACACTTGATCTTGTTACAGCTTTTTCTGCTAAATTTGAAAGCAACCTACAAGACTCCCCACTTTTTCCTGGTAGTTAGAGATCATCATCAAATCACTCCTTAACCTTCTCTTGGATAAACAGAAAGATGCTTTCTGTGAGGACAGTAGAATATAACCTACTAAAAATCACTCACATTTCAGTTTTTGCAAGATAACAGTAGAGTATAATCTCAAGTGACAAAAAAATAAAGTTATGGATTTAGTTAGAAGGGATTGTCCTTATAGAAAATCTTGCATGGCCATGCCCAAACTATGTAACCTTCAAATGTAGTGGATAGAGGGACACTTAGGTAAGCAAATACCCAAGTTACCTATTAACCTTGACCAAATCAGGTTCAAATTTGATTTGTTCAGCTAGATTTCGTCCTTTCTAACTAGTACTCTAATACTTGTTATCGCAAGCTACATCCAGAGAGAGAATTCTTGGAGTTTGTTAACATCAGTGATCTAAAGGCTATGTTTGATTTTAAAATTTTAAGATATAAAGCCCATGCTATCCCGAACAAACATGAGATTCAGTCCTTGGTGCCAAATATCGCTCATGTTCAATTCCAGTATTCACCAAAATCTACTGGGCATCATCATTCTTTACTTCCTATGTCAACTATGCATACTCTGTATGGCTGCATCCAGATGAATGTGACTGTGCAAGCATCAGATTCATCTGCAGCACCACATACTGCACATTCAGGCATTTCCCGTGCTGCTACCTTGCAGCACCGGGGTGGGGGGTGGGGGGTGTTGACCCTGGTAGATCCTGGGGTCAAAAAAACCTGCATAGAAAAAAAGTGAGGAGATGCACATAACTCCAGATGAGTGCATATGCCATCTAAAACCGGAGCCTAGCCCACCAGGCCCATGCTCCAGCTGCCAACCAGGGTCCTAGCTACAGGAGTGCCACTGTTTCTTGTTCCTGGGGAACCAAACGTCTGCGTTCATCTGGATGCAGCCTATGAGTCAGAACCACAGCTGCTTTAAACCTACATGGTAGTGTTTAAGGCAAATTAAGCAATACCAATTCTCATACTCGCCAAGGATCTGTAAATGTATGCAGATACAGAATAGCAGAAACAGAAAACTTTTTTGCATGGCATTACAAGCTTTGCCATACAACTTGGAAATTAAGGGAGGGAAATCACATGTACAACCAGAATGCTGATAAGGAGCTCTTTACTCTGCTGTGAAGGTTTAAAAGGGATTTCTATATTAAGACAAAGGAAAACCTTCTGCAGAGTTTTTAGGAATTTCCTTGATAGAACTACTTAGCAAAAGCTTAATTTACAGAAATAAGTATGTAACCTAGGAAAGTCCTGATAAAATATGTGTAGGTATAAACCTTTCATTACTTCCAACAAATTGCCAGAAGCATGCTTTGTTCCTGTTTTTAAAATCTTTGTTTATTTTACTAAATATCCATTTGTCCGGTGCTAGCAGGTATGCGGTGCATGAAATTAGACTCCACCTGCAGGGGTGACCTTGAAAATGTCCTTTTGCAACCTATTATTTAACATACAATCCAGGATAATCCATCAAGCAGGCCATATAAACAGAAATAGACGTGAAAAACACTTGATAAAAGAAAAAATATATTAGACACCTTACTCTCCATAACTCCTCATTATCATATCTCTCTCTTGGTAATACCCTATTGAATCCTTGTTTTCTTCTGTAACTTTAGAAATTGGGAAGACTTTTTCAAAATCATTTTTACAAAACCCATTTAAATCTCACTTTTGTTTACCAATATACCTAGACACAATAAACTTAATGTTTGGACAAGAATGTTGTGCCCTAATAAGAATGAATCATTTAAAAATTATTGTTAGTAAATCAAAAAACAATGGAAAACAATTTTTTTGGCCCTGCTCTTGCACTCAGATCCATTAAGGTGTAAGTGTCTGAGAACATGAAGTTCATAAAAGGATTGGATTTCAAATAGAACAATTAAGCTCTTACGTCTTCTCCCGAGACATGGAGGAGACAAGGTAGTAAACATAAAAACTTAGTTTTAAAGAGAGGGAAGTCAGAGGAAGGAATGTTTGGAAATAACGTGAACAGTTGTGGCAACAATTGTTGTGAAATAAAAACAAAACCAATCCACCAGATGTTAAAGACAGTAAAATTAGCAGAGATTAATGTACTGGATTCTGAAACAAACTAATAAATTGATAACCTGAAATATTGGCCCCTTCTCCACATTACAGGTATAATGCAATTAACTGGTTAATTGCACAATTGCCTGGAGACCAGCTACACATACAAAGTAGCTATCACACAATAAAAGCTCCAACCAGCTATAAAGTTAGACCTTGAAAATGTGTACTAAATTTAGAGCTGAATGTTACTGAGCTTTAATTTGCACATGTAGTAAGGTCTTCCTGCAGCTGGGAGCTCCCAGCTGCAGTGGTGTACCATGCCTAGCAAAGGCTCAGAGTCCTGCAACTGAGGGGACTCTTAGCCCCAGTAGCTGCCACTCTGGGTCCTGGCAGCATGGGGACCCAGAGTCCTGCCACCATGACCCTGCCCCCCGGCCCCCTGCCACGGTGCCCCCCCCCCCCCCCCCCCCCCCCTGCCATGATCCCAAAGCCCTAGGGCTGCCCTCTCTTATTGACTTGAGAGTCATGATTTTGAGTTATAGCAACTATTGCTTCACAACTGTGGTGTGGGTCCCATGTCTGACATGGCCTGAACACATGGCTGGAAGAATAAAATATCTGGAGAAGCCATGTATGTCTGGTGTATTACAAAATTAACAGTATGAAAATGTCCCCAAAGAGCTCAAAATTTAAATATATTAATCAGAAGAAAAGAAAGGGAAGAATTATCTATCAAAGGAGGTATGAATACTTAAGTCCTCCCACTTCCCCTTTTGTCATGCAACTTCCTAGCTAATAAAAAACATTTAGTGATAATCAAGTTATCACGAGTTCTCTCTTCCCCCTACTCATGCAGTGCAAAATTACAGACCTTGTGTCATATACTACTCAGGCAGATCTACCTCAGATTACAGCTTGTTGAATGTTTGGGCAAGATTTCTACCCTTTTGTAAGCAGGTCTTTAACCACAAAACCTAGCCAAGCAATTGATCCTTTGGCATGCTTAGGTGGAAACTGCCTAAGCTATTTATTATTTTCTTAAGTCATTTAATCAAATATTAGTAAATCAATCTAAGTAAAGAGATAAAAATTATAAACATGCCCTAAAGATGGCTGCAACATGCACCCATATGAATCAGCAGCAGTAAACCTGGAGAGTTATTTTAGCAATAAATCAAAAAGTACATATTGCCATTAAACACTGTGCATACTGTTACTGTACTACTTCATCTCACTTTACTAAAATGCACAAAAATTATGTTAAGCAAAGAAGTGTTGTATCAGAGACTGTGCTACGGTAACTAAGAAAGATAACATTGATGTTGAAGCCGAGTCAAAATACACCTTGTAACATTGAAGACAAAGTTGAGCCAAGAGTTAAAATCCAGCCCTAGAGATGAGTAGCTCAAGAATCTAAGACTACAAGGCTGAGTCTTATGCATAGTTTTGGATATCTCTTTGCTTCCTCAGGAAGAATGGC
Source organism: Alligator sinensis (assembly GCF_000455745.1). Classification (NCBI taxonomy): domain Eukaryota; kingdom Metazoa; phylum Chordata; order Crocodylia; family Alligatoridae; genus Alligator; species Alligator sinensis. The sequence continues at coordinate 479,084 of NW_005841861.1, read as the reverse complement.
TGCATATGAAAAACATGAGAAATTAATGGGATTCTTCAATGCTCTTCACACCAGAAAAAATGTCAGCAAGCTATATATTTACATAATTGTAAATAGAGTCTGCTCAGAATTGAGCACAAGAACTATTCACACTCAGTAATAAATCACATTAAATGACTTGGATGACTTGAACTAAGACAAATCACGAGTCAGAGTAATTGTACCGAACTTCGAATTTGATGGAATGTTGACAAACGTCCAATTCTGCAACATAAAGTCTGAAAATATTGACAGACATTTCCAAACAGCTATAGAGTTGGTCTTGGTCAAAATATTCAGACAATTAAAATTTGGGCTAATGTTTTCAAATTTACAAATTAATTTAAAAACAATCCTGCCATTTATTCTAGCAAGCTCTGGATGAGGGCTTATCCTAACAGTATCTCAGACATCTGGATCTTTCATCCAAGCGCTGGGAAGGAAACCTATAGAGCCACATCATCAATCAAGGCTAATGCTGCACATCCCATGTATAGCCCTTCACCAGAAGGTAACTGAAAGAAAATTTAGCAAAATGCAGCAATGGACAAACAGAAAGCTGCTATGGATTCACAGCAGTCTCATTTTTATTGACTACTGCAGTAGTGCCCTTTTAGTACAGTCCCTTAGACGGCAGACAAGAATCTGAGCTTTTTGAAACCTTGTAGCTGGTAATGGAACCCTCCTAATCTTCCCTTAGCCTCTCTCAGGGAGAACTTGTAATATGTAAGCAGAGGACTTTAATGAGTCACTTTCCTCATAGGGGGAGATCAACACCAGAACTGCCTGAATAATGGGCTAACAGAAACTAGCACTAACGTACACCAGCACAGAATTTGTCCTTTTTAGCATGTCATAACAGAAAATGAAGCCCCACCTCTTTCCTCAGTCTCAAGGAAGTCCAGACTATTTGGTCTTCAGAAGCAAAAGAGAAAAAAAAAATTGCAACAAAAACTCTCAAGTTAACTTCAACAACAATATGTATTCCATTCATTTCTAAACACTGAAAATTCTAAAAAAACTGCTCAGGCTATGCCTAAACCTATAATAAGAATCAAAAGTTGTTATTTGGTATTTGGAACCTGACACAAATTACTGCTGTAATTTTACAGCTTTCTAGTGGCAGGTTGAAGACAACTGTTTAACAGAAATAAGCTGACATTTGGCTTTCAAAGCCTCTGGTTTGAACTATCAAGTGCATTAATTCTATTGCAAACATTCTAAGCCTACCAGACTTTGACTATTGTTCTTGAATTATCCAAGAGCTTTGAATTAGTACACTGGAGACCTCCCTGGGGTTCAAAGAGCATTGATTCTACCTAGACCTATCTTGAGCACAGTGATCAATAAGAAACATAATTGGAAGATTTCAAAGAAATGCTGAAGTACAATGGTGTAAAAGCATACAGAATATCAAAGCACCAAAAAATGTAAGTTCTCTATCTCCAATTGGAGAAGAATTATGTAAAAGGATCACTTTTCACTCTGAACATTTCCTTCATTTGTAGCTGGGAATTCCCCACTGCCTGCTATTTGGAGCGAAAAGTATTATATAAATAGGTAAGAATATAAACACTGAAGCTTTCAAAGTACTAAGACATAGATCCTAATTCATTTATACTTAAAAAAAACATTTGGATGCTTATCTTGCTGGGATCCTTTGACCTTAGCTGACTTCCTGCTCCTGAGGCAGGGGGCTGGACTCGATGATCTGAGGTCCCTTCCAGCCTGAATGTCTATGAAATCTATACTGCTGCAAATACAGAACTCCATTTCCCCCCTGGATTTAGACTAGTGTAAATGTATTAAAAATCTTGTCCCCAAGCCCTCTTTTGTTGACATCCAGATTTAGAAATATAACATTTCATGATAGTAGTATTAAAAACAAGGGTGTAACAATTCTGCAAAGTAAATGATTCCTAGAGAACCATAAAATACTTCTAATGGCAATTCTAGCTTTCCTACAAATTAGTGACTAAAACTATTTTTTCTTGACAGAACCAGATACATTGCAAAGACACTAAACTGATTTTAAATGGGGGAGGAGGGGTGAGTGGTTGGGCAGAGCAAGTGAAGCGGGAGGAAATGGGATGTGGGGAAAAGGTTAGATTGAATGGCTAAGTACAGACATTCAAAAAGCCTGAGCCTGAATTGATTTAACCTTTGCAGATTAGTCTACCCTGAGTAGATTAAACTGGCAAGTGAGTGACTAGACATTCACTTTTGATTCCAGAAACACAGCCACATGCCTGCAGTGGCTCAGGCCAGAAGCTGAGGGGTGGAGAGGGGGGCACACTTGAGCAAGCCCTCCCTTCCCTTCCACAGTGTCAGGACTGGAGGTAAGTAGAGCCAAGGGAAGGGGCATGGCCAGGCCCCTGCAGGCCTGAGTATGATTGGGGAAGGGTTTAAACCCCCACCTTGGATTGTAGGGACCCGAGCTGGGGCATGCCTGAAGGGGAAGGGAGGAAGCAGCCCTTGCCAGGCTTTTGGGGGAGGAGCCTGGCCAGACCCTGGCCTCCCACCAAATGCTGGCTTGGCATGGCCTCCTAAGGCGAGGAGGGCAGAAAGGGAATTT
>NW_005841861.1:471716-476481 GCF_000455745.1 Alligator sinensis | reverse complement strand
TTCCCCCAGCAGCTCCTGTCAGGGTCCCTCCTCCCTCACTGCTCCAAGGGTGGGAGCATGGCCAGATGCCAGCCAGCTTGGCCCCATAAAGCAAAGGGGGCAGGGAAGGGATTTATTCCCTACTTCATCCCTATCCCACTGTGGGACCACAGCCAGGATTTGCCAGCCCCAGCTATCAGCTCCACTGCTTGCCCCTGGCCAGGCAGACCCTGGTAGGAGTTCCCCAGAGGCAGAGGGGAAGGAAAGGGGATTAAACCCCCTCCCTGCTCCCATGCTGGCTGGCCACACCCCAACCCCTGCCCCTGGAGCAGTGACAGAGGAGGGACTCTGACAGGGGCAGCAGCCCCTGTCATTGTCCTGGGGAACACAAGCCTCTTCCCAGTGGAGGGGCTGCATGACAGGTGGGAGCAGGGTGAGCGGAGCTGCTGCAGCCTGCACTGGACAAGCAGCACCAGTGCTTGAGGGGGCATGGGAGGCTACAGCCACCCTAGAATTTGGCTTAGCCCCCATAGCCACCCCTCCAACACAAGCTGCCGCACATCTGCTCCACTCTTGCCCACAGCGCAGCCCCCACACTGACCGGTTGTGCCCATGTTCCTGCATCCAGCCTGACAGCACCTCACAGATGTGGGCATTGAAATGCCTGGCCTGCTCAAACTGGCACTGCACCCCCACCTCACCCCACAGTGCCACAAGGTCGCCAATCTCCTCCTTGTACCAGGTGAGGCCCCAGGTGGAGGGCACAGGCCTGGGCATGGGCAAGGAGGACACCATCCAGGATCCCTTACTGGCTCTCTGGGCTCCTGCACAGCTGTCAAGGTGCTGCTGGGCCTGGGCAGCTGCCTGCAGCTCCCAGTGCAGGTGCACGGTACAGGAATGGCAGCCACATGGCAGAGGCAATGCCCCGCAGCATCTACAGGCTCAGGACACTCTGCAGGGGGTGCTCTGCAGACAAGTGGAGCTGGCCCTGCTGGCCAGAAGCTGCCTGCAGCTGGGTCTGAGGTCTGACCAGTCTGGCCAGAGGCTGCAGCAGCCTGCAGTATAGTCCTGGCAGCCATGCAGCGCAGTGGTGCCAGGCAGCAGTGCTAGGGTGCAGACATGCTGGCCCAACTAGGCTGGGGCCTGCCCAGGCAGATACGGGGTCCTGGAGTGCTCTCAGGCTCCGTGCATGTGTGCCCCAGGACTCAAAATGCCTGCGGGTTTTTAAAGCCTGAGGCAGGGGCTGCCATGGGAGGCAACCCCAGCCCCGGGGCAGGAGAGGCTCCTAGCCCAGAGCCCTGGGGATAGCCTGAGGCTGGCCCCTTATACGCAGGGCAGACCCAGGAGCAAATCTGCTCCAGGGTCATGTCTACACATTTGTTACTTTGCAGTAACTAATCCCACACAAATCTGCAGGTAGCAAATTTACACATGATTAAGGGTTTTTACTGCACAGCAAGTCGGCGTACATGTAGACATGCACGCTTACTGCACAGTAAACTAGGCTATTGCACATTTAGGCATCTTGTGTAGATGCACCCCTTGTGTGAAACAGACACACAAAAGGTCTGAAAAGGGAAGAATAGTATACTTCAGTTTTTTAGGTTTATAATTAAAAGGGAAAACACTGCTACTATGAAGAGAAAACAATTAAACTTCTTCCTCGTGAACATGATACAAGGCATTTCATAGGGCCTGGATGCTCTTTTTTCTGGCTCCATGACAAAAGGCAAAAAAGCTTTTACTCAGATGCGTACTTAAGAACAAGTATGCTTTTACATAAGGATAAACAAAGGATGTTCATCATCAGCTACAACAAAAAACACAGGATACAAAAGCTGTGCAGTGCAGAGCAGTTTGAAGTCCCAGATAAATAGAGCTTTCTACAGAAATCCTAATAGAGGGAAAGACATGTTTTTCAAGCTAAAATACCCTTCAGAAATAAATATTAGGACTTTGTTCCATTGTTCATGTTAAACAGTGAATAGCAACTAAAAGCACATTCAGTTGCAGGAATCCAGTGCTTTAGGGTGTTGCTTACTTTACTGGAGTGACATTTTTCCCTTTGATTCCATAGATGACAGATTACACCAGATAAAAATATGCAACAAGGAATTATTTCTTTGTAGCATGAAATAAAAATGTCTGATAGAAGATCTGTTTCTGCGTAGTTTGTTCTGGACAATAATGCATTGATTCAGCAAACCACATGCTTAAGTCTCATTGACTGAAATGGAATTTAAGTATACTCAAGGCTGCTTAATGGATCAGTGCAAATTTAGCACATGGTCAAAGACATGAACAAATCAGCATTAAAAATGTTTGGTAGCAAAGAGAAATGGCCCATTGACATCACAGGAAGATGTAAGAAGAAACACTGGCATCCCATGCCTAAGGGAATACAGGAAGGATGTGGAGACAGCTCACATAAGGTATCTGGCCGGTAAATTAAAAAGCTCAGTGTTCACTACTGTAGCTCCCAGATATTCAGCTGAAATTTTAAGTGTGCAAAACTTGTGCAAGCATACCTATATATGCTATGAAATATTCTAGCATGCATTAGTTGCTGTCTAATAAACAAACATTCCTAACACCACTGTGCATTCTTTACACAGACAGGATAAGGTCCCACAAAGAGAGTAACTGGAAAGATAAGGTGTAAGGGAAAAAAAAAAAGTCCATGAGAAAAAGTGGACACCATTAGCTGACACATCCAGGCCAGAAAAAGATTATGATTTTGTACCATGGTCTATATAAAAACAATCAAAATTCTACTGTCCAAAAACAATTGAGAAAGAGCACTTTCCTCCTATAAATATGTATAGAAACAGTTTAGCTTGTGGTTTTGCTCATGGTATTCATACAGCAAGTGAATGATTTTAGCCAATTTCAGCAGATCAAAATGTTACCTTCAGAAGAGAAAAATGTAGCATTTAGAGAAAATACAAGTAAGTTTTCAAGAGTTCAGCTCCCATCAGGGTCCCCTGGTTTCTGAAAATGCCCATCATATTGGATGCAGGGTTCTTTTGAAAGTCTTAAACACCAATCACCTGAAAAATCTGGTGACATGTCACCCTTCCCCCACCTTCCTCAAGTTTGGTCATTCACATCTTAAATCCACCCATAGCGGTCCATGCACACCTATAAAGGGACCTTCCTGAGAAACCTACTGGATATTACTCTTCTTAATAAAAGTGGATTTTTTAGCATTGAGAATATGCCTAAAATATATAATACATCAAATACATTCTGAAATTCTACATTTCTAACCATTCTGAAATGCAAGAAACGTTTTAAGTTACAAATTTATTTAGGGTCAGCCTCAACAACCCTGAGCTACCTTTCCCCATCTATCTAATACCTTGTACTCCCCATCAAAGGCTACTGCCTCTTTATTTTTTATATTAAACATTAAGATGCATCTCTAGTTCCCTTGTAGTACTCTTCCTGTTTAAACCAGTCTCTGCCAACAGGCAGTAGAGAGGGGAAGTGGAGTGCAATAGGGTTAGAAAACAGGAACATGGGTTAGCTCCAAGCACACATACACATTACAGAAAAAGGAGGGATAGGAGATGAGCAGTGAAAGGATATGATATAGCTTCCAGTGCTGAAATGCACTGCTTCAGGGAGGCTAAATTTAGGCTTATACAATATAAGTCAAATTTACTCAAACTGTCAGAATAGTTATAGCCTACAGCAAAATAAAATAAAAAGATTTGTTACAAGATGAGAAGAGATTTAAGATTAGTGGTTAAAAAATCCAGAACGTATTGAATTTTAGAAATATATTTGTTTTTACTATAAGTATATCAAGCATTATAAAATACTTAGGGGAAAAAGGAAAAAAAATAATAACCTAGCGGTGTTATTTATTGTCTTTGAAACTGTAAACATATAACATCTATATATTTTCTAACAAACATATTTTATTTAGCCATTAATGTCACTTTATGGCTTTTCTCTCTTTCTTTCTGATAGCTTATAATGTCAAGCTATTTAACTGTGACAGCTGGCGAGAAATCAGCTTTGAGTTTTCTCATTAAAAGTAATGCTGTGTTAGTAGCCAAATACTTGAAAATGTGAAATGTTAAAATTTAATGATGTGGAAAAGACTTATTCTAACTTTCCAAATTTTAAACTACTTTGCCAAAGTTTGAGAGAAACACAAGTTTGCTACTTTTTGAAGCTGAGCAGTTGTTTTAAAATGTCAAAAGCTTCACTAATGTTTTAGTAAGTTGCAAGACAGGGAAAAAAATCAAGGCATAGTGATTTAGAGATGTTTACTAGGGAGCTTTGAAGCTATGGTAAAAAGTTAGCTAGCAACCTGTTAAAATAGCATTTTTCTCTGCATTATATGTTTTAGTTTCGAACAATCTCTGGTCTTATAGTTGCATTACATTTAAATTATTCAAGCAGTGTTTATGTAGTTCACACCCAGAAGTATTTTGTACTAACTTCCCCATTTTGATACAGTTTGTATGGAAAATGTTACAAAAATGAAGCGCTGTCATGATTTTGCTGACTATGGCACATGGCTCAACTAAGTTCAATGGACATTTGACTCAGCCAGATTCCAGATTTAACCCAGGGAGTCAAGTTTTGCCTCATTCCCATGGATGTGAGATCAGTCTGGTACAAAGTAAGCATTCCTAAATTTGTACCACTACTAACCTAAAAAACATTTTTTTTCTGATGTTCACATGCATTTATTTTCTGACATCTACTCACTCAAAACACCATCAAGACATGCAAGGCTTTGCTCCCAGTTACTGTAAAACAAATAACT
>NW_005841861.1:447244-471685 GCF_000455745.1 Alligator sinensis | reverse complement strand
CAGTGTTGAAATCTTAGGGCAGAATTTGTCCCAGTAAACAGTAAGTTCGTTGTTTTTTTATGTGAGCAACAGGAAGCTAAAAATGAACCTGCACAGGAGCTCCAATGTCTCAAGGGCTAGGGACAGAAGTTACATATAAATTGGTTTAAGTGATCAGAAACTGGTTTAAACCTGTAACAGAACAGAAGCTCAGTGCACATAAACTAGTTTCAAAATGGCTGAAACTGATTTAAGATAAACCTGGTGGAATGTATTATCAGACCTAACCGATTTGGGTCAAACCAGTTTATGAAATTTCTGTCCCAGACCCCTTCCTGGTTCAAGTTAAATCAGTCCCCCAGCATCCCACCATGCTTTCCAGACCTGGGCTGGGCTGGGCTGTATTGTCTGCTCCAGCAAACAGGCAAACCCCAGCTGGTGTCTGGGGCCAAAGAGAGGGGTTAAACCCATATTCTCCTGAGTATAAGGCTGCCCTGCTGCTAAACTTACTGAAACTTACTGCTAGCTGCAGCTGTGGGCTACAAATCCCATAAGCACCTGGAAGCAGGAAGAGGAAGTGATGAGCAACACTGAAGAGTCCTGTTGCTGTGATTCTGGAGCACAAGTCCCAGAGGCCTCAGGGGCAGCAGGAAGAGGAAGCAAACAGACAGCCTATGCTGGTTACATGCCAGAGAGCTGTGCTTTAGCAGCCCCCTGCTTCAGGCCTAAGCCACTGCAGGCATGTGGCAGCATTTCCTGAGTCAAAAGTAAATGCATGCCCAGCTTTTTCTCAGATTAAACTCTGTAGCTTAAACTAACCTGGAATTATGAATTGATTCAGCCTTGGGCTTTTTGACTGTCTGTACTTAGGCAAGAAGAACAATCAACTAGCTAGAAAATTACAGGAGAGCAAACATTCTGAAAAGAAACATTATAGCAAAAGTTTAAACAGCAAAAAGGTTAACAGAGGCTTTCCAGAATTTGAACTTTCAAAATTCCTGCAACTTCCAATGTACAGGGTTAAACCCTGATTTTTATTTTTTTCCTCTCCTACCTCCCATACTTCTTCCACAGAAGCAGCTATAAAGCTCCTACAGTGCTTTCCCTCTGAAAGCATCTTACAAATAAAATCAGTATCAATGAAGAAACTAACATTGTTTTGAATGCTGCCTGTTCTGCCTAATTATTCATACTGTAGTTACCGCAAGCAAAGCTACCCTAGTAGCTTCTACAGTCACAATCTCTGTCAAGATTTTGTCAATTCTTGCTCCAGGTATACATTAGTTAACTGTTCTTTACATAGGTGAAATCATTTATTGGGATGCCAGTAGATAGGGAAGGCAACATAATGACCAACAGAGACCAGGATCTACTAATTTTCCAGTTTGAGCATCTGATGCAGCAATTTTCATCTAAAGAAATTTGAGTGGGGTTAATTAGTTCAACTGTGTCCCACCAGTTGAAATACATCTCACTCAGGTGTTGTCTTCAAATCATTGCATAAAAGCAGCTACATAACTGAGAAAGCAGGAAAGAAAGTAACTAATAATTTTTTCCATTTATTTCAAACCACTGGGCATGTGCTAAAATAGCATATTGTCACACTGCATCAAGCACACGCAGCAGACCAATGGTTATTAAAATCAGGGGCAGTGGCTTATTAAAAATCAAGAGAGAATTTAGGCAAAACACACCTACTTTCAACTTCTGAGGTTAATTTGTAATGTTTGGAATATTTTTACTTACTCTTTAGTGACTCAGTGCTCACTCCAAAGTGACCTAGGTGTTTGTCAACAACCAGAGCTATACTGTAAGCATTTTGTATATTTGTCCATGCTTTTTAAATCCTACTCTGTTAGATTTTATTGAGAAAACTTTTAACATTTCAAAGATATATTTATTGAAGTTCAACATAATCCAAATGATAACTAAAACTCTATTTCAAAATAGATAGCAAACTGTTTGGCTGTAATTGGTTTGGTTATTAAAATTGATTCCTTTTTATTGGAAGGTTCCTAAATGTAAAATGAGCTTGACAGCTGGCCAAATGGGATGGGAGAAATTGACCATTAAGAGAGTCTCCAAGACCAAAAACTTTTCTGTGGGGCCACGTATTAAACCCCATCATGCCTTATTGCTGGTGCAGGAGGAGTCCGATCCTAGGCTCCCCCTGCACTGGCAAGCTCCTGCAGCTGGAAGCCCCATACAGTTTAACTGAGGGGCTCCCAACTGCCGGAGGATCACCACTGCTGACATCTCCCCACACTCAGGAGTGTGGGAAACCACCAGGGTCAAAGGATTGCCTCAAGGGTGATCCCCATCCCCCACCCACCCGCCCTCACCCCAGGGCTGTAGTAAACCCCAGGGGTTAAAGGGTCACCGTGATCCTCTGGTCCCAGGGGTTTCCCACATCTCCAGAGCCCTGGGGAAACAGTCATGATCTCAAGTGTCCAGGGATTTCCCACACCCCTAAAATCTGGGGATTATGGGAGCCACAATCCCCAGAATTCAGGGGTTTTTCACACCAGGGTCCAGGGGTTTTCTGGGGATTCCCAGGGCTTGGGAGTATAGGAAACACCCGGACCCTAGGGCTCATGGCTCCTGCAATCCCTAGGGCTCACAGGTTTTATGCTGGGCATGGTGCACCTCCCAGCTGCAAGCGAGACCCTTCTACATGTTGAAATTAAAGCTTCATAGCAAGATGCTATAAAGTTAGTACATATTTTCAAGGTCTAACTTTATAGATGGTTGGAGCTTTTTATGATGTGATAGCTACTATGCACATGTAGATGATCTACAGGTAATTGTGTAGTTAACCAGTTAATCTTGTGTGAACCAGTTATATATTATACACATTCAGTGACCAGAAAATAAAATGCCTAATGCAGTTTGAAGGCATTTTCTGCCTCTTCCTTCTTTGTTTAGATGCACCTTATAACTTGCTTTGTGTGACTATGGGCAATGACATATAATTCTTGTAACCAGAATTTGACTTTTTATGCAATACTTGGCCTACTTTTGGGCCATAGATCTTGCCCGATTTGACTTTTCTTTGGTCAGTTGACCAAATGAGTAGAGCATACAACCAGTGAAACTGACCCTGACCTCTCTCTCTTTTCTGACCACATCTGCTATTTACTGATCTTTGCTTTATCTAGAACAGGTTTCTTTTTGGTTTGGTTCCTGTGCCACACCAGAATACAGACAATAGGCAGTATCTTTGCTTAGAGCAGGTGCACCATTTGGCATACCCTCCAGCACCTGGTAGCACACCAGTGCACCCAAACCAATCTCATACTTCCACTCAAGGTCAACACCCAATACCCAACACTTCAGAGAAAGGGGGGTGCAGTGGAGGGGCAGGCAAGGGACATCACTCAGAAACCAAATGATGTATTAAAGTGTGTGTGTGTGTGTGTGTGTGTGTGTGTGTGTGTACGCACATCTAACCTACACAATCATAATTTTTTTCAATCCCCACTCATGAGCATAGTAACATACACACAGCTACATAGCCCATGCTCTGATTGTTACTCCAAAATCATATACACACTATGACACAATGCCTTCCTCAAAATTATGAAGCTTCACCTTGAAAAAATACAAGTTTCCAGTCCCCAGTTCATTGTTTGGGGACTGTTCCAGAACTTGAGGTCTCTAATGGTTAGAACCATCTAATTTATATAGTCTTTGTAAACATTTATACCCATTTTCTTGCATCAATACTATCCTTTAATTTAAGTAGCTCTACTCTTTGGCTATTATGCATAGCATAATTTTTTTTTTTTTTTTTTTTTATAAAGAATAACCATATCCCCCCTCAACCTTTATTGTGCAAAGATAAACAAGCCAAGCTTTTATAATCTGCTCTCATAAAATAGGTTCTGTATTTCTCTAATCACCTAGGGTATCTTTATACGTGGCCCAGGGCGGGAGGAGGTGGGGGCTTTAAGTTAGAGCACCTTTTGGGAGCCACTCTAATTAAAGTGCACGTGTAGATGGTGACACTGTACTGAAAAGCTAATTAATCTACTCCATAGTAAAGCACATATGTAGATGCACCCATGTTTGTTATGCTTTTATCCATATTCAGTGAATAAATTTATATAGTTAGTAATAAAAACACATATTTACAGTAGGTAATTCCATATCTAGTAGCGCTTCTGACAGCACATATTTGGGACATAAATGAATACCTTAGTGGAGGCTGATATTAAGCAGCATGACTGAAGGAAAGGGCAATAATAGGTAAATATCCATGAACCTGAAGCCTGCTCATGAGCTCAAGTTTCTTCCCTCCACGCTCTCATTTTTCAAATACTTGATTTAAAAAATGTAATCAATAGCACCAGAGACATAACAGTATTTTTAACTTTCATATTTATATTTTGTATTTATAAGTATGCTGGGAATGTTGAAGTAGTGTGAAATGACCTTTGAAAAGATGTTATTCTAAACTCTTGTATGTATGGGTTCCACAAGATTCTAGATTTAAAAGAGGTTCTGAGAAAAATGTCATAAAGGACATATTTGAACTGGTACAGGTGTCACTAAAAGTCAGCCTTGATATACGTGTTCTGCAAAAGATTTGCTATTATAAACTGTGTGTGGAACTCATTGTCTAGCTATTATCAGAACAAATCCCATTCTTTCGTAATGGACATCTGTTAAATCTTCCACTCTTAATGGAAAAATGTTGCCTGTGGGACATGCACTTTTATGATAACGCCATTTCTTTCTTCAGTGATAAAAACTCTTCTCCTTCTTATTTTAACAAACCAAATGTATGTGTGTCTGGTTTTCTTCAGGGAAAAAGAATAATAGGCTACAAAAGTATCCAAACCATTAGGGACAAGATGGTGTAATAAATGCTAATTAGACATATAGTACTCGGCACACAATTTCTTGTCCACTGAGAGCAAGCCAAGTCATCTTGCAGTCACTACCACTGTCAGGGCACAGATCATACTTTCAGTTAAATTAAGCAGCAAAAGCTGAGAAAAGGTTTAAAAGGTTAATTGATATTAAAAGCATTTTTTGCCTCCTCAAGTCAGTGTTAATATAAAAAGCCATTGGGGAAACAAAATGGGAAACATGATCCAGTTGACATTCCATGGAATTAATGCATTGGAGGGGAACTGACAGCCAGTATTTAGCTTTACCTGTCAGTGCACATTCAGCCTTTATTATATGAGGAAAGGAAGAATCACAGGCAACTGCAACCTGAAAGGATTTAGTCCCTCAGAAGTGACATTGGGACTCTTAATTGTACCATCTCTCCAATTGCTTTATTCCTTTAATGAGAGCTTTGGGAGCCCTGAAATTCAGGCTGTCTTTTTAGATGCCTAATTTCAGGTATTTAAACTCACTGGGACTCATATTTCAAAAGCAAGATTCATGCATCTTTCCTGTTCACTGGACTTAACAACAGCAAGCACCATGTCTTGCAGAAGTGTTTTCATGAGCTGACCTCCATGCCATACATAAACTCCACTTTTGAACGTTAACAGCAAGTGCTATAATTAGCTCATAACCATGACCATGGATGATAGCAATCAGAAGTTGTTTATTGTGCAGGCACAGTTTACAGGAGCAATTTCTCAGTTTTTCAAATTTTAAGCTTCTAGAGAGAAGCAGCAGCCTAAAAACCTAATCATTAACCCTGATGGACAACACTTAAAGATCAACATTGTTGCTCATTTGGTTTTTTGTTGTTTTTTTTTTTTAGTTACTATGCTCCATAATAGCAGTACCCTGTGAGGCTTTACCATCCATCAGTCATCAGGACTTCCTATCTGTGAAGATACTCATGTTACATTACAGATGCATATGATTTGATAATACAATCACCGATTAAAAAAGGCACCTCTAATTCTCAGCGCTCCCAGCAGTATATTTACCATTCCAGCTACATGCCTAAAATAATAAATGACTACCATTACCTCCTCTTTTCCCTCTTTCTTTGCCCAACACTCACAAACACACACTAATACTACCACCAAATGAATGCTAGTTTCATGTATTACAAATAATGCATCATTGTGCAGAAGGCCTCCGACTCTGAATGCAAATATAAAATATTATTAATTCTCTCACTAAAAGAAAAACAAAAAAACAAAAAACAAACCTGTGGAGCATTACTGTTTAGAGAAGAAAAATATTTTCTAGAGGAAAAAAGTCATTGAAAAGGAACAGTTTATCCCACAGCTGCAGTTGGAAGAGTTGTTGTTGCTCATGTCTCTGGAGTATCTTTCTACACAGGGAAAAATGATAATCAACTTAAAATAAATCTGCAATATATTCTTAAATCAGAAATTGATTTGTCTAAGTATTAACATATCTCATTCACAGCTGGAACAACATTTTGATATTTTATTCACCTGAAACATCTTTTTTAGCTAGAATCTATTTGGGAGAACATGCATTCATGTGCACGTCTCAAAATGGCAACAGCACACTCCATAAAATCATCAAAGCAAAAGACAGAATTCACCTACTCTTCTTCCTGTGCAGACAACATTACTATGCAATTTTTATATATATGGTGATTTATTTAAATATATTAGGTACAACTGAGCATAAGGGATATTACCACTAGCTTGAATTTGGTTTCTGTATATCAAGTACTTTGCTTTACATGTTAGGCAGTTGATCATATTGCTTTTCCTTTTGCAAGAAGGGTCATTCCACAAGGTGGATTGTGGTTTCGAAAAGTTAGACCAGCCTAGAGTTAAGTGATTCAAGGAAGTTCACTTTCACTAGATGTCTTGAAAATATATTCTACAATCTAATAGCCTATGGTCCAACACCCATGGTTAAAGTTAGCCAATATTTCTTTTGTTAAATTCATCCCACTATTGCTAGTTCTATCCTCGTGAGTCACTCGGAACAATAAGAAAGAGCTCTCGTGGTGCTTCCCTCTTTCAAATACTTGTAAATGATTATACCACTCTCACATACCCCATCATCACCCTTAGTCATGGGTGTTTAAGAGACTACACGCCCACATGCAATTTGCTATTTTCTCTTCAATAACTCCATCATTAATACAATTTTATTTTATCCCTCTGAAGAATCTCTTTCACAACTCTACTTCAGAACCAGAAACATCCTATAACTGCACACAATCCCTTTTTGCAGGCTACACTGTTAGTATTGTATTTCCTACTGTGTTAGTTCTATCACTGTCAGTATCTAAATCATGGGCAGACAGTTATTTGGGTGGAGGGCTGCTTAACAAGTTTTGGCAAGGTGTTGGGGGCAGCATAAGTAGCCCCACCCCTTGACAGTTGCCCCTCCCCCTGGTGTCCACATTGGGACCAGAAGTCCTGTCCCCTAACCCCTGACTTTTGCCACCAGAAATCCCTCCCCTTGCTGCTCCACCTCACCATACTCCTTTTGGGAGGTTGCCATCTTAGAACAAGAAAAAAAAATCATACACTAGAAGTCTAACACCTACAGTAATATACTTTAATTTTACTACAAAAATATTTATCATAACTTGTGATTGAGTACTGTATATAGAAGAGATTGCATAATAACTCAAAAATAAATTGTCACTCTTATATTGCATGTGTATGGTGAGGTGTGGCTGGAGGTGTATGTGTGGAGGTGGTGTGGGAGGTATGGTGGGGTTGTGAGAGGGTATGGCTGTGTAGGGGGGCATAGGGTATGTTGGGGTATAAGTCTCTGTCAATGGCAGTTGTGAGGGCAGGGTATAGGTGTGTGGGGTGTGAGGGAAGGTGGGGGTTGTAGGGACCCCACACGCACTCCCCCCCATGGCATGCAGCCTCCTCTGTCTGGCAGCAGCAGCAGGCGGGGAGATCAGGACACTTATGCCCGGTGCAGGCAGCCGGGCTCCGGCCAGCGCTGAGCATGGCGTGGGGGGCGGGGGGGAAAAAAAAAAGAGAGTGCAGCCTGCCTGGCTACTTCTATTGCTGGGGCTCCATGCCCCACACACACACCTGCAGCTCCTGCAATCGCAGTGGAGGAAGCCCTGCGCTGGAGCCGGCTGCCCCCCCTGCTGCACAGGTCTCCACACTCCGTCGGGAATGGAGACATCCCTACTCCCTACTTCCCTGCAGAGTCTTGTGGGGCTTCCCTGCTGCATGTGTGGGAGCTGCAGGTGCGCTGTGCAGAGCCCCTGTGATAGAGGTGACAGGGCAGGTTGCATTGGGGCTGTGCTCTTCACCCCCACTGTAGCACTGGCCACCTCCATCACAGGGACTCTGCACCATGCACCTGCAGCTCCCACAATCACAGCAGGGAAGCCCCACGCTGGACTCTGTGGGGAAGCAGGGAGTGGGGCTCCCTCCACTCCTGGCAGAGTGCGAGGACCTGTGCAGCAGGGACGGGGAAGGTAGCAGGCTCCAGCATGGGGCTTCTCCTGCTGTGTGTGGGACCTACAGGAGCATGGCACAGAGCCCCAGTGATACAGGCAGTCGGGCAGGCTGTGCTCCCCCCCTGCATGCCTGCTCTGGGCACGAGCACCCTGACTTCCCTGCCTGCTGCTGCTGAAAGTGGGGGCTGCATGCCATGGGGGGGGGAGTGTGTACACCCCCCACCCTCACACCCACACCTTGCCCAGACAATCTCCATGTTACACTACATGCTTCCACCAAGCTGCAACCCCTCCCCTCCACAATAGCCCCACTGCTTCCCTACCTGCTGCCTTGAGCAAGTTGGATGTCCAGGAAGCCAAACAGGTTCTCATGGCATGGCTGCAGCAGGAGCCCCACCCTGAAACTGCTGCTGGCTGGGCAGGGCCCTTGTGCCCAAGAGGCGAGAAGTGAGGTGTAACAGGGTATATCGGGGGGGGGGGTACATGTGGGCACCTCGCTCCCACCCTCGCAGGCAGAAGGACTGAGCAGAGCACAATTCATTGTGGTCTGCTGCTGACCAGATGAAAGTGCCTGGCAGGCTGGATTCTGCCCACCCCTGATCTAAATGCTCACAAAACTCAACTATTAGTACTCTTTACATATGGAAGAAAAATTGAATTTAACAGGAGTTATGATTAGGATGATTATTACAGTGATAACAATGGCAATGAATTAAGTGACCCAGATTAGAATCTTTATTATGCCAGTTCATCAGCATCCCATGTTGGGGTAGAGTCTAGGGCCTGACCCATCTTTAAGGGGTTTGCAAAAGCAACTGTTTCAGGAAAGAAATCTCAGTCCATCTACATTGACAAGCAACTTTGCAGGTGCAACATGCAGAAATGTCACGTATGTAAAGCAGAAAGACTTTGTCGATTCAGTACATGGTAATGCCCTTACTACTGTCATAGTTTTAACATTTCTAAATATTTGGTACATGAGTTTATTACTGACTATACTTAAGTAGTGTAGAGTGAAAAGTAGATGCAACAAACTATCTTCAAGTTCAAAGGCCTTAAGGAATTTCTCTGAACTTCACAGACATTCTCTCCACATATAAATGATTATGGTTCCCCTCAAACTATACAAGGCAATAAATTCTAGTTGATGTTTGAGTTTTGTGGACTGTGGTATAATTTGTTGCTGCTGATGAGGAAAATTTTAGCTGGAGGCAAAAGGGAAGTAAAGCTAACAGAGCCTAAGCTACTGCTGATTATTCTCTTTCATTTGTAGGTAAACTTTGTTAGAAGGCAGTTTCCACTAGCAACTAAGGTTAGTATTTTCCCTTACAAAAAGAACGTAGCACTGGGTAAAGTTTACCCAGCAGTATTCTTTTAGAAGTCTCCTCATTAAGTTATAGGTTCTGGACTAAGAGAGGAATTTAGAAAGCTTTGGAAAACTCTATGAAAATCAAACCCTTACACTGAGGCATTTAAAAATTAAACTGGGCAGAGTACCGAAAATATTATTTATTTATAACACAACAGGGCCTTTGACCCCATTTATAATGACAAATCCATTTTGCTGGGTAACAATACAAATGTTAATGATGATAAGTGCTTGGAAAAGCCTGTACTTTATCAGCCTTTTAGATTCCAGGCACCTCTGGGTAGATTCACAGTACCCCTCAGAAAATACCACCTTTTAGTTTTCATTTGGTTTTTGACTACATAAAAATAGAGCAATTATTCTGTTGCCTAAAACTCAGAAAGACCCCAACAGAGCAGAGCGTTTTTAACACTATGGATTCCTATTTGAACTCTCTGGGTTTATCATATCTGCCCACCCTAACAGTGTGTGGCACCCCGCATCACCCTTAAAAGAGTCTCATGGCACCCTCACTGAAAATCACTACTCTAAACAGATGAAACAGAAAAAAGGCAAAGAAAAAAACAACTCTCTCTATTTTACAGATACTGTGCAGGGGCACAAAGAACCTCAGCAAGAGACCTAGCCTCCAGAATGGAATCTAGAACTCTGTATTAAATACCTACATTTCCTATGTAGTCCATAGGCAGTGTAACAGGGGCTTGGGCAGAAGCCCCATTACTAGGATAGCCTCGGGGGCAGGAAACCACAGGGAGCATGCTACACAGGTGAAGGGACTTTGCACACCTAGGGAAGATCAAGCTAATTAAACCCAACACCTACATAAGCCTGGCTGCTAGGGACCATACTTTGTTGTCAGGAAGCAGAGGAGGAGAAGACAACAAATGAGCAAAGAGAGGAAGAGCAGGAGGCACAAGACCTCAAAGGGAGTCAGGGACCAGTGATGGGAATAGCTGTGATGTGCCAGGAAGGAGTGGGGGGTACCGACCCAAGGCCCGTAGATAACACAGGCAACTAAGGGAGGGTCCAGGGACCCCTGCAGAGCTGAGCGGGAAGAGGAACACTGAGGCAGAGGACCCTGCAGCAGTGCATGGAGGGAAGAGCCTTGCAAAGCCATTCACCCCACCAGGCAGCCAGGGCATACGGCAGGTATAGAGAGATCATGGCAGACCCCTCTCAACCGGACAGCCAATTGAGACAGCTGAGACACACCCCCATCAATGAGGTAATTGACGGTGAGAACGCTGTGAAAGCCGAAATTGACTAAAGCAGGCAGGAGACTCGTGGGCTTAGGTGTTAATTAGAATGGCCATACTGCTCCCTCTGCTAATGAGGTAATTAGCAGGGAGGAAACAACAATGTAACACAGATACCAATAAAGTTAGCACTGGGAAGTTAACCATCTAGGTGGTCTGTGGTGTGTTCTCACCCTCAGGGATAAACACTGAACATCTTTTCCTTTCAATCAAAGTCATGGCAGGAGGGCTCTGAAGGGAACCAGAAAGGACACAACCACCCTCCTACAGGCAGGGTAAGTAGAAACTCTGCAACAAGATCCAGCAGCCAACATGTGAACATGAAGCCACCTAAAAGTTTGTGTGCAATGCCTTGCAAATAGGAAATGCTGAGGATGGGGATGAGTCAAATTCAACCCCTTTCTTGCAGGTGTGCAGGGAGCTGCTTCTTAACAATTGATTTTTGGGTCCCAAATACTTTCCAGTAGGTAAGAACACCCAACAGTTTCAGAAACCAAGTAAGGGTCATTCTTTCCTTTGAAAACACTTCCTGGTGAAGAAGTAGAGAAGCTCCATCTTTACATAATATTGTAGAGCAGCTGCCTAGGGCATCGAAGACTAGTTCAATATCTTCCTGTTCCTCAGAGGAATTAACCTCTGCTCCCTTACTGCATGGTAAGGGTGTGTGAAGTGGGCCCTATTCAAGTTGGATTCAGATTCGGCCTGAATCGGGGACAGTAATTCAATTAATTTATTCAGATCACTGTCCTCAATTCGATTTGGCTGAATCCAAACCTGAAAATTCAATGCCGATTTGGAAAATCAGCAATTCGGACAGACACACCACTTTAACTCTTTTCTATATACCTTGAGGTAGCAGGCGCGGCTTGTGAATACAGCATTGCTGGGGCGCATGGAGCATTCCACAGGAGTGCAGGGGAAGGCCCCCCCCGCGTGCTCTGTGATGAACCCAGAAGTGGACCAGAAGTACTTCCAGTCCACTTCCAGGTCCGGTGGAGAGTGCACTGGGGGGCCCTCCCAGCTCAGCAATTGGCCACAGGGGGACCCCAGGTACCCCCCCCAGACCCAGGAGGCACCAGTTACCAAGCCAGGGGGATAGAGGGAGTCCCCTCAGTGTGCTCCCCGGTGAACTCACAAGTGGACTGGAAGTGCTTCTGGTCCACTTCTGGGTCTGCTGCCAACTGTGCTGGGAAGACTCCCATTCTTCCATGGGACACTCCATGCACCCCAGCATCACGGCACTTATGAGATCCTGGTACCTAGAGGTATGTAGAAAAAACATTTAAAGCTGTGTCTATGTCCAAATCTCTGAATCTTTCTTTCTGAATCTCTGAATTGATTCGGAGGGTTCCGATTCAATTTGGAAAGATTAAAGGGTCCTCCGATTCAATTCGATTCGGATTTAGAGATTCGGCCACCAAAATGGGCCAAATCTCCGCTGAATCAAAATCGGGAACTGAAGCTTCGCACAGCCCTACTGTGTGGTACCCTTACCCCAAGATTATGGGCACTTCTGGTGTGGGAACCATTCTCTACACCTTCAAATGAAACCATATCTCTTTGGAAAAAACAAATTCCAAGATTCAGAAAGAATAGAGGGAACATGCCTAAAGACTTGTGGCTCACAGCTGTGGGGAAGAAGGGGAGCCTTGCATTCTCAACCCTGCTCCAAGGATTGTTTCTGTACCTTGTCCAGTGACTTGGTCATATGAGCTGCAGAAATGAGACTCCAATTGTAGAAAACTAACAAAGAGGGAGACAAGGATCCAACATGCTGAGCACTTTATTTTGTGAGCTCAGTCTTCTTGCAGCTGAAGTCAAGAGAAGTTCTAGATAGCAAGTCTGGAAGTTAATTGCCAAAAATTGGACAACAAATATTTGCAAGAGCCAGGAAGAGAACCTAGTTCTTAGTGCTGTGCTGTAGACCATAAGTTGTGGTCCACAACACAACACTTCCTCCTCAAACAATCCAACGACTGCTGCTTTATAATCATGATTTGCAAGCATTTTGCTATCATTTGTTGTGTGCCAAATGTGCACACATGGCACTATAGAACTTACAGCTGCTTCTGAGTAATCCGTACAATCAGCACTCCATTATGTTTTACTATAATTGCTCTCTGTAGAAAATGCTTCACAAACAGTAGTGGTGCAATTACAGTATGTTGAAAATACACTATGACTTTCACACTACATTTTAGGAAATTGTATTAACCATTTTTCATTCAGTTTTAGTTGTAACCATATCAAATGTGACTTGTGAGTGATTTCCATAGGCTCCCCCCAAAAACTTGGGGTATCTAAAAGAAGGAGTTGTCTGGCATTCTTTATTTGGGCAAAACAATTTTAATTAAAAAATAAACCTGATCTTCCCCTGAAGGAACTGCATTTTTCATTTTATTAGTTTTCCCCATTTTTGCACACTTCTGTATTTTGCTCTAAGTCTTCTGGATAAAGAAGGAAATTCATTTAAATAAATAAACAAACAAACAAACACACACACACACACACAGAAAAATGAAGGTACACACAAGAACATGTTTGTATTGCAGGTAGAAGTAAGGGATACCACACTTTTTGCCACAAAGATTACTTTGGTCAAACTAAAAGCCAGCATTCCAAACTTAATAGGTTGAATAGATAAGCATTGAAACTTTATACTATTCATCCATAATGATAAAAAAACGTGATGATGTAACCCTTACTCAGGTGAATGCAATTAATGTTAAATGTACAAAATTTAGGTTGCTTCTCTAGCAATAATGAAGCCATTCTTTCATTACAAATCTAACTAGCCACAAATATGGAAGCTGAAAGATGTACGCCTCAGCCCTGTAACTACTATCAAGATTTATGGCCTCAAATAGCAACATTTAGCTACAGACTACCATCATTTTCTCTGCCTTGCTTAGGTATTACTTTACTCTATCAAGCATGTGAGCACCTTGATTTTGAACACTTCCAACCTGCCAGGAGTTGTACCCCCAAATGCCTACATGAGCTATACTCAGACATACAAAAGCAACAACTCTCTCTCATCACTTCTGTTCCACAGGGCCAGCACTAAGGAAAATTGTGCTCTGGGTGAACTTGCATTTTGATGTCCCCCGCCCTCCCCCAAGTCAGCAGTGCTGTTGCAGACAGAAACAGAGGTAGAGGAAGGCAGGGAACAGTCTGGTGGGGAGGTGGAGTGTGCTGTGGGACTGATTCACAACCAAGGTGTGACAGCATAATTTTAAGGATTCTGCAATAATTAGTAGCACTGGTGCATGTGCAAGCAATTACTCATGATTCACAAAAATAATCCCAGAGATTTCAAGTAGGAATCCATATTGTTAAAACCATTCTGACTTTTTTTTTCTGCAGTCAAAAATCACACAAAAACAAAGAGATCACATTTTCTAAGGGGTGCCTTAAGACTAAAAAGCATTTACTTAGTTGACTTTCAATGAATGCAGAAAAATAAAAAAAAGTTCAAATACACAAGTTTTGTAGGATAATCAGATTTCTCTAAATCCTGCCCTCTCTTTGATTAGCCACTCACCCATTATATGCAGGTCATTCACTATATTTTTGCCTGGAATGCTGATCCTTTATTTAACATCTTTTTACAGGGCAGGTCCTGCTGTGTTCTGTTTAGGGGCAAAAGGGCTGTGTGAAACAGCTATGTTTCATTTCAGTTTCAAATTCAGCCATTTCGGAGGACAGCGATTCATTTCAGTGTTTTGGATCACTGTTCCATTTCAATTCGGCCAAATCTGTTTCAGAGTTTCGATACTGTTTTGGAGATTTGGATCAGCCAGGGAGAGGCAGGCACAGCTGGGTGGTTGCAGGTTCTCCCATTGCTCCTCCAGCTGTGCCTGCCTCTCTGAGTGAGGGGAGCCCTGGGAGAAGCCTCCATGGCTGCCCTACCCAGTCCCATCCTCCACCCTGCCTGGCATTTTAAGAAAAAGAAAAAAAAAGCCCCACACTCACCAGCTCTGGCAGCAGTGATCAGGACCTCTGAGGGCTTATGGCAGCACCCCTCCACATGCAGCACAGTGGGAAGCAGCAGGGATTGCCCTTCCTCCCTGCTTGCCACCCGTGAAGCAGCTGCCCCATGGTGCAGGTGCAGTGTGGCTCAGCAGAGTGCTGTGTGCTGTCTGGGAGCTGGGACCACTGGGGCTGAGTAATGCTGGGCTCCAGCTGACTGCTGGAGCCGCCCCAGCTCCCAGACATCACACAGCACCCTGCTGAGCTCTGCTGCACCCACGCAATACGACAGCTGCCACACAGGTGCCAGGCGGGGGGAGGCCCCATCCTCTCTGCCCCGCCACTGTGCGGGGTAGAGGGGCTTTGTCACAATCCCACAGAGGCCCTGATTGCTACTGCCAAAGAGTCAGCTTTTTTTTTTTTTCTAAAGTGCCAGGAGGGGGCTGAGGCTGGGCAGGGAAGCCATGGGGGCTTCTCCCATGGTTTCTCCAGCTGTGCTCAGCACAGGCTGCACTGAGCAGACTCAGGTGCTGGCACTGAGCCCCAGCCAGCATGCTGTCATCCCGCATGCAGATTCAGGGGCCCACTCCCCCTGGGAGAGTAGTGGGGTTGTGC
The DNA here is from genome assembly GCF_000455745.1 of Alligator sinensis. Taxonomy (NCBI): domain Eukaryota; kingdom Metazoa; phylum Chordata; order Crocodylia; family Alligatoridae; genus Alligator; species Alligator sinensis. The sequence continues at coordinate 456,153 of NW_005841861.1, read as the reverse complement.
CACACTCCTCCCAGGGGGTGTGGGCCCCTGAATCTGCATGCAGGATGACAGCAGACTGGGACTGGAAGGGACCTCAAGGACAGATCGCAGACACTGGCCAGCTACAGATGTCAATATCAGAGCAGTCCTTCTGCCCCCTTCCCCCCCCGCCCCCCCCTTTCTTAGTTTCTGTTTCCCTGCAAGCCTGGCTCCAAAACACATGAAACATTTCCAAAACATTTCAGATGGTTTCATTTCAGAGATGTTTCAGAGCCTTCCGTTTCATTTCAGATTCGGTGTTTCACATGCCGAAACACCTCCAAAATGAAACAGCTGCTGAAATTTCACACAGCCTTACAAAACAGTTAAAATAAATAGATGATGTTATAAAAAATAAATAAGTTAACTGAAATTCAGTCTCTCTCATTTGCATAGAATTGCTGTCATCTGACCCCAGCAATCTTTCCTGCCCAGGGCAGGGGCTCAGACTCAATGATCTGTTGGAGGTCCCTTCCAACCTTAGCATCTATGAACTATAGTGAACACCAACCTTTCTTGGCAGACATGCCACAAATTAGCCCTGCACTCTCCCCAGGTACACATTAATCCCCTTCCCCTGCCTGATCTGATACTCTGCTTTCTTCTTCCTTACCCATGTTCCCTGCCCAAAGTCCTGCTTTACTTTTTGCTTCCTGCCCCATCTGCCACTATGCCATCTGTCCCTCCTCAGTCTGCTGTATGCCCCACACAGAGGCTGTCCATGCCACAGGTTGTCCACCCTGATCTATACTATCTAAGGGAAGTCTGCTCCGATGCACTGTGGAGCATATAAATTGACACGCTCTGGCAGCCTTGCACATGATGTGCATCAGTGGCACAATGCATCTCCACACTGAGAAAATGGCAGGGGCACACTTTGAACTAAAACATGCTCAACATGCTTTAGTTCAAAGTGCACCACCACCATTTTCTCAGCTCGGAGGTGTGCTGCACTGCTGATGCATGTAATGTGTGGGTACTTTAAATTAGTGCGGCTCAGTAATTAAAAGCACCTGGTACTGAATCAGAAACACATGTAAAAATGCCCCAAGAGCTGCAGTTGGGAGACCTAGATCCACTATTATTACCCTATAGATATGACCGGCTTCAGAAACAAGGCGGCACAAACTATCTGCATACATGCCTACCTTCTCTAGCACCTTACAACCAGCAAAAACTACACAGACCTAATCATTTCTAAAAACCTCCAGCAGGCTTGAAAGAGGTAAAAACAAAGCCAATAGGCCTGGCATCCTCCTTTAAGTGTGCTCTCTTTCTCCTTCCTACTTGTATTTCAGCCAGACACATACTGGGTTAATATAGTCACACAGTAACCACAGCCCTAATAATCAGACCAACCTACAATATACTAGTTATTACAGAGTCCCACATACTATAGCTCTCTACCTAACAATCCTTGGCATACTGTTTTCATTTCCTATCATAACCACTACACTTAGTGCTCCCCATTCCCATTCTGTTTGACGCAGTCACCTATTGTCTCATCTTGCACTTCAAGATGATCCTTTACTCCAAATTGCTTTGGCATGTTTGACATGGCCTAACACAGTGGGGCTACCAATAGACAGAACCACTCTACAGACATTATTGTAATAGCAAGACACAGGATTTACAGATTTCTTTCTTTTCAGCAGAAAAAGAAAGGGAAACAGGTTTTTTTTAGTTAAAAGAATCAGTTAGAAGTTAGATTTCACTTTCGAAAAGCAAAAAGAATTGACAGAAATAACCAATTTTAAAAAGTGTGTTGAAGCCTACTGAGCCAGAAATAATTTGAGGAAGCCATTAGTTTGTTGTTGCAGCTAACCTCCTAAACCCCAAAACCAGACATAAGCATCTCTTTTAATTAGATTTCTGTGATTTAAGCTAGCTATATAGGACCATTAACACTGAAATGCTTTTCAGTTAAGATGAATGGTGAATCCCATCTCTGGTAGCACTACTTTTCAGGATTTTTGCAGACACATAGTTTATTAATAAAAGAACAACTTTGCAAGTGAGGAGGACTATAGGCAGGTGTCATTTGGCTAATACCTCAGTCTTTTACTTAATATCCTTATACTGCTATTTTCTATACAATTCAACAAATCTATAAGGGGATATCCAAATCCTGTCTACATTCTCTACTATGTACACTGTTACAGTGGTCAGAATTTGGTGGCCATTCTTCTTGGCTCTTGAATCAGTAATTCTGTTTTTTACATTATCTATTTGTTTTGTGTGAGCAGGCTTGAACAGAAATAAACTAGATTATACAAAAAAAAAAAAAAAAAATCAGCTCATGGCTTCTTAGCAAGAGCCCAGACTACAGGTTACCTCAGGTTCTTGAGATAAGCTACCCTGGTATGGTCACAAAGCTATTGTTTGTGAAGCAGGATGACCAGTCACCACAGAGATACTGCCAAGATGCAGAAGAAGCCAGAGAAAATGTTGTAGTTCTTAAAAGTAAGAAAATCAGTATTTAATTTATCACCATTTCCAATACAACTCTTTCAAAACTCTCCCCCCCATTACCTTTCTACAAGCCCACTGTCTTAGAACTTCAGGACAAAGTCTGTCCCCAAATTTCTAACATAGCTTTTTTTGCTTACATTTCTTTTTCTCCTGCCACTCTTGGGCTAGAGACAGACATTCAAGAAGCCTCAGCCTGAATTGTTTCAATCTTTGCAAGTTAGTCTAACCTGGCTAGGCTAAATCAGTTTTGTAATCAGACAGACATGCCTGCAGTGGCTCAGGCTAGAAGCTGGGGGGCACTAGAGCAGCCCTCCCTTCCTTCCACAGAACTGAGCAGAGATGGGTATGGCCAGGCCCTGACAGTATGCTCTGATTAGCCCAGCAGGGAACTGATAACAGTGTTTATCACCCCATTAAGAAAACAACAGAGGGACATTATCAGCTACCTGTTGATTCTACCTGTTGATTCAGCACAGACCATAGCCAGCGTGTGGTCTGCTAGCTAATACACATACACCTCCTCAGCAAGGCAATTCCTACTTAGCGGGGAATTGTGACGGGGAGAGCTGCAGCCAGGGAGCAGAGGGGAGGGGCGAGCCCTGCTGTGGAGCAGAGAGCCTGCCAGAGAGCATGCCGGGATGATGCGGGTGTCTAATTTATCTTAAACCAGCAAGGGGTCTGGGACAGACATTGCATAAACCAGTTTGAGCCAAATCAGTTAAGTCTGATACTACATTCAACCAGGTTTATCTCAAACCAATTTCAGCCATTTTCTAACTGGTTTATATGCACTGAACAACTCTTCTGCTACAGATTTGAAACAGTTTCTGATCACTTAAACCAGTTTGTGTGTAATATCTGTCCCTAGCCCTAAAGTTTTTCTCCTCTTAGCATGTTATCAGCATCATAGCCCTAAATATCATCGTTCCTTGCCCTCTGGAATGAGTATTGTCTAGTTCATATAGGTCCCAAACCCCTCATACTTTCAGTACCAACTAGGACAGTGGGTCTAAAACTTTTTTTAGACTCAAGGTACCCCTCTGATTACATTTAGGGACACCCTTCAGAAAATGCCAGGTGTTAGCCTTCACTTGTTTCTTGACACTAAAAAAAGCTAGAGCAAGTCTGTTGCAATTAACTCAGAAAGAGTATAACAAGTCAAAATGTGTTTGTCCATATTGATTCCTATTAGAAATCTCTGGGTTTATGAATCATGTATAGATTTTTGCTAATATTGCGAGGCACCCCATTGCACCCTTAAAAGCTGCTCAGAGTCTTTTGGCTGGGGTGAGATATACATCTAGGAAGCCATCAATCACAAGCTTGTAACCAACAGGGTATTAAGAAACAACCAGCACGGCTTTGTGAAAGGTAGCTCATGCCTAAACAAATCTGGTGTCCTTTTACAACCAGGTAACTAACCAGCTGACAAGGGGGATGAGGTAGACATCAATTACTTAGACTTCAGTAAGGCCTTTGATTCTGCCTCCCATGAAATTCTCTCAGTTAAACTGGAGGGTACTGGTCTGGACCAGCTTACAGCGAGGTGGGTGGAGAACTGGCTTGCAGGCCAGTCCCAGCGAGTTGTAATTGATGGGATGGCCTCATGCTGGAGGGCTGTCTCCATTAGTATCCCACAGGGATCAGTGCTTGGACTGCTTTTAAACATATTTATTAAATGACTTGGATGCAGGGGTGGAATGCTCTATGATTAAGTTTGTGGGCAATACCAAGCTGTGGGGAAATGAGGGCATACTACAGGATAGGGAAAGGATCCAGGACAACCTTGAAAGACTGGTTCTATGAGCTGATCAGAATCAAATGAAGTTCAACAGGGAAAAGTGCTGGGTCCATCATCTGGGTAGGAAGAACCTTCACCATAACTATAGGATAGGCGGTAGCCCACTGCCTGGCACAGCATCTAAACTGGGCCTGAGGGTTACAATTGACCAGAAGATGAATATGAGCCAACAGTGTGAGGAATTTGCCAGCAGGGCAAACAGAACTCTGGTGTGCATCAGCTGATGTGTTGCCAACAGATCCAGGGAGGTGCTTCTCCCTCTCCTCAGCATTGGTGAGGCCACAGCTGGAGTACTGTGCCCAGTTTTGGGCAATGCATCTTAAGAAAGATGCGGATAAGCTTGAGACAGCACAGAGAAGGGCCACCTGCATGGTTAGGGACCTAGAGGATAGGCCCTATGAGGAAAGACTCCAGGAACTAGGCTTGTTCAGTCTGAGTAAGAGGAAGCTGATAGTATGTCAGGGGGAGCATCATGATCTGTGGGAGCAACTCTTCAGGAAGGCACCCCTTCGGAGGATGAGGACCAATGGACACAAACTAACAGAGGGAAGATTTAGACTGAACATAAGGAAGAACTGCTTCTCCGTACGGGAAACTAGAACTTGGAACACACTCCAGGCAGAGGTGGTGTGGTCGTCATCCTTGGAGGTGTTCAAAAGGAGACTGGATAAGCACCTTGTTGAGCTATTTGAGCTCATTAACCTCCTGCCTATGACAGGGGACTGGACTTGATCTTGCAGGTCCCTCCTAGTGATTCTGTGGTAATTACTGTGCTCCAGCAGACTCCAGCGTCTCATGTATCAGTGTTCCTGCACTGAAAAATGGCAGCAGGGGTGCTTTAAAGATTGTTGTTGATAATTAGGTTGGTGTAGCTCTTGCTGATGGGATGATAAGGTGCTAGAGAAGGTAGGCATGTATGCAGATAGTTTGTGCCTTCTGGTTTCTGAAGGGACCTGGTTTAAAGGGACCTGGTGGCTGCCTACAAACTCATCAGGGGAGACCACCAGCAAACAGGAAGAGCCCTATTCTTCCCAGCACCACCTGGGGTGATGAGGAACAACGGTCATAAGCTGATGGAGAGTAGGTTTAGGTTAGAGATCAGGAGGCAATATTTTACGCTTAGGGTGGCCAGAATCTGGAACCAACTTCCTAGGAAAGTGGTCCTCGCCCCTACCTTGGATAAATTCAAAAAGAGGTTAGATGATCACTTGTCTGGGGTCTTGTGAAACCAGCATTCATTCCTGCCTGTGGCAGGGGGTCAGGCTAGATGATCTGTTCAGGTCCCTCCTGACCCTAGCTACTATGAACCTATGATAGATACAGATCTCCCAACTACAGCTCTTGGGGCATTTTACATGTGCTTCCAATGCAGCATCGGGCGCTTTTAATAACCGAGTCACACTAATTAAAAGCGCCTGCATGTCACATAGCACACCTCCGCACTGAGACAATGGTGGTGGTGAGCTTTGAACTAAAGCACATTGAACATATCTTAGTTCAAAGCATACCATTGCCATTTTCTCCGTGTGGAGGTACACTGTGCCACTGATACATGTGACATGCAAGCCTGCCAGAGCCTGTCAATTTATGTGCTCCACAGCATGTTGGAGCAGGCTCCCCACATGTGTGTAAAGTTCCCTTTAAATATAGTGAATGAACTTTAGTTAAAACGTGTCCCTGCCACCATTCTTTCAGCACAGGGACACCGATACACATAACACTCCAGGTGCTCTAATTAGAGAAGCTCTCAGAGCTGCTGTAATTAAAGCATGCTCCCCCCCACCCCTGCTCCCAGAGCACATATGCAAACACCCTATAAAAATTACTTTAGATAGAGGAAAAAATAGCACCTAGAAAAACCACAAACAGGAGTGATAACTTTAGATTTTATCAGTGTATTATCATTAGGCTAATTTTCCTAAACTAAAAGAATGTTAATATACTGGTAGTTAAATATGTTTTTATTAAAATTCATAAATCCTCTCTTAACAAGAATTGCTCAAGTTTGTGGACAAAGACTAACTTAAAAAAAAAACCAACAACAAAAAACCTCTCACACACACACACACACACACACACACACCTATACCAGCTTCACTGTCCTAATAAGATTCTGTTGCCAGTTACTTTCTTTGCCCAGAAAACACAATGTAGTACAAATTAAAGTAGTACGCTAGATAAAACACTTATACAGTTTTTATCTGCAGGCTTTTCAGAATCAGTTTTGACATATTTTTAAAAAAACAGTGAGGCAGAGGAGCTGTTTCTGTGTTCTGCTGCACAGGCCTACAAATTCAGGAACTTCTCAGTGGACTGCCAATATGCTACGGTTGTAAAGCAGGAGATGGGATCGACAGATCAGTTGCTACTATCGTCCAAGTAGCACTACACTAAGCTAAATGCAGTCATGCTGCTCATCATTCTAGAGTAAACTAGAAATTCAGGCTCTCAAAATGAAGGAGGATACTGACTAGGCATGCAGCTATGATAACCTCTATTTGAGAGGCAGCTACTGGCAAGCAGTATAGCTACACTTCTACAGCACTGCACCTGGGATAACTGGACTTTGCCTCTCTTCGGAGGAAACCGGCTTACCTACATGGCTGTTCTACCGTGGCTACATGAAATCATTCTGGGGTGTCTGTGCCCCAGATTTTGGTGCCCAAAGCTGGTCATTCAGGCTAGAAACAGACATCATGAAATGGAGTGCATCAGATGTGCCATGAGAGTTAGGCCCTAATATTTGCCATCACATCTTTTTTTTCAGAGGGAAGGCCATATGCTTTGTTCTCATTCAGTTCAGATTGACACCTCCTCTTCTTCCTCAAGGATCAACTAGCTAGTTGAGTGCATGGGGAATGTGGTTGTGGGGTGGGGACACTGAGCCTCCAAGCCAGGGTGAACAGACAAACACCCCTGAAACCTTCAGGACCATGTGGGGCCCAGGCAGCTGCATCTTTCCCTGGGGGGTGATTTCAAATCACCTTGAATTTCATAGCCTTGGAAGGGGCATGTGGTGTTGCTAGAATCATGGAGCATCTGCTTAAAGCCCCTGGGAATTTTGAGATTGTGGAAGTATCCAGAGTAGTGGAACCCAGGTGAGGTAGGAGCAGAGGCCTTAAGTTTCTGAAGAGCAAGAACCATGTGCCTTGAATTGCATCTTTGTGCATCCACACACTGTTGCTTCCATACATCCATCCATACACCCAAATGGGTGCTAATAGGTTAGAGAATCAAAACACAATGAATCAGTAGAAAAAGATCAGATTCTAGGCAAGATTCCTTTAAACTAGGCCCTGTGCCCTCCACCCCTTCGCAGCCAGACCCTTAGCCATGCACGGACACTAAGACCCCATGGGAACCACTGCAGTCCATGGATAAATGCACCCTGTCAAATCAGCCTGGATCTAATGTATACAGGTACTACCTCTGGGAACTGAACTGGGACCATGAGGAAATAAAGGATCTCATCACCATCTGGGGCAAGGAAGGCATCCAGCAATAGCTCCTAATAGGACACTGAATCAGAGATGTCTTCAAGCACAGTGCCCAGAAGATGCATACCCAGGGACACAACAGAGACTGGCCACAGCATCTCACCAAGAGAATGTTGCTGAAGAGGCAGTATTACCATGTGCTTGATGCTACAAAGTGATCTGTGGACTGGAGGCAGAGCATGCCATTCTACAAGGACCTGTGCCAACTCCTTGGCAAGAACAGGCCAGTCAACACCTCCCACACCCAAGGGACTAGGGCTGTTGTGGAGGAGTTGTCCACAGGGACCCCAAAAGAGGAGGAGCCACAGGGAGGCCCCAGGACACTGTTCCCCACACAGGGACATGGCTGTTCCAAATCAAGTTGTATCCTATGGTGTTGCACTGTACTAGCCCCACAAGAACAGCGCAGCAGCCAATGCAGTAGCTTGACCCTCAGGACCCATGGCCAGTCCTCCCAACACTTCTCCTGACAAGTCACGCCCCATGTAAGGATGCCATGCATGCAACCTGTGATGTTAAAGTTTGCATTGGCTCCATGAAACCCTGACAGGGACCCAGGGCCTGGGGGAAAACATGGAGCACCCTTCCCCACCCCACCCCCGGGGATGGAGGGAAAAGGAAGGGGCATTGGGAGGAGCCAGTCACCCCCTGTGGTCATAGCTATCTCTCAGGCCATTACAGCCAAGGCCCACAATAGGGTTGCAGAGGAAGGGAGGCTGGGAATATTGAGCTGTATGGGGAAGATGAATCTCCCACTTCCCCCCGCAACCATGCACTCCTCTGCTGAAGCCTGGAGCCCAGCCCAGCCAATGTACCAAGGTTCCCCCTCCTTCCACACTTGGGCGCGTAAGACCACGTCCTATTCAATGGGATCATAAATCTGCCTATTGACACATCTATGGGAGATTGGAGTCTAAGCTCTTATACTTGTGTGGGAACAGCTCTCCCCTCTTCCCTTCTCCTCCATCCCACCCCCCCCCCAAAGCACTCAGAAAGGTATCAATAGTATTTATTGAGCTCAGCAGGCAAATGGTAAATAGCATTTTTTAACAGAGAGCACCCCCAGGTCAGGTACAGGATTTACCACACAGTTAAGTCTGACAACCTCTGCAGTCAAAGTG
>NW_005841861.1:435832-447213 GCF_000455745.1 Alligator sinensis | reverse complement strand
GAGAAAAAAAAAAATATTCCCTTGTCAAGAAACCCCTAGACCTTCCTCCCAGTCCAGGAAAGGGACATGTGATGGAAAGATTCCTATGTGGGAACTGTCATCTCAGCCGCTCAGCTCTCACTGCCAGGGTAACACCCGGGTTCCACACCTGGACAGCCAGACAAGCAGTCCAACATCACTTTTTTCCCCTTCCCCTCTGATCCAATCTGTGGGTGAAGTCCAATAGGTACCGCATCTGTGCATGGAAGGCCATGGCAACTGAGCACCTGCAGAGTGCATAAAAGATATGCATATGAGGTGCCGGTGAAATAACAGATTTTGCAAGGTCTGGCCACAGCCTCTGAACTCAGACTGTGCACCATGGACTCCTGGCTCAAGGGGCTATAAGACCAGCATGAGGAATGAATCAGGACTTGTATGACGGAAATGGACAAGCCTAAGAGTGTGTACACATAGGCTACCAAGTTACATGACTGGGGGCTCCAGATGGTGACCCACTGTTTGGAGGAGACACTCCATGGCACAGCAGAGCTGAGAGCGCACACACACCCACACAGAACTCAAGCATCTGACAAGTGCAGATGCACACACACACAACCCAGATGTCCAGGACATGAACGCATGCGCACACACCTTCCAGGCATCCTTGAGGCACATGCGTGCACACACACACACACACACACACACACACAGAACCCAGGAATCTGAGACATGCACACACTTGGCAGTCAGAGGGCGAGATGGATGGTCATGCATGGGATAGTCAGTTGTTGGCTCATGGCCATGAGGACATATGCTGTAGGGAGCCACTGCCACAGAGCGCACACACACCCACACAGAACTCAAGCATCTGACAAGTGCAGATGCACACACACACAACCCAGATGTCCAGGACATGAACGCATGCGCACACACCTTCCAGGCATCCTTGAGGCACATGCGTGCACACACACACACACACACACACACAGAACCCAGGAATCTGAGACATGCACACACTTGGCAGTCAGAGGGCGAGATGGATGGTCATGCATGGGATAGTCAGTTGTTGGCTCATGGCCATGAGGACATATGCTGTAGGGAGCCACTGCCACATCAGGTTTAGGTGGGTGGCCATGATGTCCTGCATCCTCCAGCAAGACTTACACAGGGCATTCAGTAGGACCTGCCACAGCATCTGATTCTCCCTGCTTGTTTGGATGCGCAGGCTGTGAAACGAAGACACATAAAGTCACAACAGCAGGAGGATGGAGGTATGGTGGCCTATGCCCAGCAGCCAATCAGGAATGGCTCAGCCATTTGGATCTGTTCAGGTGTCTTCAGCAGTCCATGGGGCATGCTGGGAGGTGTGCAAGAGCACCTGCTGGGCTCAGCCCATGCAGGCAGCCTCCAAACCCCATCTCCTCAAAGAGCTAATGTGTGTTCTGTTTCCTCCCAACCTAACCTTGGGTGCTTAGAGTAAAGCTTGAGCACTTTTGCCATGGGCTTCTTGAATGCCTGTACTTAGCCAAAAGATTTCAAGTAGGAATCCATGGTGTTAAAAACATTCTAACCTGCTGTGGTTTTTCTGAGTTCTTTGCAACAGAAGAATTTCACTGTTATTTTTCCAGTCAAGAACCGAGTGAAAAATAACAGCTGGTATTTTCCAAGGGGTATCTTGGATCTCCTGAGGCTCAGAACCAATGTTCTAGGTCCAGGTAAGCAACCCCAGCATGTGCGCCAGAGCATGGCACATAAAGACACTTTGCTTGGCATGCACCCCTCTGGGCGGATGGCAGGGAAGCTGTGAGGAGCCCAAACCTTGTTTGTGGCAGTGCAACCCTGGTGCCTTCCCCACCATCCTTTGGCTCCCGGACCCTGCTGACACTCGCTTCATTCTGAGCTACAAACCTCCAGGCTCTCTGCCCCTCCCCGCCTTCTGGGCCAGGTGCAGCCTCCTTACTGACCCTTAGTCCCTTCCACAAACCACCAGAGTTTCTTACCCTCAGCTCAGATGTTACCCAGGAACCCTGCTGCAGCCCTGCTACCTCGGAGTTCCTTTCTCCATGGCTGTCAAGGCTAGACTGCCTGACCAGCTCCGGCCCTGGGCTTATATGCTTCAAGTCTGGCCCCTTCTGGTCAGGCAACTCTTTAATTGGCTCCTGCCATGCCTGTAGGCTGCTTCTTATACTGCCAGACTTCTTTTAAAGTGGCAGGCACACCAAGCCTCCTGCTACACAAGTATCTATGACACACAGTATTAATACACAGTGTCAGTTGCATTCTGTTTTGTTTGGGAAGATGCATTGATTTTGAAGACTTTCCTAAGCAACTAGAAGAACATCTGTGGACAAAAGATGCACACAACTGTCTTTAAACTATAAAAAGACAACTGACAGTTACAAGCATCTCTGCCTTCAGTCTAAAGAAAAACGACAAAAGGGAAAAGTCATTCTGAGAGAGTAGGGAGAGTTCTTTCAGTATGTCTTCTAGAGACAGGAATCGAAGTGGAATAACTACCCAGTGTTATTATTTAAGTATATAATATGCTGTGCTTTATAGAGCTTCTAGCAATGAGATATTGCAACTTTTCTTTTTCTATAAAAATCACCTTCTCAACTTACATGACATAGCTCAGTCTAAGCCTTCAGCTTAGATTCCCCAGGCTCAGAAACTAGATCAATATCTTCTGCAACTTCAGATTGTTTCCACGTCACTAAATCTATGGCCCATTTCATTCCAACAAGGGCATTACAGTTGTAATGGCTGGATACAAAACTTAATTAGAAAGGTCATAAAACCACAAGGTGACATATTTACATTTATATGACATATTACATACAAGCTACCTTAGCCATTTAAAATCTTTCACCCTTCAAACATTTCATTAAAAATGTTAGCAAATTAGATAGCTGGTGGATTAATAAAGGAATCATAGGCCTCAAACAAGATTATACCCTCCATAACATGTATATGGATAAGATTTTATGAACACAAATCTCCCTGTTTACATAGAAGTGGGGAAAGGAATGGTCAGCATTTTACCCCTATGATTAGGAAGAAAAAAAATAAAGAGGTATCATTACGAGCTATAATTCCCACTGGACAGTTCTCTAGACAAGTTTAGCTTTGGATCATGTATGGATGATTTCACGTAAGGAAAGACATAAGAGCAAAGTCTTTCCCCAATGGAAAGATTAGGGAGAAATGTTTGGAAAGGTCTGTGTGGGGTGACCAACTGTCCTTAGCCTGTTCCACACAGGAAAGAGAGGAGAACACACCACAATTACTAAACAGAGACAGACCAACTGGAGATAAATTTTAATATCAGGTCAATAATAATACCCACGACTTACAAGAGAATGTTTTAATTATATTAAAGCAAAGAAAATGTGGCTACAATTCATTCAGGGCTCAAATAGATGTTACATTTAAAGGAGGTTCCAGTTTATGGGGTTTAATTATTTAAAAATATTATTTGATAGCAGCAATTGTGTGATTTATATCTTGTACTCAATAACTAGCTTGTAACTGCAGTGATAATTCCTTCTTTAGCAAATCCTCAGGGTCAAGGATGATTGTCTTCCATGACTGTGTTATCTGTGGGTCCAAAGATGGCCAAGAAGGCAGAGCCAGGATCAACAGATGCTGTTGCAACATGGGCACATGTTTCCATGTGGGATGGATGGTTCTGGATTCTTCATTCAGTCCACAACATGCTGCTTCTGCCACGCCTGCTTTTCTGTCTCCTTTTGTCATCATAAGGCTTCAAAGTACTGAGGCTTTTCGAAGTACTAAGAGAAGACTCTTCCTCCATTTGAGGTGGTCCTGGGTGACACTGTCCAACAAGCTGATGTCAGCGTAGCATTTTTTCAAGTTAGCCTTGAAGACATCCTTGAAGCAGTTTCTCTCCCTTCCTCTTGAGCATACACTTCAAGTCATCTGGGAGAATAAATCTTGCTCAAGGAGTCTGGAGTCAGACATTCAGATGACATGACCAGCTCAATGAAGTTGACATCAGATGATCATCACATTACTCATAGTGTTTGTTTGGTAGGTTGGTATGTTTGTCTTCCCACTGGATTCAAAGAATCTTTAACAGGCAGCATTGATGGTACTTCTTCAGTGACTTGAGGTGTCTCTTGTACGTTGTCCTGATCTCAGCTCTGTACAGTAAGATGGAGATCACAACTGCTTGATACACCATGACTTGGTTTCAGATCTGATGTCATAACCTGTGCTACAACTGTTTCCTTAGGCATCCAAAGGCTGCACTTGCACCCTTGAGGGTCTATACATGCATTCTAGTATATACTTGCATACATACATTCTAGTTTACCCGTCTCTTCAGGCATCCAAAGGCTGCACTTGCATATGAGAGATAATGTTGGATTTCTTCATTGATGTCAACCTTCTGCGAAAGATGGCTTCTCTGGTATGGGAAATACTTTATGTTCTCCAGAGTCTCACCGTGAATCTGAATTATGGAAGCTGGGGACTGTTTATTAAGAGCTCATTGATGCAGGACCTTAGTCTTCTGAATGTTAAGCGTCAATCCTGTTTTCTTATATGCTTTGGTTAAGACATCAACAATTGCCTGAGAGTCTGCTTCTGAGCAAGCACAGACTACAGCATCATCACCATACTGGAGCTAAATAATTGAGACTGGGGTGGTCTTGGTTTTGGCTCAGTCACATGAGATTTAACAGATAATCATCTATTTGGCAGTTTAGCTCCACTCCAGCGAGAAGCTTGCTGGTAGTCAGACATAGCATCATGGTAAGGAATATCAAGGAGAGTGTTGGAACTATGATACAACCTTGCTTAACTCCCATATTAACCTCAAAGGGATCTGTGATAGATTTGTTACTGAGAACCACCGCTCGTAACTGCAGTGATAATTAGGCACTTCATTATTCTAGTAAAGCATATTTTTAAGAAGTGGGAAACGTTCAACTTTTTCTGATCAAGCCTGTACTTGTTAATAGGTTGCTTAAAGTGAGAACTGTAACGCGAGAGAAATACCAAGTAAATTTTCCTCCAAAGATCCAATTAAAAAAAAGAAGTGTATATGTGACTAATAAGGCCATTAACATTTGTGAAAATATTATGTGGTAGATATATCATCGGAATGTATAATTTTAATGTTGGAAGAGGACTCTAATGCCCATGGCACATACAAAAGAATTTTAAGAAAGAGACATCATTTGCTAATCTAGTCAGCATAAACAGAGGCAAGCAGGCTCTCGAGTAAGCAAAACCCAGCTCTTCACTGTAATTTCCCTTTCCCTAAATGATCTCTGTCATGCTGAGCATATATCCAGTTATTCTTCAAAAGAAAAAACTCACATTATTTTGTTAGTGCCACGTTGTGGTGTTTCACATAACACTTAAAGCAAATGCTGTAGGGTAAACAGTTGTCTATAAGTATCAAAGGAATAAAAAGATTAAAATGTTAGGTTCTCTGTGACTGCTATTGTTTCTCAATTTAAGATGCAACTGTTGCAAAAAATTACATTTTGGGTTCCTAGACTTTTTCCTTGTTTTCTGTGTATAGCCAGTTAGGGTTTTCTTCTTCTTCTCCTCCTCCTCCTCCTCCTCCTCCAAGATTTGATTCATTTCCTTGAAGTTTGATAACAAAGAGGGGGGATGGAGAAAAAAAAAAAAAAAACCTAGAAAAGTCACAAATGTGACAGCAGGATAACTAGGGTGGGGTGACTGAGTCAGCTACCCAAGTGCAACCTTAGGGGGAGTTTAGGAAAGAAAAAAAAAAATGCTGCTGCCACAGCCATAAAATTGCTCCTGCATCATGGTGACAGCATGTTGTTGCTGCCCCCATGTGTTGCAGCATCCCCGGGAGCCTGGCTGCATTGTTATGCTCCTGAAATATGATGATGTTTTAAGGTGCTTGTTCTATTTATATTACTTTTATTTTCTTATGATTTTCACTATAGTATCACCTAGATATCCCAACAGAGATATGGATCCCACTGTATAAGGCATCATTCATAGGACCTGGTGAAGCAGTTCTTATTGTAGTGAACTTATGATTGAAACAGACAGGCAGAAGGAAACAAAGGCACAGAGAAATGAAATTACTTCTTTAATATCACAAGACCCAAGCAGTGACACGACTGGGAGTAAAACTCTGTTTTGGAATCCAGACCCTCTCAACTACGTCTTACTTCCTCTTTAATGCAAACATTTATGTTTTCCATCCAGAGCACCATACATGTCCTCTCTCAAGTTTAGTGAAGTATAAAGACATCATGAAAAAGCAGTGTATGCATCCTTTCTATAAACTATAGCAATTCAGAGCCAATAGCAGCTATCCCCTTTACTACATCCTTGTTGAAGTGTGGCACCCAGAACTGGACGCAGTATTCCAGCTGTGGTCTCATTAGTGCTGAGTACAGTGGAAGAATCACTTCTTCGGTTTTACATGAGATGTATAGGTTGATGCATGCCACACTGTTGTTTGCCCTGCTGGCTACTGCATCGCACTGATGGCTCATGTTCATGCAAAGGTCAACTATTACCTCTAGGTCCCTTTCGGCCGTGGTGCAAGTCAAATTATAGCCATCAAGCCCGTAGGGGTGTTGGGGATTATTTGCCCCCAGATGAAGCACTTTACACTTCTCAGTATTGAACTGCATCTGGTTCCAATTTGCCCACCTCTCCAGGTCTGCCTGTATCCGCAGCCTATCTGCAGGCTTGACCATGTTCCCCCATAACTTGGTGTCATCCACGAGCTTGGCCAGTGAGCTCTGCATCCCCACATCCAAATCATTGATAAAAAGTGTTGAAAAGCACCAGACCAACCATGGACCCTTGAGGGACAGCACTGACTACTTCTCACCAGGACAACACAGATCCATTCATAAGAACTCTCTGGGTCCAACCTTGCAGCCAGTTTCCCACCGACCGAGTGGTTGAGCAGTTAAGCCCACAATCTTCCAATTTTTCCATGACGATATCATGGGTTACTAGATGAAAGGCCTTTTGGAAGTCTAGGTATATAAGGTTGACCTCCTCTCCTACTGCTACTATTGCACAGTAGCATTGGTGTCATGTTTCGTGTCCATTGATGCTACATCGCTGTAGCATCTCATGTAGATGCGCCCAATGAGTCATACCCAATTGACAAAGCAGCAGGGACCAAACAAAGATGAGGAAATAAGAATGTGGGAAGAAAGCCCAGGCTATTGCCTCAGAGATAAGGTTGTCTATATAAACATTGCCAGTCATCACATAGCATCCAAAATGAGGTAGTTTGAAATGCACTGACATTTCATACAATAACATAGTATAACAAAAAGGTCAAGAGGAATTATTAAAATTGATAGTTTTTGAGGACCTGAGCCTAAGGATGATAAAGTAGAGGTGTGAAGCCCACCTCCCACCCCCTTGGTCTCAATGGCATTTAAGGGCACTTCTATGCATGCTCTCATGCATTCTGATTAGAACACCTCAGAGCAGACTCAATTAATTGAATACTGCAATGCTCAATTAATTGAATATTGCTCCAGTGTGCTGCAATGCCCTATGTATTCAGCATCCCTGCATTTCAAAATGGCAGCAGGGACACTTTAATTAAAGCTTAATCAAACAAACTTTAAAAGTGTCCCCACTGCCATTTTGAAATGTGGGACACTGAATGTATGAGACACTGCAGGCATTTTAATTAAAGTGGCTCTTGGCAGCCCAAGAGCTGCTCTAATTAAAACACCCTCCCCACCACCAACCTGGAGCACATGTACAAATGCCCTAAGTGGCCAGTACCCTGAAGATGTTATTCTAAGCTACTTCACTTCTTGGAAGCCATCAGAAGTGTGGGGCATGCGTCAACAACCCAATCATATGTATTTATTTCAGTCAGCACATTTTCAACCTGCTACTACAGGTGTCTGTATAACGTGTTGTTCATAAGTAGTGTGATAGCTTCTTTTTTTTTCCCCTTCTTCATGTTCACCAGAGGAAGCATAGTACTGGGAAGATGAGAGATTTTATTAGGTTTCTTTCCAAAGCAGGAGCTTCCGAATTATAATCTGTGAACACTAGAGGGCAATAGATCTCTTGATGGCAATCACATAGGATGACCCCTCCTATTATTAAAACAATTTACCAGCTGGGATATTATTAATTTGAGCAACTTCATATGTCAAGCCTCCCTCTCTCTTAAAAATGCATTCTGAAATCCTCACTAAGTTACATAAATAAAAATAGTTTTATTGTAGATTTGTGTTCAAATGTTCCCATTTATTATGTAACAGCTGCAAAGCTCACCTGGCTGCAAGCCGAGTGGGTGATCTGTGCTTAAGATCTCTGCAAGAAAAGAGTGGCAGGGTTGCCAAGGGGGGCAAAGACGTTACCCCACTGCAAAGCTCACCTGGCTGCAAGCCGAGTGGGTGATCTGTGCTTAAGATCTCTGCAAGAAAAGAGTGGCAGCTTTGCAGAGGGTGCATAAGCTTTACCAGACAGGAGGGTATGCAGTGCATGGTGCGTGCTTCTTATTGGAGCGCTTAAATTGTGACCAGAGCCCACATTTAAATTGTGACCAGAGCCCCGGTTTGCAATGTGGGCTCTGGTCACAATTTAAAACCAAACTGATTGGCTGCTATTGAGCCATAAAAACTGAGGGGGGGTGGGGGGAAATGGAAGAGAAGAACTGAAGCTGGGAGGAATGGACTCCAGCACTGGAGAGAGGGGGCACAGACTCAGCTCAAGCCAGGGGGGCTGAGCTGAATCTTTTAGGCATCAGGATAGGGGAGAGCCTGTGTCATCCTGGGTTTGGAGCTGAGCAACCAGGGACACAGGTGCCAGGGAATGAGTGGGGAGCGGTTGGTAAGCAAGGCTGGTAAGGTTGCTGGGGCTGGGAGAAGCAGAGACCTTAAAGGGTTAAATGACCAGGCTATGATGTGTGTCCAACTGAGGTGCTGGGGTGAAATCTGAGCTGGGATGGCTTGAGCCACAAAGTCAGAGACCTGCAGAGGGAAACCCCTGTCTAAGGGTGGATGTGTTGGGAGGGGGAGACAGCCTTGACAGAGTGGGCTGAGAGAAAACAAGCCAGCATGAGTGAAAGAGGGGACACCAAACCACCAGTGTTTTCAGTAAGTGTATTTTCAGAAGAAAACTGCTTGAGAACAGTCTGCCAAAAAAGGAAACAAAAGGGAGCCTATTGCCTGCAGCTGCTGTTTAGAGCCTGTTTCACTGTTACCAGGAATGATTAAAGGAGATCATTTTTCCCAGAGCAGCAGAAGCCTCACCTCTGCCATCTAGTGGTGGCTCATAGTTATAGTTGTGTTGCTGTTTATTGTTAAGGAAAGTGGATTGTCACCAGAAGGAAATCAATTGGGTTATGGGGGAGAACTGTTTTAAAGGGTATAACAAGGTGAATTTAGTTATTTAACACAAGTGGGACCACCCAATGTGGAATTATCCATCTAATGTAGTTGTAAATTTTATTTAAATCGTTAGTTTTGTTATCAACTATTGTCATTATTTTTGTTTATTTATTTTTCTGTATATAAAGTTGTATATAATAAAGAATAACATTCATCGGGATCAGAGAAAATTCCTGGACACTGAAGGTGAGGCGCACACCTCTCCAAAACACACCTCAGTCAGTAGTCTGCCTGATGGGCTCCCAGGAGTACTGGCACCCTGAGGACCCAAAATCCGGTGCATCACCCAGCCTTAACGTACTGGCATGGTTTACAATTATATAAATTACTTTCCCCTATTCTGTTTGTTCTTCAGCTGCAGTGAACACTGCAACAGGCTTTATGCACTTTAGCTCCCACTGAGTGTAACCATGGCCAAAAACAGCAAAGTGGAGCGCAAAGACTGTGTTCCAGGTGGTGGCAGCAGTTTCTGGCTACACTCTTTAAAATGTTGAAGGGGTAAGTGTTCTTAGACAACACCTGGGAAGGGTAGGAGAAGATTATCCATAAAAGAATTTGAGAGAGGCAGGATAGTAAGGACAGGCACAAGGGAACAGGAACTAGTGGGGAGAGAGATCTAGCTAAGATTAGCTTTCCTCAGGTAGAACAGGTCTGCCAACATGCACTAGTCCAAGCTGAGCACTGCAGCTAACAATTATCAAATATCCTTCCAGACCATTTCCCTTTGCTCTGCTTTCAGGAGTAACAGGACATCAAACATAGCCCTGTTTTTCTCCTCTGTTCCTGATGCCATATCAGGGGTTTACTGCCTCTCAGCTGAAAAAAGTGAGAAGCAGGGACAGGAATCAGTTTTCCCTGACCTTCATGGCAAATTGAGGACAGGCTGCTGGGAGACTAGCGTAATGCTGATGATTCAAATATAAGGAGAGCAAGGTGCATGGAAGCTGGTGTACTGTCTATTAACAAGCTGTGACCTTCCCAGAAATACTACCACCAAGTTGGGAGATCTACATGTTCCACCCAAACCTCTGCCTTACAGTTACATCTCTCCTCCTGGTGGCAGAAAAACTGTTATGTAGTCAGAATGTACATTTGTATTACGGGTGGAAAAAAGCAGGAGGGCAAGCTATTCTCAGACCAACAAATTTGCAAATTTTCCTTCCCTTGATAGTCTTTTAGACTTATTTTTAAAAAGTCATCAAAACCATTCCATTCCGGTCAAAACCATGAGCAAAGACTCTAGTCAACTGCACAGATAAGAATGGTTGGAATTTCTATGAACTTTGTCAGGAATTTAAAAAAAAAAAAATTATATATCAGCTTTTGATTAAATTAGCTACACTTCCAGAAGACATATTTTGGCCTTGAACATTTAAAATTCTGTCAAGAAAGACCCCAGAAATATTGGGGGTTTTGTTGAACAATTAAATGTTTTTAGTAGGAAACTTCAATAATAAAGAAAAATGTCTCATTCTTGGTGATATTTTGCAAAGAAACAAACCAATTTTCTGACTTCTCTACTTATAGTTTTAGCATTTTAAAAAGTTAACCTTCATAAATAACTTTAGAGAACTAACGTTTTTTTTTTTTTTTTGAGAAAACAAGAAAAGCTGACAAAACATCTTATTCCAGATGTAAGCAGTCCTATTTCACAAAACTTTTGGTTCACTTCTTTCTAGTTCTAAGGTTTTTTAAATTAATTTTATACCAAGGGTTGGCAACCCACAGCATGTGTGCCACAGCATGGCATGAGAGACAGCAGGGTAGGGACCAGTGTTGCGCTGCCTCAAGCCCTTCCCCTGCCATCCATGTTGAGGTGCACATGCATTGTGCTGGTGGCAAATTGCACATGTGCTTCAGAACAGACAGCAGGGGAAAGGCCTGAGGCAGGGAAAACCCTGCCACTCCCCCACCATCTGCTCTGAGGTGCGTGGTGGCACTGAGCTGATGGCACTGGAAACTGGGAGCTTTCCAGTGCAGGGGCTGGGCTTGGACTGG
>NW_005841861.1:430688-435822 GCF_000455745.1 Alligator sinensis | reverse complement strand
GTGGTTCCACCCCTCCCAGAGCGGCCACTGCTGCCACCCGCCCTGCGCAGCTGACCCCAACTTGCTCCCACCTGCTCCAAGCCCAGCCCCAGTCCAGGCCCCGCACCAGGAAAATACTGGTACAGCCCCTGCCAGGAGTGCTGCACCTTTGCAGGCTCAGCTGCATAGGACAGGTGGTGGTGCTGGGAGGGGTGGAGCCTCCTAGCCAAGCCCAGCTACCTCACCAGAAAAGGCTGGCACTATGCATCTATGTGGGCTCAGCTGGATGGGGCAGGCAGCAGCAGTGGTGCTGGGATGAGTGAAGCCTTCTGGCCCAGCAGAGCCCTTCCCCGACTCAGTCCCACCCCCCACCCCCTTTGCAGGCTCAGGGCAGGTAGGTGATGGCAGCAGCAGTGATGCTGGGAGGGGTAGAGCCTCACAGCCCAGCACAGCCCCCCCACTGGGAAGAAGGGAGCGCTGTGCGGGTTGGCAGGCAGTAGTGCTGGCAGGGGTGGCTACAGGGGGGGAAAATAAAGTGAATTTTGGGGTGGCTATAGCCCACCCAAGCTCCCCCAGCACTGCCCCTGCTCTGGAGCCCGGTGCAGCTGTTTGCAACCAGCATGGGCTCTGGGCAGCTGAAGGAAGAAGGCAAGTTGCAAATAGCTGCACCGGGCTCCAGAGCCCCAGCATCAGCTCCATGCTGGAGGCAACTGCACACCCATATAGGGTTGCAGGGCACAGGAGGAGCTGGGGCAGTGCAACCCCAAACCCTGCAATGCCGTCCACCCAAAGGTGTACACACAGCTGCTGCCATTAACAAAGATCGAGACCTAAATCCCTGCCTGTGCTCTGCTCCCCCTGCCGCTGGTGCCCAATGTCACATTGGCAGAACCAGGGGCAGGAGAATGCAGGAGGTGCCTATAGATTGGGGGGGTGGGGGGAGGAAAGGGTGTGACACTGCCAGCAGGAGGATGCTGTCAGGAGGACACAGTGGGGGTGGGAGGGGGCAGTGCCAGGGAGGTGCAGGCACCAGCCCCCACATCTGTGCCCCTCCCTCTCTGCATATGAGGTAAGCACCTGGCTCTGGACAGCAGTTAGCTCAGTAGCCTGTTGGCACTGGTGCCGATTTCTGTGCTTTGCAAACCAAGAGTTTAACGTTACATATTGTTCAGTTTATTTGCTTTGTTAAATTATTTCGTATTCAGTTTTTGCTCTCTCTCTCAAGCCAGGTCATATGAATGTTTATTTTGCTCTGTTGCAGACCAGGTCCACATTTCTTACTACAGTATTACTTTCAAAAGAGTGCACATGCTCACGCACACAGCAACAGCTAGGTGCCCAGGGCAGTGGAACACATGGGAGGCAACGGCAACTTTATGTTGCCACACACACACACACGCATGCACATGTTCTCCTGGCAACAGCACTGCCAAAACTCTTCAGAGCATAGTAATCGCAAGTCCTACTATGCATAGAAAAATCAAAAACATTTTCTAAGGAACATTAACTGCTCTACTACTGGCAAACATTTGAAGTTGAAAAGGTGCTTTTATTTTAATCAAACATTTTTGTGCTAGATGGTCTATTAGTACATTACTTTTATTTCTTTTCATAGATTAATAGGCTCTTTCCATCCGATTTCATAGTACCATGGTGCAAAAAATCACAGCAACACCCACTAACTTTCAGGGAGTTGTGGCATCTCATGATGAATTTAACTCTACAAAATGCATTTAAAGTAAATCATGCTGAAGTCAGTTAATCATTAACACAGATTTTGTGACAAAACACTTTTTAAACAAATGCAGGAGTATGCTAGACAGTTCACAGTGCAAATAAAATGGAAATCCTCCCCCAAGACGACAGCAAACTAATTTAGAATTTGACAGGAGGAAAAATAGCAGAGGCAACACCACTGAGACTATGGCTGTGTACAGACATTTCAAGTGGTTAGGTGGAAGTTAGATCAAGTTAATCAGCTGATCTAAGGTAAATTGGGATGGAGGGGATGAAGGGTCAGTGGGGGAATTGGGAGGCCAGGAGGGGTTTGCAGGGAGAATTGGGAAATCCGCAGAGCAGGCTGGGTCCACAGGGACGGTTGATGGGATCAGGAGGGCTCACAAGGTCTGAAGGGGGACTTGGGGGCTCTCTTCTCCATCCCTGGGGACCAAGGACTATTTTTAACCCCTCCGACCCCCAGATGAACAACTCCTCCAGTGAGCCAACCTCCTAATCCCTCCCACCCCTCTCCCTACCCTGACTTACTTGCTTAGCTCACAACGCTGGTGAATGCTAGTAACAGCAGCACCGAGAGTGGCTTGTGGGATGGGGGTTTGGCAGGCTCGTGTGCGGGGGTTGTCTGTATGGGGATGGGGTAGGACCAGGGGACTAAAAATAGCCCATTGCTGGGGGGATAGGAAAAGTGCAGCCCCAGGGCTGGGGCAGCATCTGGGCTTTCACAGCCCTGGGACTATGCTGGGAACTGTACAGAAGTTCGGGTCAGTTAGATCTGCCTCTAAATGGCCAAATCTGATCTAAAATGAGTGTACCTTGGAGACAGGGCTAACTTGGATAGAGTTGTCCCCTTTTATACCCATCCAAATGTCCTGAGCTTCAGTACAGTTCACAGTTAGATCCACCTAATTAATGCAAGGTCTGTACCTTGGTCAACTAAGTTAGGTTGGATGGCCATTTTTAACCTGATCTAACTCCCCCTCCCCCCATAACCTCCCTGAATGTCTGTATGCAGCTATAGTGAAGAGTGGCCCACATGAACAAGTTCAGAAAAACATCTTAAATGGAAAGAATGAGTAATGACAGAAGTGGGTTTTTAATAGGGCGGTATAATTGGAATGGAAGGTAACGGCTTTGCAAATAGGTTTAGGAAAGGGATCTGGGATTAAGTAACAAAAAAGTCCCACTAAGATGGTTATGGAGGAAAGGATTAATGAAGCATCAAGTTCAGCACCAGTGCCAAAGTGAAATAAATCGAGTGCATAATGCAGTTAGGAGACAATGGACAAGGGAAAACTTGAGCTATAAAATCATGACTGGAAGTTTTTCCTTTAATTGTCAACATTAGTCTGGTTGACTGTAGTTTAGCTCAAAGTCAAAATCACAACTTGATTATAGCAATTTAAATCTGATAAACCTCAGATTTTGGATTCCAGTTTTCAAAAACTGAAAAAAAAAAAAAAAAACCTTCAAGTATTCCTAAATTCAAGTTGTCATGCTTATGCGAGAAGCAGCAATTAACAGTAAGTACACAAAGCTTCTTTCCTTACAGAAGCAGCTTCAGAGATGCAAGGACTGTCTACAGAATTATATTAAAATTTTATACTTGTTAAAGACAGATAAAAGCTCTAGAATTTGCCTGAGGTTTCCCAGTAGGGTTCTTCAGAGATCAGGAGCAGGGTAGTAGGGTGCTTCAAACGTTATTTATTCTACTTAGTTTTATTTAAAACTGGAATGGAACAAATTCTGACATAATGCAAATAAGAGTTATACAAGTTGAAAAAGGATTATGTATGAAAGTTACTTTATTTTGTCTTGTTTTAGCTTGTTCATGTCATTTGTTATATGCTACACAAGAGATCCGAGGCACAGTAAGGCTGTATTGTGACAACTGTTCTATTCTGCATGTATTGGTATTATATTGCTGGTTGAACAGTGCAGAGGCTCTAATTGCATTCCCAGGAGCACCAAATGGATGTTCTTTCTTTTCTTTCTCTTTCTTTCTGCCCTAGTACATAAGTTGCTACTACATGGAAACATCAAGGTTTTTTTCTGACAATTAAGACTGAGGAAACATTTCCATGATAAGGAGCCATGCAATGATCAATCTGCCACAGTCTGGTCCCATACACAGGGCAAGAAGAACAGGTGCTAGACTCCAGCAGAGTATATAAACTGCTTTCACCTCCGTCCCCATTTTGAGACTGTCAAAAAAAAACAACACTTATATTACAACTTTAGTCCTGCAGAGTGGAGAACCATGCTCGGCCTTCAAATACTAAGAGGGCATGTCTACATGTGTATTTAGGCATGCCTAAATTTAATGCACATAATATTAATGTGCATTAAAGTGATTTAGGTTTGTGTCTACATGTGCACGCATTAAAGCATGTTAGTGCCAGTCCATACACTGCTTTAGTAAGCCTTAACACTTCTATATGTGCATTAGTGTGCTTTAGCTATTTGCACCTAAATTCGATATCTACTTTTGCAGGTATCAAATTTAGGCACAAAGAGTCTAAAAATCACCATTTTTAAGGTGCACTAAGGGCACACACATGGAAATGTGTGCCCTTAATGCACCTTAAGTTGGGCTAAAGCACCTTAAATCAGCGTGTGTAGACATGCCCAGGTATTATCAAACAATAGCCTGATAGTGGGGGGAGGGGGAGGGTGCAACTGTTGTCATGGCCAAAGCACAATATACAAGAAACTGAGAGGTAGTCTTCCAACACAAACTCCTAACAGAGGACCCCAAGGCACAATACAGGGAGGAACTAGATGAACTCTTAAAGAAGCTACCTCTGGAAACAGAAGAGGATGATTGCTACCACCTCCCAGGTGCCCAGGCCACACAACTTTTACTTATTTACTCAAGATCCACAGCCTTGGCAACACAGGATGCCCTAACATTAGGGGTGCACCAACAGAGATTTTTTTCGGTCGATACGATAGACAATTTTTAAGGAGGCATATCAGCCAATACCGATCCGATTTCATATACATAGCCTGGCAGCTTGAAGAGTAGTGTCCAGCTGATAAGTCACCTGTGGTGGAAGGAGAGGGGGAAGGGGCATGGGGGGTGCAGATTGAGGCCCCTGCAATGAGGGAGGGAGGGAGGAGCGGGGCTGGGACTGGGGCAGGCGCTGCTTACCCGAGGTGGGGGTGGGGCACAGGAAGTAACCACAGCTCATCTGGGGGACATGGGGGGTGGCTCCTGCCACTGCACACACCCCAGTAGGGCATAGCGGGTGAGTGCCCCCAGATCTGCACAGGATGGGTTGGGCTGCTGCTGTGGGCTAGGGCTGGAGGCAGGACTGGGCTCTTACCAGCAGGGGCTAGGCCAGGCTGCAATCAGGGTGGGCAGCAACGATTCTGGAAAAGGGCTACAGGGGGGACTGCAGCCACACCAAAATTCGCC
>NW_005841861.1:426246-430545 GCF_000455745.1 Alligator sinensis | reverse complement strand
ACTGCTGGGGCCTCAATCTGCGCCCCCACGCCCCTTCCCTCCCACTACAACAGACTTACCAGCTGGACCCAGCTCTCCAAGCTGCCAGATGTGCTCCTTGCTGTCTACATCCTGCGCTGCAGCTGAGCGCATGCGTGGGGCATATAATTGGCCACATCGGGCAAAAAAAAAAAAAATGCCAATTTCCGATACAGTCAATTGTCTTTATATCAGTGCCATGTGGAACTGGCCCTTTTATTATGGGAGTTTGTCTACATTGACTCTATCCTATTGCCATATGCCAGTGAAGCTGCCAGCTATTTGAAAGACACCATAGATTTCTTAAAGAAACTGGGCTCCACGGACAAGCTTCCAGCAATCATCATATTAGCTACTGTGGATGTCACATCCCTGTACACCATGAGGTCAGATGACAAGGCATAAAGAACATTTTTCCTGAGAAGAACACTGTTTCAATCAAATTATCTCACTTTGTCCTCCCAAAAAGCTATTTCAGATTTGGGGGCTCCCTATACATACAGAAGAATGGGCACATATATGGCCCCCCCAATATATTTATGACAGACCTTGCAGTTTCTTTTCCCCACAGCTGCCCTCTCATTCCCCTCATATACATAAGGTACATAAATCCAATCATTATATGGATACACGGGAAAGAATGTTTAGAGAAATTTCACCGGGACTTTAACAACTTTCACCCCACTCCCTCTCCTCCACCCCGGCCAAACTACCTCTGGAATAGTCCATGCAGCAAATTCATTTCCTAGGCACATTGGACAGACAGGACAATCCTTACATGCAAGAATGAATAAAAACTAATCTGACATCAGTTCCAGAAAGACACACAAGCCTGTGGCAGAACACTTTAACCCTCATGGACATTAGATCACTGATCCCAAGGTAGCTGTTCTCAAATCAGCAAAACTTTAAAAAACAAGTTGCACAGGAAATTGCAGAACAAAAATCATCCTTTAAGTATGGTCTAAACAGGGAGTACAGATTCTTATCCCATTACCTAGATTAGCTTTTGTGACCCTTTGTCTCTATGCATTTATTCCTTGTTTGCCTCTCCCAACACTGTCATCCTCATTCTTCTTCCTCCCTCCCTGCCATTTGTATTCAAATTACTCGATCCATTTTATACACTGCTCTGTGCATGTCCTTTCATAATATCTGATGAAGTGACCTCAGGGTCATGAAAACTTATGCTATATCATCTCTATGATTTAGTTAATTTATAATGTTCAAATCTTCCCTGCCTTCTGCCAAACTTCAGACTAACTTGACTAATGATCTCTAACTACTTTAAGTCATCCGGAATTAGTACTCCAACTTGATTATGAATTGCTTTCTAATAATTTAGTAGGTTTCTTAAAATGTCTAAGAATGTCTTCCTAAAAACAAGTCATAAATTTTATTCTGTCAACCAAATGATTGGTAATCAACTATATTTCTACTGGAATCCTAATTGAAGCAGATATGGATTATTGGTTAAACCCTATCTACTTAATTTATAATTCAGGAAAGATTTCTTCTCCTCTCTGAAAACCAGTAAGGGCAAAAAGATGGATGGGTCATCCCTTTGCTCACTCCAGCCCTGCAGTGATCTTTTTTTGCAATTTAAGTTGAAAATGTTACAGAAGTAGGAATCTAGGATCTGCTCCCTAAGGCACCCCATGCCCCTCTGCCCGCTTCTTAGCCTGCCTTCAGAGAATGTTCACCTCTGTGCTGCTATTTCTCATTGTCTCCTTTGTTTATGCAGATTAAAATTCCCTTGAGACATGTGCGGGCCGGGAGCGACCCGAGCCCTTTTCCGTGCTGCACGCGGGCTGTGGCCAGCAGCCCGGGCACGCCAGGTCGGAGAGGGAAGGCCGTCGAGCTGGAATTAGGCACAAACGCGTAGCGGTAGTTTTAAAAGATTGTTTACTTACACCGAGATGGCAGTGGTGCAGGCTGGAAAACTTGCTTAAGTTGCGGTTACAGACAGGAAAGAAGAGAGGCGAACAAGAGTTCTGAACTCGTGAACTCTAGCCCAATCCAGCTGAAGGCTCTGAACACGCGAGCCTGTCATCTCAACTGAAGAAAATACTCGTCCGAAAGAGCTCTGAATAAACTCACACGAAGTTTGCTAGGCTCCGTGGGTCCAGTTCTTTTGCACGCGGGAAGGGATACGTCTGGACTGCGCTCAGCGACAGGGAGAGGCTAGACGTTGATCAGACCTCCGTTGCCTGCTTTAAATGCACTGGGTCTGTAAGGATCCGCAGCACTTAGAGATCTTCACACAGCGTGAAGTCTCCTCCTCCCTTGTTCGTGGAGTCCTCCAACTTGGGCGGAAACCACTCAAGCCTTTTGTACGGCTAGCAAACCAATCACTAGCCGCCACATGTGAATAATTTAGAACTGGCCAATAATGGGACTCGAATTAGCTGTGCTGCAACAAAGAAATGCACCCTGCAAAGAAAGCTTCAAATTGGCGGGAAATTCTCCCTTGCATCGAGGTTCTCTTTTGCAGCAGAAAACTCCACCGTGCAAAGAAGCTATAATTTAGCGGGAACAATTTAGCAGTGCCGAAGCACACAAAAACAAAAATCACACCCTTTGGGTTGTGACAAGACAAACTATCTTTTAATATCACATGACCATGCCTCAATGACCATCCCTCCCCCCCACCACCAGAATGACTAATAGAAGCAAGAGTCTACTCATTGCACTTTATACAAATATTAGAGCCAATACACCCAAGACTGAAAAGTAAATGGAGCAGTACGTAATGAATTAGGTACTTACTAGTTACCATGCAACTCTGCCAGAAACCTTGATTAGGCGTGTTTGGCAGCACATTGCACTGACCAAACCACAGCCTTCCCCAAAAGCAGTTAGTAAAGGAGATATTTCAGTTATATATTTCTTTAAAAATCAGGATGCAGAAAGCCACAGAAAGCCTGGCAAATGGAGCTAAAGAAGGAGAAGAGGAAGCAGCAGCAATTTTTAAGGCTGTTTGAGGCATCTTTCCTTGGCTTGTAATGTATTAAATAGGAGACAACACAGAAGGATGTTTGATTCTGCATAATAAAATTTATGAAGTGTACAAATTTAATAGCATCATCATTTAAAAGTTATATTCTAGTAAAAGAGAGAAGCCTTCATTCTAAGATCACACCATGCATTTAATATATACAAAATTTTTAGGCATTGCATTATTAGGCGAGAAACTGATTCTCTGTGATAGCAACAACAAATCACTGAAGAGACAAGTCTCCTAAAAAGTCTACCATGTTCATGGAAGAAAGCAAGTGCTCTTGAGAGGTTACTTTCACTGCACTAAAACTGGGTTTCCTACTCACATTTCTTACCTTCCTATGAAACCCTCCCCTCCCCTATCAACTAGTATAATTTGTAATCCTTGCTATATCGTGGTGGTCTATCAGGACCCCTCTACAGGAGAAGCTAGATGCAATGGGATCCAATTCATGATCGTGCCTCCTGCCATGTCCCACATGCATAGCAAGGGGCACAACTATAAGAGTGTGCATTAGATCCCACTTTCTACAGCATCCTACATAAAAAGAAGAAATGGAACAAGTTACTCCAAGAACAAGCTCCCCAGCCACAAAAGAACCATCAGAGGAACAACACCAACACCTTACAACATTCCAACCTCAGACTCGATCAAACTGAAAGCAGCAACCAACCCACAAATATTATCATGCTCTCCACACACACGCTTACCAAAACTGAAAAAATCTGTCCTTTCTAGAAAAATACCCTAATAAAATAATTCAATGTGGAGAACTAGAAGAATTCTTCCGACACCTGCGCCTCAAAGAATATTTCCACGACCAAATTGAACCCACTCCCAACAACAGCTCATCCTCTGACAACATTCAGGAAAAGATCAACGCCAAAAAGGCCACACAAAAACAAACAAACAAAATCAGATTGGACACCTCACAGTGGACGAAACCCTAACCTTGACCGCTATATTGACTGCTTCAGGGAAAGAATGAACAACGAAATAATCAGCAACACACGCCACCACAACAACCTCTCTCTACCTGAGAAAAAGGCCATAGAATCTCTAAGGTCCAACCACCAAATAGTAATAAAACCAGCAGATAAAGGAGGAGCCAGAGTCATCCTAAACCGTGAGGATTACATAAAGGAAGCCAACAGACAGCTCTCTGACACCACCTACTACAAAGAACTACAAGAAGATGCTACTCCCCTTTTCACCAAAAAACTCAACAATACCATCAAATCATTTCCACCAAGATTACAAGAAAAACTACAGACCTTGAT
>NW_005841861.1:416696-425089 GCF_000455745.1 Alligator sinensis | reverse complement strand
ATCAAAGACAGAAATACCCAATTACCGGTGGGGGCACATTTCTCACAGGAGGGCCACTCTCTCTCCAATCTCTCAGTCCTGATCCTCAAGGGAAACTTATACAACACTTCCCAGAGACGAGCCTATGAGCTCCATTTCATCAACTTGCTGGATACTAGAGATCATGGACTAAACAGACACTGGATTTTTGACACATTATAATCTGCCTGGCAACTGACTCCCCAGCCCAGCCCCTGGCTTCTTTCTTTTTCATTCCATCCAGGAAGAGCACACACCAACTGCTGAAACTTCCTTAGCCTGACGAAGGGGTTTTGAACCCGAAAGCTTGCTTAATAACTATTCTCCAACTATTTGGGTTGGTCTAATAAAAGATATCAAATTCACCCAAGGAACCTTGTCTGCCATTAGATCCCATCACACCTTATCGCCAGTGCAGGGGGAGCCCCAATCACAGACTCTTCCTTCACTGGCAAGCTCCCATGGCTAGGAGCCCCAGACACCCCAGTTGCTGGGCTCCTAGCCACGGGACAGCTCCATGCTTCTCACATGGAGCAGCTGCAGCAGAAGCCACCCTCCCTTTACGTGTGTAGGACAAAAAACTAAACCTGTCAGTTCAAAAGGATGGTCTTTTTCAAGTGCCAAGGCTGAAAATTGACAGCCCAACCATCTTCTCACCACTACCACCCCCCACAAAAGCTTCTCAAGCCTATTGTTGTTCAAAGTGCCTGCAGCTTCTCAAGTGTGAGGCTAACACCCTTGAAAGAATTGTAGGCAACTCCCTCCTTAATGAATGGAGAGGGTTCAAAATCCTCACCGGATTCCCACTCTTTTCTTGACATCAGTAATAATGAACATCTACTTCCTTAAAGTCTAATAGAGAAGTCACTGATCTAACAAGTTTATTGTGATCCTGGATATAAGTCATGGTTATTTGAAACAATTAAACCCAAAGGACAGTCTTCCAGTAAACACACACATGCATTTTCATGCACACACAATTATGGCACTTCAGGGAATGGTTAGTAACTGATGACTCCCAAAAGGGACTACATATTGACATGTCAGGGAGTACTGCCTGTCAGGCTACTGCTTTTATGTTAGCAACTCTGTGTTTCAGTTAAAAGATGACAGTTCTAGCAAATGCAAGAGTATATTTCAACAGCCTCTAATTTCACGTTGCAAGACAACAACAACAACAACACACACACACACACACACACACACCCCACCACGTTTTTAATGGAGCAGCCTATAAAGATAATCTCGTCTCACTACATAGATCTACCCCTTTCCATGTGCTGGGGTGAGTTAGTGCCTTGAGGACAAGAGATGTCCCAGTTGCCATGGAGATGAGGCTAGGAATCCACATGAAGGGCAGGCCAAAGCAGTGTGTTATAGACCAGTATCCAACAGAGAATCTGCTGAAGAAATTAATATGTGGTAAATCCTCTTTGTTGTTATGGCTCCAAGATACTCAAGTTGTCCATTGTAGTACACCTCCAACAGAGCCACTCCTTCAGAGAGAGTTTGGACAGGTGGCCTGGAGCCAGAAGGCTTTTTCCAATTACTTTAGATGCAAGGCAAGGACAGGGCATTAAAAACACATTTTTCATAACTCAAACAGTGTTCATATCATACCAACACAATCTGAAGAAAATCTGAGTCTTTTTTCCCCTCCTGGGTTTCTCCTTCCCTCCAGAGAGGATAATCCATTTTTTTATACAAAAACAGTACACGCCTTTATCCAGAAACAGAAAAACCAGTAGTGTTTTTTCTGCCATCAGAGAAAAGCACTGTATTGGATGCTGTATGTTTTCTGCCATATTTTAGAGTTAATACAAGAAATGAGAATATATGCTTTGTACTGAGAAAGCTGTACTGCAATGCATGCTTGGAAGTGGGAGGAAAGGGGTAAAAACATACCCCACTGGTCAGCAGCTAAGCAGTGTCAGCATTAATTGTCATCCTAAATAGGAAATGCATCCAGTCATAGCCTTCATATGTCTGTAAAAAAAGACAGACTGCCATAATAATTCTTTTCATGTAAGCACATGCAGTGGTTTACCAACAGCAATTACCCAATTATTGAATCAGAGATTAAGTGGGGTACTGTAGGATAATCACCTTCCTGGCGTTTCAGACTACACAAAGCATAGTTGAGTGCTTTCAGTTCCCTGAGGAACCTTCCCATATTTATGATATCCACTAGAGGTTCCTAGTTATGCTACACTTTTCCTTCGTTTTTCAGCAAAATACATTTATTCTGATCAATGACAGTGTCAATCATATGAACAAGAATAAAAACTGACAGTTGCAAAAAACTGAGTCCTTGAAGAATTACCAGACAATAAAAATCGTCTTTCAGAGTATGTCTACATAATTTAATACACTGCCACTGAGGGAAACTTAAAGCAGTCAGTTTAGCCAGGTTAGTCCGTGCAAACCATGACACTCATATACCCAGCTTTCAATACCTCTGTTCTCTCTACTTAGAGCCATATTGTGCTATGTAGCCATACCATTTTGATTCATGGGTTCTAGAGCCCAAAACTGAGGGTATTTCATGAAATAAAGGCTGTGAATATCCTATAGACAGATACTCATTCTGTGACAACAGCAGCTTAATAAGCATGCAGTAAAAAAAGTACAAAAAATCCCAACAATCTCCTCCAGCTACCACCACTCTCAGTACCTTCCCTTTTGTTCTGTCTTCTGATTTTCCAGCCTTCCCTCATCTCCCTAATACTCCTTAGCCACAGTAATAGTAAGTCATATTGCAACATAAAATTGTGAGAAAAATAAATGATAAAATGCTAATCGGGAGGTCCTAACCAGGGGGAACCAGGCAAGTCTTGTTCCCGTCAAAAGTCTTACTAAAAGTTGTCATTAGTTTTAATCTGTACTGACTGGGCAGTTGTGAGTT
Organism: Alligator sinensis; assembly: GCF_000455745.1. Lineage (NCBI taxonomy): Eukaryota > Metazoa > Chordata > Crocodylia > Alligatoridae > Alligator > Alligator sinensis. The sequence continues at coordinate 422,166 of NW_005841861.1, read as the reverse complement.
ATCTAACTTGACTTCACAGTGGTGCTTGAACATCCACACTACAACTTCGGAATAAATGACAATAGGCTCTGAACAAATGAGAAACGGGTCAGATCTCTAGGCCACTTAAATACAAAGCAATTGGAGGGCAGTTTTTGATTAAGGGAGTACCCTATGGAATGAGTAGAGAGACCAGGCAAATTACAGCAATCCAGGTCACTGAACTTTCTTTGTTGTTAAAAGTTAGAACAGAACCACAGTCCAACCATAGTTTCAAAATATATGTTAAGGTTTGTTTGAAATGGCTGGTGAATCAGTAGTCACAGGTTTTACTTTGGTGCTCAGTCAGTCAAAAATTAGTTCACTCCAGTCTTAATTATCTGATTAAGCAGGTATGGTTCAGCAACTTTTTTTGGAGCTCCGTTTACCTTATAACACATTTCTGGTACCTTCTACTTAAAATAAGGCTTAGTAACGTCTTCATTTATTTAGCCAACACTTTTTATTTTTTCACTCAAACATCTCCAATATCCGTTAGCTCATTCTTAGATAGAGATTAACAAAGCAAGCCAGTTAAATGAGTTGTTGATAGCGGATGAGAGAGACTATGACATTAAGGACTCTACTAAAAGAAAAAAAAAAAAAAAAAACCAAGAGCAGATGAGCCTAATAGCAAAACTGCAAAATTTTAGAAGGTCTAAATCAGGCTGTGATTCTTTAAAAATACAAAATAAATAAATAAATAAATAAAATAAAAAATTTAAAAAAAATCTGAAAATAAAGGACCATAGCTAACAAGTCTTAGAAGGCATTTCCCATATGTTGGGCATGTCTACATGAGGTACTACTATGCAGTGGTTACTGCACATTTATGTAGTACTTGTATAATCAAGTACTAAATAAATGAGCAGTAATTGGAGTTACTGTACCGTAGCAGCAGTGAACGCCTTTTAAGTGATGCTACTGTGCAGTAGTGTATTAGCACTGTTGGTGCTGTGACATGTTACTGGGCAGTATTATTTAGCTACTGCGCAGTCAGTGTCTAGTTTAGATGTGCTCACTATGTCCGTATTTGATATGAATTATAAATAGCATTGCTCCTATTGAAGTGTCAGGCAGTATTTAAATTATTTTTACATCTACACCTTATTTACCGTTTGCATTTAACAAACTAACATGAATTGAATGGGAAGCTACTACTTCAACCAGTGTTGTCTGTAGAAACAAAGTGGAAAAGAAGAGATGGAATTTGAGACCTGCGCTGCTAGAAACTCTGATGCAAAGAGAATAGGTGATATGAAACAGGAATGCATTACCTATAGAGTAGTTTAAAAAAATCAATGAGGTGACAGGGTATTTGCTGTCTGTCTCCTTGTTGAAGACATCAGCAAATCCCGATAGTCATCAGGAAATACAGCCAAGTTCTCTGACCCTACAGACTCCTTCATGGGAGGCCCCCCATGCTATAGTTGGGACCTGGGATATTCTATTAGTTTATCCACATAAGTAATGAGTACTGACTGCAACTTGATAGGGATAGGGCAAAACATAAATCCACCAGTTGAAAGGGTGGGGGTTATAATGTACTTCCCTGTTCACTGTTGTAGACAAGATGAACCAGAGAATGCCCAAAGATCACCAGGGAGCAAAACACCTGAAGTAAAGCAAACTGAAATATCTCCTTATCTCGTGTAGTTGCCTCCGTATAATAGGTTCAGATAACAAGAAAGAGTTGTCAACAGGTTCCAGTAACTCATTAGAGAACATACAGAGCCCTGACAAAGTCCAAATACAGGACATTCCTGGATGCCCTTGAATCTATTAGGTCCATTGAATTAGATCATCCTGGCCACAAGCCTGCCTGTGGGGGCACCCCCAGGGCCTTGAGTTCCTCCCCACTGTGCTGCCACTTACCTTAAGTAACAGACTAAGGTTGCCTCAAGACAGCTCTCTATCCCAGAACCTCAATTCCTCTGCCTATAAACAGGACTTGGCAGCTGCAGTGAAAGATCTCTACCAGCCCCAAGTGGTTATGTAAGAAATTATAGGTCCTGTTCCCCCCACCCATGAAGAGAGTCAGCTTGGAACATCACTTGCCCATAAAGCACTGTTTCCATAGGCGATCAGAAAGGAGAAAAAGAGCAAAAGGATTTATTACATAGGATGAAAGAATTATTCAAACAAAACAGACAAGTCCCAAAACATAACATGACTTATGACAATCCCTACTTGAGAGGAAGAAATACAGCAATACCTGAAGATAGTTGGTTCATTGGATAGATACCACCAAGCCTCTAAAAGATGCATTAGGGGAGATCATGGTTGAATAGTCTTCTTGCACAAATCCAGGCCCATTACACCTAAATTTGCAAAGTTCCCCAAACTTCCAGGAGCTTTGAATTGTCCCAGCTCCTCAGCTAGTCGCACAAACCCAGGCCCAATGCCATCTCTACTCTTGCAGTTGCAGGTGGGCCCATGCAGCTTCCACCTTTGTAGGATCTATTAACATGTAGTCCTTCAGGGTTCGTTAGCCAGAAACCAGAAGATCATGGGACCATCAGAACGATGCGTCTTGTTCCTAGCAACATTTTGTCGTATGGTGGTCAATTAAAATATACTCCTGTCTATAAGTTTTTTATCCAGGCCCTGACAAAATGGTGGAGACATGGCTTCCTTCAATTAGATGTCCATAATCAATCATCAGAACTAGGCTGCATTTTACCAACTTCTCACCAGACTTGTCTGATGATACTCGAGAGGCGAGTATCATGATGAGAGAAGATTCCTAGAACCGCCAAAAGCCACTCTAATTCAAGCACCCAGAACGTCTCATGTATCAGCATCCCCACACTTTAAAATGGCAGTGGGGGCACTTTATCTAAAGCTTGAATGAACTTTAGTTAAAGTGACCCCACCACCATTTTTAAGCATGGGGACATTGATGCACAAGACACTAGAGTCTGCTGGATCACGGTAATTACTGTACTCCAGCAGACTTGATTAACTGAGTCTGCTCTGACATGCTGTAATTACAGTGTTAGAGCAGCCTTGCTGCTCATGTATAGATACCCTTATTGACTTCATCTGAATTGTCAGCCAAACATGAAGTAGCATTTTAATGTTAAATACACCATAAGTACTACCAGACTTTGCATTCAAAGTTAGACTTATTTTTATAACCAACAAATCTTAACTGCTAAAAAGCCAGCTTTTAAAAAACACACAACACAGCATACATTGTACTCTTAAATGTTATTTTACTAATTCTGTCAATACCAGGACTAATGGGAAACATGTAAAGAGGTCACCTTAATTTTAAGGGAAGTCAAGTTCATAAATCACAACTTGTATCTCAGGCTGATACTGGAAACGTAAGATGAATCTTGCATCCCCCATCACTTGTTTATTATGTGATAAATGCAAGTGGTAATATATTGCAACAAGAAAACTCAAAGAGTGATGGATGAAAGTAACTCCATTAAAAGGCCATGCTGCTTCTGAAAGCTTTTTGTTTTGTTTGTTTTAAAGATTAATTTTACCTTCAGCTTCAGAATCACATCAAAAAGCTTACTTACTCTGTTCACCTGCAGTATAATGCAGTTGACCTATTACTACTGCACTGATAAAATTCAAATAAGTATACTAAGATACAGATGAAACTGAGGAATCTTTTGAAACTGAAGGTAAAGTGAATTAAAAACCACACAAGACAAACCTACACAATGTTGAGCAGCAGTTTGACCACTAATCCCTGGCGGCCTCCATGGTTTTGCTGCTCTACAGTTGTCAGATTTTTATCAAGGACAGGGAAATTCATATTGCATCCCACAGGAAGGTGCTAGTTGGTATCTTTTAATATTGGATTTATGACCACTATAGGGAAGTCCTCAAGTTTTCGTAAACACTATTGTTACTGAAACTTTATATGCACAAATATTAAACTCCGATTTAATGAAGAAAGCAAATATACAGACACATACTGTCCACTTTCCAAGAAGTCGTTATTTTTGTTCCTTTCCCCACTTTCAAAAGAAAGAATGCAACCCTCACCCAGGGGAATTCAGGCTGAGTCAGGAACCTTCATTTCTATGTTGGAAGTCCTTAGCACACTTTAGTTTTACACAGCCAATTAAAAAATGTGAGGAATGGACTGCAACATGAATATATCCCTGGTTTTCATCTGGGATTGAGAAGAGCAACAATAACTGAGCTGTACCCAACTAACAGAATTCTGATTCACCAGGATCATAAGGGGAAAAAGTTAGCCACTACATGAATCTAGTAGGAAACCTGAAAATTGGCCTTTTCTTGTGAAAAGTGTTCTTTACTGCAGAGATATGTTGCTCCTGGAATAAGTGACAAAGGATAAATTTGGACTCCTCAAAAGAAAAAAAGAATAAAGAATTACTGATAGATTAACTTCTGTGGAAAATTCAGCAAAGCAACAAGCAGTGCAGCTCAAAGCCCACAAAAAATGCCCCTCTTTTGCTCATACACAAAATGCTGAAGACAAAAGACTCAAAACACATGTCTTGTTCCCCAAAAGGCACATTATTGGGTAAAGGGCTGAAGGCAAAAACAGAGGGGATTAGGTTGAATCTAAACAGGTATAAATGTACTTGTCCCTCCAGTCATTGCATGAATATGGAATAAAGAGGAGAGCTTTTGAGGATCCTTTGACCACATCCCCTTTGGCAACACGTTTGACATTTCCAAATCAACAGCCATGGCAGCACCTGTGGTCCCTCTGGGGATGCCATAAAAGCTAAGAACATTTGTTTTATAGCTAGCAAAAAAGTATACAGAGCCTAAAGCAATGTAGGTTTCTCAAATAAGGAACCTAACTCAAAATTCTTCAGGGCCAAAATTGGCAAAGAGGAGAAACTGACGTTGGTAATTACATCTGAGTGAAAGGCCTAAGGATAATTTCTAGCTAATTACAACTTCACTGTTTACCAATTACAAATTTGTTCAATTTCAAAATATCCATATACTAGACATTTATAGTCCTCTTCCGTAAGTGCCATGTACTTTACCACCAACACCACAGCAATAGCAATGTACAGTTGACAGCAGTATTAATCAAAATGCAGAGAAAACAACAGCTGTTGTCAGATGGTAGAGAAGTGGTTGCAGTACCTCTTATAGCCTAACTCGATTTGTCAGTGTTGACAAACCCTCACCTGAGAGTAAGCCTGAACCAACCTGGTAAGATACAACCTAAGAATGAACTTTCACTAATCACTTCCTTGCTTTTTAAATGCTTTGTTTTTTTAATGAGGTAAGTAATCACTAGATATATCCATACCATTCAGGGGTAATCCTAAGATTGCTTCCAAGAAACAAGCCTATCCTACTTGTTCCCCCTCCACATATGCCACTTGAAGGTGGGGAGAGTGTGGTGGGTTAAGGCAGGGAGGTAACATGCTTGTAGGCAGAGTAATGCCAAAACCATTCACTGCCATTCTTAGAAGCACATCTAAGTTCGTGA
>NW_005841861.1:412836-416665 GCF_000455745.1 Alligator sinensis | reverse complement strand
AGAGCGGTTGCATGACATTTTTCATTAAGCAGCGTATGCAAAGTAGAAACAACTAGTCAGGACTGGGTTCTCAGCAGCAGTCTTGGGATCACTGCAGAGGTGGTATAAACACACCAACTTAACATTAACTCTATTTCAGTTGGAAATAATCCAAGTCCTCCCACATGAATTGCTGTGTGGGCAGCATTTGCAAGTTTGTTCTCACAAAAAACACCCCTTAAAAATATTTCTTCAAAATGTTATTTTGGTGACTCTGCCAATTTTCAACTGCCAGAAATACTAGAGGGAAAAAAAAAAAAAAAAAGGATCTAGCATTCAGGAAGTGACCCACCTGCTATATATGCCAACTAGTCAAAGAAGAAAAAACCATGGCAAGAAGTTGAAAGATTATACACTTTTCCTGCTAGAGTTGGTATCATGGATTAAAATGGCCTAAGAGACAGAAGATAGAGTACAACTAAATTGTCATTTTTCACCATGGAAAACTATTCAGATCAAAAAGTTCTTTGCCTTTGCACAAGGCTCTGTATCATTCAAATATTACCTACTATGAGGAATGGTCAGTAAGGGAGCCAAGTTCACAGATGACATTTACTCTGTAGGCCCTAATCAAAAAGGACTGCGAGGAACTTCAGATAAAAGCTGAACAAATCAGGTGGAAAAGGCAATACTGACAAATTAAAAACTTCAGATGTTTTTCTTCAAAGTGCACTTGTCACTACTGAACTACTCTTTTACATGTTTCTATAATTAGTTACATCGACCCAAATAGGAAACCTGGGGGGGCATGCGCAGGGAAAATCTCTGCTCAGTTTGAAGCCGTGATATGAAGAAACAAACAAGGTAAAAAGATGCACAAGGCATGGGATGGCAAACATTGAAAACATAAATGCCCTTTTATAGAAATCAATGAGGCAGCTTCATCCAGAACCTCACATGCAAAACAGGTCAGGCCATTTCAAAAGATGACATTGCACATTTGGAGGTGGTTTACAGAGAAGTGTTAAAATGGTAAAGGGCCTTGAAAAATTCATTAAAAGGAAAGGATTAATTCATAACACTGGAAGGAACCACTGTGATCATAAAGGGTCTGTTGATTTACGGTGCAGCATACTACTAAGACACACAGCACCTGCTCCCCACACATTACCTCCCAAACTAGAAAAAATGAAGCTGCCTTGGTATAGTGACACACACACACACACACACACACACACACACACACACACACACACACACACACACAAAAATAGGCTTTGCTGCAAGAAGGTGATTATGCTACTTCCAGTAGGGAGGACAATAATGCAGAGAGCGGGACGATCTCAGTAGAGTGCTGCCTGGTGTGCGACTTAGCAGTATAGACATACCTTAAAGATGATCTCCTGCCTAATATAGATCATAAAAATTCTTTGAACTGATTTCTATTTAAAAAACAAGCATTTTCAAATGCATTCAGCCTTGCTTAGAGGTTCAAGTGATCAGAATCCAGCACAGCCCTTAAAGTTGTTCTAATTATTAATTATGCCACCCTTTGAACATGCCACTTTATTTTCTATTGGAATTTGTCTAGGTTTAAGGTCCAGCCACTGGTTCTTGTTTTACCTTTTGCTGGACTAAAGAGTGCTAGGAGTCCCATTAATTTTCTTACACACTGATCATCTTTTTTAACTAAATAGATTAACAGATTGGAAAGCTTGCTTTAAAGGAAGCCACTCCAAAAAAAAAATCTCATCTTCACGCCTACTCTTTCAACCCCCTCTCCATTTTAAGAATTCAAGAAGGATGTTGGTAACAACAGAATTTGGCACAATCACGGTCCAGTCACACCAGTGCCGAATACATGAATAATATAATCTCCCTAGTCTACAGTCTATTCTTTACATACTAAAGCATTGCATTAGCTCTTTTGGTTACTGACTCATAATGGGAGCTCATGATCAACTGATTATCCATGGGGAACTTCATCCCTTCTTTTTTTAGAATTATTGTTTCCCAGGACTAAATACCCCAATTCACCAATTATGATTTTACATTTTTTCTGTACTGCAATGCAAATTATTCACTTGCACTTAGCTTATCAAGCTATTCAGTTCTCAATGCCCTCATTATTCACAAGCCTCTGAATTTGGAATGTCTGGAAAATTCCAGTATTGATTTTGGCACACTTTTTCCAGATCACTGGAAATACATTTTTGTAAATTTGTGCTGTAAACATTTCATATATGTCTATTACAGGGGTCTTGCATCTTCCTCTGAAAGATCTAGTCCTGGCCCACTGTCAGAGGCAGGATACTGAATTAGATTGACCAGTGACCTCACCAAGTTTCAAAGTCCTTATGTTCCTCTGGAATTACAATAGCACAGCTCCATTAAAATACTTGGGTACCTACAAGTTAAATACTGCAATGCTCAAAAGCAACACAGAACCAATGCAACTGATCTTTGTGAAAGTCACTAATTTGAGCATCCTCTCATCATCTACAATGGCAACACAACTGATCATTAGTCAGCAGCAGATTTCACAGCTCTGTACCTCTGGTTTTGCCAGCTAGGACAGGCAGGGAGAAGCCTAAACTAAAAAGATTCCTGAGGCTTTAGGTTCAGAGCTTAATATATTTTCCAATTCAATAATCTAATAGTCTTTTGCCAATGAAGATCATGCATAAAATATAATGTACAAAATAGTGCCCTCTACCTATTTAATATAAATTAGATTCCTTTAAACAGCTGTTCCATATTTTTCACAGACTTTTTTAATGCTGTGCTAGAACACTGGTTCTCTCTCTACAGACATCAACATCAACTCATGGGACACTATGAACCAGGACCATCCCAAATGGAGTAAGAGTCTGCTTCAAGGACCTCAGTATTTTGAAACCTTACAATGACAACAGGGGACAGAAAATCAGGAGCGGCAGAAACAGCGTGTCGTGGACTGTATCAAGAATCCAGAGCCACCCACTCCACACAGAAGCACGTGCCCGAGTTGCAGCAGAGTCTGTCAATCTCAGATAGGCCTTGTCAGCCATCTTCAGACCCACAGATCAAGCATTCATAGATGACAATCGACTACAAGGGATGACCTTGACTGCTAGGGACTGCTGATACATATTGCTACCAGCCATCTACATTTAATTGTGATTTTCAAACTGTTTTTCATTAGCCTTAATATTTATATTTATTTTCTGCTTTTTTCTTCAGTGCACGGTCTTAAAAATATATGGTTTCTTAATCCAGTTTCCTTACATCAGGTGCAGGAAATTATTTTGGGTGGAGGGCCTGTTACTGAGTTTTGGCAAGCCATTAAGGGCCACATAACAGGCAGCCAAGGGGAGATAAATATTAATTTTCTAAATGTTTTAGGGGCCCTGTGGGCTGGAGAGAACGTCCAGGTGGACCGCATCCAGCCCACAGGCTGCATTTTGCCCACCCCTGCCTTGCATCTTTATTAGACTTTTTCTCCCTTATTCTCTCCAGTTTCCCATTGACCTATTTTCCCCTCCAAATAAGCTTTTTTTATTGGGAAGGGAGGGAGAGGGGAGAAAGAACATATATTACTTTCCAAGTTTCCATTCTCCTTAGCTTTCATTTACCCCTTACATCTCAAATTCTCCCTTTTCCTTATGCCAGAAAAGACTTGCCTCCTCCCACCCAGCACCTTTGTTCTGAATGCCTAAAAATCTTCATAGTAGCTAGGGTCAGGAGGGACCTGAACAGATCATCTAGCCTGACCCCCTGCCACAGGCAGGGATGAAAGCTGGGTTCACAAGACCCCAGACAGGTGATCACATAAACTCTTTTTGAATTTGCCCAATGTCGGGGTGAGGCG
>NW_005841861.1:405313-412622 GCF_000455745.1 Alligator sinensis | reverse complement strand
GACAGGCTTGAGATGCACCTTTGGATGCATGACAAGGTATGGCTGGCCTTGCTGGCTGCAGTCTGGTATTGAGAGCTCGTGTTCATCTTGGAGTCAATAATGACTCCAAGATCCTGTTCCGTCTCTGTGCGTTCAAGAGGGGAACTCTCCAGCCTGTATGTGTGCCGTGGATTCCTTCTCCCAAGGTGCAGCACCCTGCATTTGTCTACATTGAACCCCATCATCCTATTCTCATCTGCCCACTTTTGTAGTCTAAATCTAGTTGCAGCCTCTCTCTCCCTTCAAGTGTGTCCACCTCACCCCACATCTTAGTGTCATCAGCAAACTTGGACGAGGGGGTGGAAAGAACTCTGTCCAAGTCACTGATGAAGATGATAAACAGTGTGGGCCCGAGGACCGAGCCCACTGCTCACATCTCGCCAGGTTGAGTACAACCCGTGCACCACTACTCTCTGGGTGTGCCCCATCAGGAAATTTTTTACCCAGCCAACTGTGCAGGCATCAATGCCGCAGTCACTTAATTTATTGATGAGGATGGGGTGAGAGACCGTGTCAAAGGCCTTCTTAAAGTCTAGAAAGACTACGTCCACAGCAACACCATCATCCAAGGATTTTTCCCCCAAATTGCTCTAAAGCAGTGGTTCTCAACCTGCAGCCCAATCAGCCACACTGCTGTGGCCCACGTGACTTCCTGTTAAAAAACAGGAAACAAAACAAAAAACAGTAAAGATTGCTGCCTGTAGTTTGTTAGTCAGGGAGAAAAATAAGGGAAATAGTGGGTTTCCCTTTGCAGGCTGGCAGAACCCCAGCCTTCAGGGGGCTGCTTGGGACTGTGGGGATGGGGAGGAGGGTGACTGGAGGCAGGGAGCACCATTTGCGTGTGCACACACACGTGCACATGACAGCCAGGCAGCAGGGAGTAGCTCCCATAGTCCCTCCAGGTAAGTCTATGTGGGGGAAGAGGGGACAGATTGTGGCCCCCATAAGGGAGGGAACAAAGTAGGGTAAGGTAGGTAGGACAAGGCAGGGCAAGGGCTGGGGGGGATCCTGCCCAGCTGAGGCAGTGTGTGGGGCCCACGGCCAGGGCAGGAATGTGTGCCTGTGAGGCCCAATGGCTCATCTGGGGGGCTGCTGGGAAGGGGCAGTTTCCCCACCACTTCACTCACTCCCAGGGAGGAAGGCATAGGAGGGCATATGCCCCCCACAGTTATGTGTAGGGCAGATGCAGGCTGTGGGCTTGGGGATTCTGACCCTGCTGCCCTCCCCCAGGGTTCTCTGTAGCAGAGTGGGGTGGAGAGGCTTGGTGCTGCTGCCAGGAGCCACACGCTGGCCACTCTGCCATGGCAAGGTGCCCCATGCCTACCTTGCTACAGTGGGGGGGGCACAATTCTGCATAGCTGCTGCTGCCAGGCAGGCAAAGGGTGCCTCACTATGGGGGTTCAGCTGGTGTGGGGCATTTAGCAACAGCACCAAGCCTTCCTGCCCAGTGCCAGGTCACACCTGCTAGACCAGTAGGCTCTATGGGAAGGGAAGCGGGGCAAGATGCCCTGAACCTGCAGTGGGCAGCCCACATCTGCCCCCCCCACCACAGGCCAACAACTGCCACCTCCTGTGGGCAGCAGCCAGGGCTCAGGTGCTGCTGGGCAGGGGGGGGGGGGAAAAAGAGCTGGACCTGGTCCCATAGGCCTGGCAGATATGGGCCCCTTCAGCTGTGGGGTGCAGCCCACATAAGACAGTGAGAGCAACAAGTGTGGCCCACTATGGCAAAGAGGTTGAGAACCATTGCTCTATAGTAAACCACCACTTCAAAGCCCTATTTGAAGGACTTTCCATAGTATCAAGGAAGGGACAGAAGAAAGTAGCTCCCGCTCCCTTTCTTCATTAGAAGAAAGGGTATGGTGTTAAAAAAAAAAAAAAAAAAAAAAAAAAAAAAAAAAAACACAAAACCAACAGAGTTAAGACAGCAAAGTGAATTTTTAACACTTAACAGGTTCTACTAAAACTTCAATTTGTCAACAATAGAATTTTAGCATATCAAAGAATGCCTGGAATACTTTTTCTACTATTAGCATGACCTCTACCATTCTTCACTGACTCAGACTGTTAGCTACAGTATGTGGGCATCTGCTGTAGCCTAGATTTGAAGAACAAAACATCCTCAACAGAGCAAACAGAAACAGAAGCTACATTCCTAGAATTAGTGCCCTCGGAGAGATACAACTCGACACTTAGCTCCTGTAATAGGTCTACTGCATCTGAAGCAGACAGCCACTTAAGTCATTCATCCTCTCTCACAATTAAAGAAAGTGTGCTGTCTACAACTTGATTTGAGAGGGGAGACTATTTGGATACTGAACATGTAAGTGAATATGGGGCTAAATGGAATAGTCACAGCAACACACAAAACTAGGCAGAACCTTTTAAAGACTTGTACAATTAGACTCTGTAAAAGTTAATTGTTTTTATTCCATCTCCTGCCGTGTCAACTCTTGGCTTTATTTTAGAGAAACTGATACTTACATGTTGCATTTAAATGAAGCCACATGGAAAAAGAATGCACAATTGATTGTACTTCAAGTTCCATTCAAGAAAGTACAATCAATCAATCCTGAGCAAAGGCTCCAGAGCCGCTTCAAAATGATTTGTTTGTAACTCTGGCATTCTCTGCAAGATATCCTCCCTCTAAAGCAGGCTGTTCATTCTGGTCACCCATCCCCGAATGCACTCCAATGCCAGAGTAAACTTATTTTCAGGAGGAAAAGACAGAACGGTGCTCCAGTTGGAGAGAATTGACCTTTCTTGAAAGAATCTGAAGACTAAGTCCCAAAGGTCTACTCAGAACATAAGAACCCATTACACATGGGGGAAGCATATGATCATTCTCCCTGATCATCCTCCCCACCAAAAGTTCTATAACAATTCAGAGGAGAAATTATTGCTTCTTTTAGCTTTCTACTTCTAGCTGACCTTTATTCTTCAACAGAGAAAAATAGTCTCTGTAATCCACTGAGAGTAGACTGGATCCTCCAGAAAGGATAATACCCTGCCATAGGCCGTAGAATGGGGTGGGCCACACAGGCCATGGACTGACCAACTTTTAACATGTTAATTTATAACCAACAAATGTAATTCCAATTAAAACTGTATAGCTATTTTTTAACTGCATGGCTGGCTAAATTAACGTGTTAAAGTTGGTCAGTCCATGGTCCGAGTGGCCCACCCTGTTCCATGGCGTATGAACCCTAATACTGTCATTTTTATAACTATTATAATTCTCTTTTAGGTCACAGATCTATTTTAGAATTATGGCCATGAGACCAGAAGCCATATTCTAAAGGCATAAGTAGCAGTTGAGCTCATTCTTCCCTATTACAGTTACTCTGAAACACATCCAGGACTTACACAGAGACAACAGCAGTTCCCACACTGTGGTACGCGTACCACCAGTGGTACACAGACAACCTGGAAGTAGTACTTGGAAGGCTGTGGGGAGGGGCCGCACACACCCAGAGCCCAGCAGCAGCCTGCTGCACACAGCCAGGAACACAGCACCCAGTAGGTAAGTGTGTTGGGTGGAACGGGTGGGGCACAGATCAAGGTGAGGAAGATAGGGGGGCAGAGGCAGGGGATGGGGTTAATGGGCCACCAGGATGGGTGGTGCAATGGTCAGAGCCCATGTGGCTCATCCAGGGGCATGGGGGGGCACTCCCTGCCTCTGCGCAGACCATGGGGCAGGCATGGGGAAAAAAGGCCCCCTGGATCTGTGCATGGGGCAAAGGTGGGCTGCTGCTGCACGATGAGCTCTGCACCACACTGCCACTGGCCTGGGAGCATCATGCAATGCCATGTGCCTGCCACATGCAGGCTGCACTGCGTCCTCTGCCCACCCAGCAGCAGCAGGTATATGGCATGCCATGCAGCTCTGGAGGCAGCTGTAGCACGGTGAAGAGCACAGCAGCAGCATACTGCTTGCTGGGGGTTTTCTTCCCTTGGACCTATTTGCCCTATCCCCATGGCAGGACTGGCACAAAGGCAGCTGGGGCCTTTCCAGGGATGTGGGGAGGAGGTTCCTCAGGGCAGACATGAGGGGCATGTTTCCCCCAGATCTGCACGCTTGCCTTTTCACCATATGGTGCTGCCTCCAGACCCGAATGGGACATGGGGACCTCCGGAGGCCGTGGGGTATGGGGGCACTCCTGACACTGTACTCACCCTGGGGCAGGCGCCCATGCCTGCCCTGGATTGCACATAGCCCCTCCCCCCTGCTGCCACTACCTATGTACCACACGCAGACTTAGTGCCTCTGCCTGCCTGGTGACAGCAGGCACATGGCATCCTGCCCAGGGAGTCCCTGCTGTGACCTGGGGGCTCCACCCCATTCACACTGCACCTGATGCACACAGGCCGAGCAGGGAGCCCCCCCCAAGCCTCACGTCCTGCCCCAGCTAGGTGGCATTCTCCTGTGGACAGGGCAGCTGCTGTGTGGCTTGGGCCGAGCTCCACCTCTGGTGCTGCCAAGCACCCCTGCTGCAGCCCAAGTCTGCAGAGCCCTGGGGCACCGACCCCTCTCCTCCAGCTGCCACCCTCCCAAGAGCCCGGCTGGGCCAGCCTGCCCACAGCACCTCCCCAGCATCTGCTCTCCCCATGCCTCTCTCCCCTTATCACAACATCCTTAACAAAAAAGAATAGTACCTGAAGCTTTATGTATTGTCACCAGGTTTTGAATTTTTAGAAAACCTGGTATTTACTGTAAAAATAAAAAAGCAGCAACATTTATGATTATTAACTATATTAATATGCAGCATGTCCTGTGCAGTGTTGTTTTTCTGATGCGCATGCACTCCAGCACTGTACAAGGTACACGTGATTTTTTCGGGACTCTGGCCAAAAATGTTGCCTACCCCCAGTTTACACTGTCTTTTTCCCCCAATTTACAATTGTTTTATACGATTCTGTAACTGATAAAACAATGTTTTATGATTACTAAATGTTTAAAATGTTGTTTTAATACACAGTCTGTTACCCATGTGTATGAAAAGTTTGCTGGTGGTACTTAGGGCTGTATCATTTCATATTGGCGGTACTCAAGTCTGTCAGAATTTGGGAACTGCTGGACTACAAGATGCTGGAATTTTTGTTGGAGCCTAAAAGTTTAACTAAAATCTTCAGCAATCCCTCACAATCAAGGATTATTTGACTTTCATGATTGTCTTATCTGTGTATCTAAAGATGGTTGATAAGCAGGGATCCTGGTTCCCTCTGATAAAAAAGTCTCCAATTTTCAGGTTAAAAAGTAACCCAAAATCCACATTTTTTGTAATCAAAATGAAACACCACTATATATACACACATCTATGTATTAGAGGCGTTTCATTTTAATAATGGAAAAATGTGGATTTGGGGGTACTTTTTTTAACCTGAAAATTTAGGATTGTTTTAATCAGAGAAAACCAGGATCCCTGCTGATGAGGTCTATCCAGAATTGACAGACGTAGCTAAGATATGTATTTCTATGGGGGTGGGTGGCACTGGATTATTGATTTGGTATTTCTACTGCTCCCACTTTTCTAACTCCTGTTGTTGTTGGGAGTTTTCAAAGTACTGAAATCCCTGCAGCAGACTCTTCCTCCATTTGGGGCAGTCCTACATGACAGTCTCCCATGAGCTGACATCAATTTTGCATTTTTTTTAAATTGGCCTTGAGGAAGTCTCTGAAGCACTTTCACTGCCTCATCTTGAGCATATACCTTGACTGAGCTGGGAGAATAAAACTTGCTTCTGGAGTTGGACATCCTGGAGACATGGCCACCCCAATGAAGTTGATGTCAAATGATTGTCGCCTCAATATTTGTGGTGTTTGCTTGCAGGAGGATGCTAATGTTAGTGCATCTATCTTCCCACTTGATTTAAGGGATATTCCACAACTTTAAATGTCTCCTGCCCACTGTCCATGTCTTACCTCCATACAGCAAGGTAGGGATCATGACTGCTTGATAAAACATGAGCTTGGTTTCAGATCTGATGCCACAATCTTCCAACCCCCTTGAGACCTAAGGATGGAGGAGAACTGATCAAGGAAAGAGGAGTCATCAATGCCTGGTGGAAGGAGCATTTTGAAGACCTTCTCAATTGAGGCACTGTTGTTGAGGAAAGTGTTCTCAACTCCATTTTGCAACACCCAGTCAGAGATGGTCTCAAAATCCCTGCAACCCTTGATTAGGTGAGGAAAAAGTCATCAAGCAGATGACGAACAAGGCATCTGAAGCAGATGGAATCCCTGTGGAACTCTTCAAACAGCGGAGAGAGGAGCTTACATCACAGCTTCAAGCCCTCATCTTAAGGATTTGGAGTGATGAGGAAATCCCAGGCGACCTCAGGGACACCATGATTGTGAAAATCTTCAAGAAAGGAAACAAGACTAACTGCAGAAACTACAGAGGGATCAACATGCTGTCCACCACTTGCTGAAGAACTTTTCCCAGAATCTCAGTGTGGATTTAGGGCATCGACAGGCACAACTGACATGGAATCATGAGACCTTCACAGCTCACCAGATGCAGAAGAAATGCCAGGAACAACATAAGCCTCTCTACATGGCCTTCTTTGACTTCACAAGAGCTTTCAACTCGGTCAGCCAAGCAGTGTTGTGAAGGATCCATCTGAAGTATGGACGCCCACTGAAATTTTTCACCATTCTCTGCCTGTTCCATGACCGTATGCAAGCAGTGGCTCACAGTAATAGATCTCTCACAGACCGCTTAGAGGTTAAAATGGTTGTTAAGCAAGGCTGTGCCATTGTTCCAACACTCTTCTCAATATTCCTTGCCATGATGCTACATCCGACCATCAACAGGCTTCCAGCCAGAGTGGAGCTAAACTACTAAATGGATGGACTTAGCGGACTCCAAGCCAAAACCAAGACCACCCAGACTTCAAACCACTGAGCTCAAGTATGCTGATGATGCCATAATGTGTGCTCACTTGGAAGCAAACTTTCAGGCAATCATTAACATCTTTACCAAGGCATACAAGAAAATGGGACTGACACTTAACATTCAGAAGACTAGGGTCCCCCACCAACAAGCTCCTAATGAACAGTTCTCAGCTTTGGTAATCTAGATTCATGGTGACACTCTGGAAAACATTGAATATTTCCTGTACCTTAGAAGTAATCTCTCAGAAAAGGCTGTCATTGAAGAAGGAATCCAACATTGCCTCAAATGTGCAAGTGCAGCCTTTGGATGCCTGAAGAGACAGGTTATCTAGAATGCATGTATACAAATAAGTTTAATACTTTATTCTATTGTAT
>NW_005841861.1:389915-405282 GCF_000455745.1 Alligator sinensis | reverse complement strand
AGCAGGAATTAAAAGCCTTGAAGTTATCTGGCTTCACTGTAGTACACATGCCAGTTAAAGTTGCCTTACTGTACTTGGCACTACAAAGGTAGAAAGGCTGAACATATTTTTCTTCTATTTTTATTCAAGCAAGTAAAAATCTTCTGATCTAGTGAGAACTGATAATAACATTACCAAAAATATGCAGGAAGCTTTTTCTCACAAAGTAGCATCATTCTCCAGATATTTTAGTAAATCAAAATTTAAATCTTAATAGGCAGGTGTTTTCACTATTCAGATATCTTTTCCTTGCAATTAGTTCTGTGCAATTATCATAACAACCTAATTTATATTAAAGTCTAAGGTTCCCCTGCTGCACTGAGCTGCAGGCTGCCCTGCACTACAAGCTGCAGGGGGAAGACAGGGGACTCTGACTAACATTATATTCCACCTTGATCAATCTGTACTCCTTTTGCTAAGCACTAACTGTGTTCAGTATTATGTGGGATAGTCAGATATGATCCTTCCCCTACAAGATACATAAACTAAGTCAGGTTTAGTTTTACAGGCGACCCTCACTATTCACAGGGATACGTTCTTGTGTTCCCCACGAATGGCGAAATCCATGAATAAGGCACGGTGTTCATGAACGTTGTCTGTGTTCATGAACTCAGTGCCCCCAGTGGCTGTGGGGAGCATGGCTGCTCTGGCAACTGTGGGACCGCGGTGGCGGGAGCGCAGCAACAGTGGCAGGAGCCCAGCAGCGGCGGCAGAAGCCTGACTGTGGGAGCCCAGCAGCAAGCAAGCGCAGAGCTCCCAAGGAGCTCCTTTAAGTTTATTTAAGAAGCAGGTTTGGCATTCACAAATATTTGAAACCACAAATGCCAAACTCACAAATAGTGAGGGTTTCCTGTATTTTTGAAGTAGCAATGATCACGTCTACATTTAGCTGTAAAGAACATAATCTAATAAACAATGATCTGGGGGCACTTTATAGCAAGGGAAGGAGCAGTGATAGTGAATATATGAAAAGAAAGAACAGGAACTAGCCTGGAAGAAGGAAAAGGAAGGAGTTGAAAGAGTAGCATCAAACAAGAGTAAAGACATATGTAACAAGAAACTGACACAGACAAAAGGGCTAGGGACAGACATTCAAAAAGCCTGAACTTGAATTGATTCAATCTTTAAACTAAATCTAAAACACTTTGTAACTATACAGACATCCCAGAAATGTAGGCATGCAGGCCTAGCCTGAGCCACTGCAGGCATATAAGCCAGGGGGTGCTAGTGCAGTCCTCCCTTCCCATGCACAGTGCTGAGCTGAGGGGGGCATGGCCAGTGTTTTGATTAGGGAGGGGTTCCCCACTACCACTTCTGACCAGCCCGTCAGGGAATTGATAACAGTGTTTATCACCCCTAACTCAATGTTTACCACCTCATTAAGAAAACAGAGGGACTGTTGATTCTGCATTTGTTCCATCCCCCACAGCACAGACCATAGCCAGCATGTGGTCTGCTATCTAATGCTAAGATGTCTGTGTAAGGCAGAGGGGATGGGGAGGAAAGGTAGGGAGTAGGGACACCTGCAGTCTGTGCCAAGCTCCATCAAGGGAGCAGAGGGGAAGGGCCAGCTCTGCTGTGGATCTGAGAGCCCTGCCCTGCCCAGAGAGCATGCTGGGATGCTGGAGGCGTCTGATTTAACTTAAACCAGCAAGGGGTCTGGAACAAACATTGCATAAACTGGTTTGACCCAAATCAGCTAAGTCTGATACTACATTCAACCAGGTTTATCTTTATCAAGTTTTAGCCATTTTGAAAATGGTTTATGTGCACTGAACTTATGTTCTGTTACAGGTTTAAACCAGTTTCTGATCATTTAAACCAGTTTGTGTAATATCTGTCCAAAACAGAGGAGTTTTGAAGGGGAAAAATCAAGAATATGTATTAATATTTGATTCAGGATATAGGAGTCAGACTAACAGTAGTGGAATTAGACATTGGGGCATTACAAGTTGAAAGCAGTTAATGAAGGAAACAGTATTTGCTGCATCCCAGATTACCTGGACAGTTCCAATACAGGAAATCAGAGGCAGGTGAAAGTTTTACCAGCTGAGCTAAGAAAAACACAAAGATGTGGATAAATACTTTAGCTGAAGAATAGTAAGGAACATACATAAAATAGCACAAGTTTGTAAGACCTCAGGTCACAGAAGAGAAGTTTTCTGCCACCCTAATATCCATACCTTCCCAAATAAAAACAAACAATGACAGAATTCTTAAACCAGTTATTAAAACAGAAAACCACACACCTACAAATCTTTTACAATGCTCCATATATTTTAGTGAAGTATTTATTAAAGTAATCAATATAAGCTATAAATGAAAAAAGTGGCAAGGTAGCCATATTTCTGAATCCAAAAAAAGATTTCATAAAAGATTTTTTAAAACTTATGGATTTTTTTTTTTTTAAAGCATACTCTAAGTGCATAGTTATATTAAATGAACCAAAGATAATTTAAAAAAAACTTTACACATACAGTTTGAGGTTTACTTGTTTAGTTAATAGAGGATAAATTTCTACCATGTGACCATTTAGAATTCCACAATGAAATGTTGCTCTCTCTAATAGTTTAACACCACAAACTGATTTTTTCTCTGCTGTAATTCAAGCCATTACATTTCAGTGCCCAAAACAGTTTTAAGCCAATCTTTTTTTGGAAATATTTTTTTAAAAATGTGTTAAGACCCATACAAGTGCATGATTTTAGACTGCTTTTGGATACAAGAGATATAGATGAAACCCCCCCCACAATGTCTGCTGTAGTCTTTATCCATAGAACCCCCCCAAGTCTTACAGCATAAGTAATTTATCCCTTAAAGCTTATTAGAAACTTCTCCCAATTCTCACATTGGATGAGTAAATAGCTCAAACATTCTACTTGATAAGACAACATGGCCTGGATATGTCAAAAAGAAAGAAAGAAAGAAAGAAAGAAAGAAAGAAAGAAAGAAAGAAAGAAAGAAAGAAAGAAAGAAAGAAAGAAAGAAAGAAAGAAAGAAAGAAAGAAAGAAAGAAAGAAAGAAAGAAAGAAAGAAAGAAAGAAAGAAAGAAAGAAAGAAAGAAAGAAAGAAAGAAAGAAAGAAAGAAAGAAAGAAAGAAAGAAAGAAAGAAAGAAAGAAAGAAAGAAAGAAAGAAAGAAAGAAAGAAAGAAAGAAAGAAAGAAATAGGGGGAGCTGCTTGGTTCATAAGCGTTGCTACCAGCTGGCTAAACAGCAATACTGGCAGCAGCTGTTGAGAAGGCTGTATGACCTGAAAGCTCAGTCAGAAGGGCAAACTGATCAGTGGCAGCTACATACACAATCAGAAGTGACAAGTAAGAATAAAAATCAGAGAGCTGGATAATTTCAAATTTCCTATGTGTGTGATGGGATTTGGAAATAGAAGAATGAAGGGAAAGGACTATGGTAATAATATTAGTACAAGACACTCCAAGAAAACAATAACATTTATTGCAAAGAGAAGAATTTAATCCCTGCCTCAGTTTGCTCTGTATATCTCAAAACACAATATACTAAAAGAAGGGAAAATAAGAAAGTAAAAGGAGGAGGTGGCAGAGATGTAAAGGGAAGGAAGGCAGCCTAGGCCACAGTTTTCAACTGCTGGGCACCAGCAGGAACTGCCTGCCCCATAGGCCTCAAATATCAAGCCCAGGGCTTCATGCCTGGGTAAGTAGCTAAAATGAGAGCCTGGGGGCTGCAGATTAACTCATCATGAGCCTCTAGCTGAACAGCCTTAGCCTAGACCTCTACAATGAGAAGAAGTCCCAATGCTTGCCTGTCTATGTTTTGGAAGGCTGGGTGATAATTGAACAAATGAAGGGATTGTTTTCACCAAGAAACCCAGCCAACTGAAAAATATGTTAGCTCCTCTGAAGAGAAACCCTGTAACCTGTATAAACTGTTGATTTTAAAAAGCCAGAAGTGTTACATGTATATCCTGCATGATAAGTAATGCATACTTCACGGTCTTAAGCTTACCATACGTGAAGTATGAGTTAAATAAAATGCACAAAGGAGCTAGAAATCTCTTGTATAATTCATTTTGATATACAGGTTTCTTTTCCAAGTGTCCTATTTTTCACTACCCTTGGGTGCTTATACATGTGATCTGGGGGGGGAGGGGTGTAGGGGGGGTTTCTTAATTTTTAGAGCCTGTGAGAGCTACTCTAAAGCGCCAGAGCATCTCGTGTATCATCATCCCTGCTCTGAAAAATGTTGGTGGGGGGTACTAATTAAAGCTTGCTAAATGAGCTTTAGTTAAAGCACCCCCCCACACCCCAATCCCTTCCTCCCACCCCCCAGCTGTCATTTTCAGGGTGGGGACGCTGATACATGAGACACTGAAGTCTGCTAGAGCATGATAATTACCATGCTCCAGCAGACTGGGTTAATCGAGTTTGCTCCGATGCACTGAAATTTCAGCACATCAGAGCAGCTTTGCATCATGTGTATAGATACCCCTTATCACTAAAGTCTGGCAATATTTTACTTTTTACTATATATTTAAAAAAAAAAAAAAAAAAAGAGTCAATTTCGGGGTAAACAATTTTTTTCAAAGTCTTAACAATCAAATACTTTCAGTCAAACTCAAATAGATTCAATGTCAAAACAATCTGAGATCTCCAAAATATTTAGTTTATAGTCAATATAAGAGAGGCAAAGGAGATAACAGGCTAGACTGACATGAATAGAGAAGGTTGTAGTACCCCTTTCCCCAAATGCCCAGCAGCTACGATAGGGTATAAAAGCATGTTCAAATCATCTGAACCCCTCACATCTGACAGAAGAATGTTTTGTCTACCATTGTACAAGACCTTCTACAGTGGTTTGCTTTCAGTTGCTTCTGTTGAAGCTGTTCAGTTATAAATATTGACTGAAACGGAGGTTCCAGCTCTTTTCTCCTACCCTCCAGATGAGTTCCCAAACCACCCGAATACAGCAGTATTATTGTCATACTCACTCTCCATCTCAGCAAATACGTATTAAAGTATTTACGTGTTTTACACAAAGTGGAACATAACCCACAGATGATTATGAGCCCCCACTGTAGTATGCTGCAGATTCATGAGTAGGCTACCCTCAAAAAACATGCAAGACTCCTCTGGCAAAGGAAATGGCACATTGGCTCCCCACTCTGGAGTGAGTACCTAACCCTAAAGCTATTTGTTAAAAGCAGCCCCTACCACTACTACTAAAACCCTTTGTTTTCATTACAAGTGCCTGAAAATTAAGTAACATTTAAGGTCAAATAAAACTATTTGGATTGACTAAAAAAATAAAATCCTCTCACTGTGACCCTTACCCTCACCTTCTTGATGGACAAAAAGTTTCTAGTTTTAGGTCTAACAAGACATACTGGATTTTTTTACTTCCATTTTTTAGTTCATCAGCCAAACATATTCAAAACAATTTGCACACCCCTCATTATTACCCAAGTAGGGGTTTTACTGCTGCTTAATATTACAACAAAAGATTCCTGGCTTACCACACATTTAATATACATTAAATCCCTTAGAAATTACGGCCACTAAAATCCCTCTCTGCCTCAGCCAAGAAGCAGGTATCTAACAAATAACAGGCATAGTGTACTTTTTTATCCAAGGGAACTTCCTTAAGTGAACTTCCTTATGTGTTGCAATCAGAGAATTTACTTACTCCATGCATCGAGCCAAGCATAATAAAAGATTAAAAATGAGTTAAAAGAACATACATTACTAAAATCTAACTTTAAAAGGTTATGTGGATATTTTTCTTGTCCCTCCTTGGTGTAACACAAATCACCTCTAACTAGAAAATAACCATTAAAAAGCTTAGGCCCAACAATTAGAATATCAGAAACATATGAGGAAACAGAAACACAGACTAAAAGGCCTTACCCTTAGCAGGTACTGCACAAATAATCTTAAAACAGTTTTGCAAAGTCCTGTTCATCAGAAAACCACTTCTTGTTCAGAGGTTACCTAGTTAGACCCCAAGGTAATTTATTCAGGCTCGCCAAACGATAAGGCTCAGGTGTATCCAATTACTTCAGGTGCAAGATGTAAGCACAGGTTTTACCCCAGTCAGTCGGGGCTCAGAGAGGAAATCTGAAATAGAACTCTGAAATCTTAGTCAAGACAACCGCTCCGTTTACTCTCAAAAACCCTACAACATTTCTGGTTTGACGGGGCCATTGGCAGGGTAGTGGCCCACTGTTTTTACGACCTGTATACAACACCACAACCAGCTTACATTACAAGACAAACCTCCTTCCATACAAACCAAAAACATATGCTTTGTTTAACAACACCTGTGAGCAGAGGGGTGGGTTCTGATTTTCAAACCATATGCACACACTGAATACTGCAGTATTCACACTCCTGTGATTACAAAGCTGCTCCCTATTCTGATGATGGATTTTGTTGTTTTAATGAAGCTTTTAAAACGTCATCTCATTTATTTTAATCTTACTCATTTAAATACTGAACTATCTTTAGTCTAAGAATGATTAGGTTGTGTTGTCCTGGTTTTGGTTTTAGAAGATAAAATATAGGAACATTGTTCTTTTGCAATATTAGAAAGAGATCAGTGTGTTCCTGTTATGTTATGAGAATGTGTTATTCATCCCCTGAAACTGTAACAAGAAACCAGGGGGTGCTCCACAAGCAGTTCTCTCACAAGATTGCAAGTAGCACTAGGAGATTTATAAAAATTAAGCACCCATGACCCCCATCAGTCACTGCACACTTCTAACCTTGTCCCTATCTCATAAAATAACCCATCAAGTTTTTTTATCTTTTCCTTCCATGATCTAGGGAACCTGTGACAAAGGCACAACCACAACATTCTTTGGAACAAAAAAAAAATATTTTAAAGTATTTCTGTCTTTTTTTGATCACTCCACCTCTATGCGCTGGTTACCATGCCTTCCAAGACACGATCATTTATAGCATGAGGATTCCCTATGAAGTGATTTTGTCAATACATTTCCAAATTCTAAAAGCCTTCTTCTAGTTTATTTCTTAACAAAGAATTTCAGACCTTCTAAATTCACTTAGTCACTGTCATGTAACTTGCAACCTTGCTACTCTTTTTAAATCTTCAGGTTGATTTTGGTTACTATTGCCTGTCACAGCTCCCAGGAGGTCCCTAACTGACCTGAAGACATGCCATATTTGAATTATGCAGCAATGCACAAGGGTGCAGTTCTAACATGTTGGCTGGATATGGGACAGAGTTCTTGCACTTTAAACCACATAAATCAATAGGGCATTTCAAAATTCAATGCAAAAGATTTATTATCCAATTTACAGGCCTCATATATGTTGCTTCTGAACAGTAGTTTACTAGTAGCACATAAAATTCAGTTTTTGAAAATAATTAATCATTTTCTGGAAAGCCTTTGGTTTGCATTCCAATCTAACGGAAGTCCTAGATTCCACAAAAAACACATCAAATCCAGACATCATCCTTATTCTTCTAAATCCATTTAATATATTTTCACTTTTTAGACCTTGGGGGGCAGGAGGCAAGGAATGCCTGTAACACTACTCTCAGCTCAGCAAGCACTCTCAGTAAGCTGTTGACAGAGCTGTCACCAATAACCTGGCTGACAAACCACTAGAACTAATAGCATCCCCAGTACTCTAGAAGTGACATGCAAGGTCCTACTTGTTTTAATAATTGTTGACATCTCTCAACAAAGGTTTCTTATTGACCAATACTGTTCCCTTCTACCCAAACATGCTGTACTTCCAAATCAGCAGTTCCTTGTGATCTTTTGCATCAAAAGGGCAACAGCTATTATTTTTCTATGAATACTTGAATTGAAAGCATCAAAACATTCTAAAAGGAGAATCACTAGCAATCATCAGATATATGACCCCATGGCACTCAAATGATCTATCCATCATTCAAAATCAATTCAAAAGATATACCAGCTTTTTAAGTGTGGTTCAAAAAGCTACACAGAAGAATTGCGTTCAGACTTTAGGTAAACATCTGAAACACATTGGATTCTTTGCTAGAAAGCCTTTTGTCTATCTTTTTTTCAGATTTTCTTTATTTTTACCAATAGATCCACTTAGGCATACCAAAAAAACCCCTTTAAAATGTTATTTCACCCTTTGGCACATTAAACTTAAAACAGTAAAATTAGCCTTTATTAAAAATAGAAATGATGAATAATACCTTGTACTTCTATAGAACTTTCTACTACAGAATCTCAAAGCACTTTCCTCACTAACTCTGTAATGAATGTACTCAGTTTTATTCTCATTTTACAGAGAAAAAAGTATTTCCCCTTTAGGGACATTATAGAAAAGTGTATGTAGCATTTAAGACAGTTCTACTTTAATAGAGTACTTGATGAAGGAGGACACCCTCTATTGCATGTTCTTGGTTCTTTTTTTATCTTTGACCACTGAATATGGTTAACAGAATTCAAGCTTCTATATTGACAGATATGGACATAAATGTTTCTAAAGAGGAAAAAAGAATAAATTAATCTTTATAAAAACATTTGCAATTGTTAAAATAAGATACATTACTAAAAACAGAGTAAATAAGTTATTAAGCATATTAGTATGATTGCAACCTACTAAATGGCCAATTCTGCTTTCACTTCAGCCTCAGTTCATCTATAGTTTCATAGTTGGTAGGGTCAGAAGGGACCTGAGCAGATCATCAAGTCCGACCCCCTGCCATGACAGGAAAATTACTGGGATCAGACGACCCCAGCAAGGTGTTTATCTATGTTCTAAAACACATACCAGGTTTAAGCTTGTGTGTAGGTCACTGATTTCAATGGACTGTTACTGCTTTCTACTACTGTTACTGTAGTACTGGATGTGGTACTGGCTTAAAGATGGCTTGGTTTCTGGTGCCTCCTGGGCCTGGGAGGGGCACCCGGGTTCCCCCTGTGGCTGATTGCCAAGCTGGGGAGGCACGGGGGGAGGGACAAAATGCTCCCTGGCAGACCCAGAAGTGGACTAGAAGTACTTCCAGTCCAGTTCTGGGTTCACCACCAAGCATGTGGAGGGCCCCCCCCTATGCTCCTGTGGAATACTCCATGCACCCCAGTATTGCAGCAATCACGACCCATGCCTGCTACCTGAAAGTATATAGACACAGCTTTAAAAGTTTTTTCTATGTCCAAGTTGCTGATTCTCCGAATCAGCATTGAATCTTCAGATCTGGATTCGGCCGAATCGAATCAGTGATCTGAATAAACTGATCAAATCACTGTCCCTGATTCAGGCCGACTCTGAATCCAAATCAAATAGGGCCTGTTTCGCAAGCCCCTACCTTGCATTCTGTCCCAGGGACAGCGGGACTAGAGGGAGACCCCGGCCCAGAGCCAGAGGAAATACTCACTTATGCTTCGCAGGAGGCAGGAGCAGTGGCAGCATGCAGGCCGGGGAACCACCCGCGCGGCTCGTTAGCCGCGCTTTCATACGGCTGGGGCGGAGTGACGTCAGAGAGAGGCGCCGCTCAGCGGAAATAAAACACGGCCCCGAAGGCAGAGGGGGCACGCTGCGAGAGGACGTGAAGCCCGGGGGGAAGCCCGGGAGTGTTACTGGGCACCCGCAAGGGGCCCAACAGCGCGAGGAGCGATGGAGGCTGGGAGAGCTGCAGCGCCGAAGAAGGGCGCCGAAATTGACGAGGGAGCCGGCAGAAGCTCCGAGGAGGAGCCCAGAGAGAGGGCCAGCTGGGACCACCGGTGAGGTAACTGGGGGACGAGCCGGCAGAGGCTCCGAGGAGGAACCCAGAGAGGGAGCCGGCGGGAACTCCGGTGAGGGAACCAGACTAGAGCTGGCGGAAACTCCAGTGAGGGAACCGGACTAAAGCCGGCAGAAACTCCGGTGAGGGAACTGGGATAGAGCCGGCGGGAATCCCGGTGAGGGAACCAGGGGAGCCCAGGCAGAGACACCGGTGGGGCGTCGGGAAAGAAGGCCGCAAGGGCAAAGAGGGCCCTTGACGCCCAGTCCTCATCCGGGGACAAGGAACAGAAGGTCCACGACCAAAGGTGGCGTTGGCCGGGGTGTAGGGCAGGTTGGAGCCCCGTGAGAGCCCGCCCAGGGGCGCTTTGGCGCTGGAGGCCGCAGAGAGGGGGACCCCCCTGCTGCGGGCCCAGCCGCAACCGCGGTCGGCGAGTTCCAGGGACTCCCCAGCGAGAGCGGGGCAGATCCGGTTAGCCACCCGCGCAAGAGTTGCCCGAGAGTGCCTTTGGAGCAGAGGCGGGCACACATTCCTTCCTTGGAAAAAGTTGTTTAAGAAGAGCTTGAATTAATGGAAAGAAGCTTTTGTTTTCTCTGTTTTCTTAATGGGCTGATAAACATTGAGTTAGGGGTGATAAACACTGTGTTATCAATGGGCTGCTGTGGGGGGGGGGGCGGTTCCCTAATCAGAGCATCCTGCTGAGGCCTGGCCATGCCCCCTCAGCTCAGCACTATGCATGAGAAGAGAGGGCTGCTTTAGTATCCCCCCGCCCTCCCTCCTTCTAGCCTAAGCCACTGCAGGCATATGCCTCCATTTCTGGGATGTCTGCATAATTACAAAGTGATTTAGCCTAGCCAAGTTCGACTAACCTGCAAAGACTGAATCAATTCAGGCTCAGGCTTTTTGAATGTCTGTCCCTATCCCTATAGTGGAACTATAGCATATATTACCAGAAATGTTTTTTTGCTGGCAGCTTATCCTAGATGCCTGAACAAAATATACTAAGTATTTTTGTTTTGCTGTGTTTTTTTGTGCCAATATAAATGCATGTACATTAGGTTTTCTGTCAGCATCACTATGTCAGAGAGCTATGGCTTTTTTTTTTTTCCATGCGCCTAACCAACACAGCTATGCCAACAATAGTTTTAAGTCCAGAACAGGTCTCAAACACAGACCAGCACCTTCTCTGATATGATAAAAATCCAAGTACCATCATTATTAAGATGTTGTGTTTAAGGTCAACTTCTCTCATTGTTTTTTTCAAACCTTTTCAGATAGGCATAAAAGATATACTGTCAGGACCTTTACAGCTTGCTTGTCCAGTGCAATACATTATTACACTCTTTGGATACCATTTCCTTTTAGGTAGTAAAGTATAATTTCCATCTAAAAAAAAGATACAGGCCATGAGTTTCTTTTTTGCCTTCAGCACTTTTGCCCTACAAAACTCTTCCCTATAAATCTGTGTTTCAATGCCTGACATCTGAAAACACTTTATTACAATACTTCAGAATACCAAGATTTTACAGCAATACATTCTCATGTCAAAAATATCCAGGATGTGAAAACTGAACTCATCAAATAGAATTCATCAATACACAGCCTAGGCTGGGAAATCTAATTTATTTCAGGTACCAGCTAAATGCTAATGGAAGAAAAGGATTCATGTGTGTTAACTGGCCTTTTATTTTCTTGTACATAATAAATTGGAATAATTCTGAATGATAACCATGCATTCATCTGCTGAGGTGCTGAATAAATTTCTTGCCTCCACTGAGAAGGAATGGAGATACCCTGAAGTTATTTCTACTTTTCCCAGTGACTCTTTCTAATCAAAATATGTTCTAGGCATCAGAGCAAATCTAGTTAATCCACCAGGTTTGTAGGTTCTTTGTTAAAATCTGTTCCAGGTACTTTCACAAGTCTTATTTAATCTAGTAAATGAGAAATGCTCTGCTTTCAACAGAAATGAAAGAAGGGACAATGTTCGGTATTAAGGAAAGTTTTAGCCTCTCCATAGACAAGACCACAACTGAATATTAAAGGAACAAAAATGATCATAGGTGTGGGAAGCACAAGGAAAAGTTAGAGGAACTAGGATTATTTAGGCTGAGAAGGGAGACTGAGGAAATATTTAATAACAGTCTTCAAATGTATGAGAGGTGATACATGAGAGGAGGTCACAGGAGACAGGTCAGTAGTAATGCTCTTCAATTGCAACAAGGGAAATTTAGATTGGATATTAGGCAGAATTTTCTCCTTTTAGGGTTGTTAAACACTGGAACAAATGCCCTCTTTAGGTTGTAGAATCACCATCCCTGGAAGTTTTTTAAGAGCAGATTAGAAAAATAGGGTTGCAATGGATCTCAAAAGATCATCAAATCTAGCCATTTGCCAAAGGCAGGATCATCCATGTCTAAACCATCCCATCCAAGTGTTTTTCTGCAATTCTGAGATTAGTATGTTCATTTGGCACCCCTCCCTCCACATGAATGTACTGAAGAAGCTATCCTTGATTCTAAAATGGCTCTGAATAGATCTATAATTTTTCTACAGAATTTGAAGTGAATCAGATAAAGACTTTCTTGTTCATGGTCTCATACAAATTAAAGGGAAGGACACCTGGCTCATACACACACTCTAACAAATAAAAATGATACAAGAAGAGAGAAATAAATCTTGGTTTAGTAGATTCATCATGTCAAGATCTACTGTCCATAACCAAATATTACCTCATTGAAGTCTTGCTTCAAAGCTACCATTTGAAATAGTACCATCAGGATGGAATGGCATCTCTGGCATGTCAGTTTTGGTTCCACCAATATTTCATAAACAAGGCTAAGGAGCAGCAGGGGGCATCTGAAGACAAGAGGTTCTTAACTCAAAACATTACCTACATTGAACTACATAAGCACAATGGAGGAAATGACCTCTTATCAGGGTGACATGAAGCCCCCATGCTTATCCTGTCCCCTTTCCTGAAGGCTTTCATCTGTGGGTGAACAAAAAAAGAAAGTCTATTCATGTACATGCTGAGAACAGAAGTCTGGAGCAGAAGTGGGAAATCAGGAAAGTGGGAGCATGGGTGGCAGCCTCCCAAGATGGTATCATAAGTTGCTCTTCCTTGAGGCCCATGCAGAGATTCTGGAATATGGTCTAATGTACCTCCATTGCAGAAAAAACCCAAGAGATGGGTCTCTTCAGTAATCTCATTTTCCTCTTTTCCCATGAAACTTGAAGGGACCTTCAAAGCCCTGAGTTTATAGAAGGTTTGCTGGAGAGTGATATTTTTCTCCCCCTGGTTCCTATCCTTCTCCTCCTATACTAATTTGGAATCATTTTCCAACTTGTATCCACACTTTCAATGTTTAGTTCTTTTGCATAATTGTAAATTGAAAATTGAATTACTGGGGTTTCTATTTTCTCTCTCTTTGATGGTAGTGTCCTTAAAAGATAGCATACATTCAAATGATCAGTATGTGCTAGGAACCTCAACTTCACCTTAGCAAAATCTTTTTGCTTCAGAGTATTTTTATAGACTCTGTGCTCCAATAATTTCAAGCATAAAAACTAAAGCCTATGGGACATATCCTCAATTAGTAGACCATTAGGGCTATATTAGTTTATGTTACCTAGGTATGACCATATACTTCATAGCTATGTTCTGGTGTTAGGGGAAAAAATTGGTAATGCCAGCATACTTTGGTATAAAGGTAATCCCAGTTGCATTAGACAATTTTTTTGAGCACTAAAGCTACCTGCAGAGAGACAAAACATGAGGGAAATAATGCTTTAGACTGCATCACTTGGAAAATACCAAAACACTCTCTCATTTGAGACACTCTAAATAAACATGGCTGAGTCTGTCAAGCAGGTTCACTTGGGGCTGGACTTCAGCAGCTAGAACACTGCTTTTGTATTTCTACTTTATCTTGCTAAGTGGAACTTTAAAATAGACAGAACAATAGGATAAATGGTTATTTTCCTCTGGTATGTCCCAGGGCAATACACACAAAATGTACACAATGGGATTATTTTCAATAACAGTGTGCGGGCCAGGAGTGACCCGAGCCCTTTTCCGCGCTGCACGCGGGCTGTGGCCAGCAGCCCGGGCACGCCGGGTCGGAGAGGGAAGGCCGTCAAGCTGGAATTAGGCACAGACGCGTATCGGTAGTTTTAAAGATTGTTTACTTACACCGAGATGGCAGTGGTGTAGGCTGGAAAACTTGCTTGAGTTGCAGTTACAGACAGACACAACACAGACGGTCTCGTGGAGGTTGCTAGGCTCCACAGTACAGAGCTCCGGATGCTCTGGGTGAACGAGCCACCAAAATCAGAATCGTAGGTACATCTTATAAAAGTCGCGCTCGAAGACGGGAAGAGGTGGGCGGTGGATCAGGCCACCACGCTCCTCTGGATCTCACACAGGGTTTCTATTACCCTGCCGTGTATCCAGAGTCCCCACGAGATGAATGTGGAGTCCTCTTCGGCTTGGGCGGAAACTGCTCAAGCCTTTTATACGGCTAACAGGCCAATCGCTAGCCGCCACGTGTGAATAATTTAAAACTAGCCAATCACGGGGAACAAATTTGCATACCGGTGGCGGGAACTCTTTTGCACCGTGCATTCCTCTTGCAACATGAGCAATGCACCCTGCAAAAGAAGCTGCAGAAAAAGCGGGAAACTCGTCCCTGCACCGGGGTTTTCCTCTGCAACAGGAAACTCTCCCGTGCAACGAAGCTGCAACTTGGCGGGGATAATTCTGGTGCCGAAGCACACACAAAAATCATGCCTTTGGGTCATGACAAACAGCAGTCTCAATAGTCCATTACAGCAAGACTCGGGTTTGTTGTAAAAATGACCATAAAATTTACATCCATGCTAAGGTGTAAATAATTGCCATGAATTTTGCTCTCCAGTGCTAATTTTTAATAAATCAGCTTCTGTGAGCAGCTGTTGTTTCACAATATTAAGAAGTCCCTAAAGAATGTAATGTAAACTCCTTACCAAAGAGTGTAATGTAAACCCCTTACTGAATATTTTGGTACTAATTATTTGCTTCATTTGTCAATTTTATACTTCCATTAGTAACATTTTTATATTAAATACATTTTAAGAATGTGAAGTTAAGACCAAAGATTCAGAAAGAAAGTTTTCATTTGGGAAGCATGTTTCTTATCATACATCTCAAACTTGTCTCTGAATCCTATGCTTGCCATGGATCCAGGTCACAAAGGAAATTGCTGTAATCTGTCTTCCTTTCTAAATGGCAAATAACTGTAAGAACCAATTTTATAGTTTTAATTGTCTATAGTGACTAATTTACCATAGCTTTATACTGCAGTAATGTATAAATGTACCTATCAAGCAAGACTACAACTGCTGGTAGAAATTTTTCATAGCTAAAATACAGCCTCTTAGGGATAACAAAATAAAAGCAAAGCTTTATATTGTGCCAAAGGGAAAGCTTATTGTGAGTACTTATCAGTCACCATTTGCAGAAATGTTAAACAAGTCAGATGAAATATATTACTGAAGTAAGATTTACTCACAAAAACAATTTAGAAATGTATCAACCATTAAGGATGAATTGTGATTTTGCATTTTGTTCTTTCAGATCCCCACTCTT
>NW_005841861.1:389285-389899 GCF_000455745.1 Alligator sinensis | reverse complement strand
TCTTTCCCTTACTGTGTAACATCCTCTACCTCCCTTTCTCTTTGTCAACTAATCAGCATCTATGCCCAGCAATACCTACTGATATTCATGAGCTCTGATACCAATGAAGATGTCACGACCCAGTGATTTCTGTGCCTCGGCACTATGGAATTTCCTGGCCACGTGAGAGCTCCTTTGCACGGCAGAGTGTTCTGCTGCAATTGAGAACCCGCGTGTAGGAGAGAGTTCCCACCAATTTGCAGTTTCCTTTGCAGGATGCATTTCTTCTTTGCAGCACAGAAATGCACGGTGCAAAGAGTTCCCGCTATTCGAATGTAAATTTGTGCCCCGCTATTGGCCACTGCTAAATTATTCACACGTGGCGGCTAGTAATTGGCTCGCTGGCCGTTTAAAATTCCGCGCGACTTCCGCCCAAGTCGAAGAGCTTTGAGCACGCTGCAGAGTGCCTCTGAAGTTATCTGACTTGCGGTAGCCGATCGATAGACTGATCACCTATCGATCTTTCTTCCCGTCACCGAGCGCAACCCCAGACGTACCCCTTTCCCCGCCAGCTTCGAATTGCGGACGGATTAACTGGCTTGGGCCCCGCCAGCTGGAACAACTCGCGTGGTTGT
>NW_005841861.1:354132-389275 GCF_000455745.1 Alligator sinensis | reverse complement strand
CTGCGTCATGATTACAAGCGGCGTGAGTAAAGTTTTTTGCAACCGATAAGTTGTGTCTGCCTCTCCATTCACCAGCCCGCCCTAACGTACGACCAATTTCTAACGCAACTCGAGTCGTCTCTGGCCGTCCGAGACAGAAGATTGTTTCCTCCCAGCAAGCAGTTCTGAAATGCATATGATTTAGCTCACTGATTCATTACAATACAAGAGTTAAAATACAGTACTTCCTGATTTTTTCTTTTCCCAAGAATCTGCCCCCAAACCTACCTGCTGCCTGTTGGGATGGATTTCAGAAAATTTCCTGCTCATCACTGACACTTTTATTCACAATTTATATGGTAGCCAGAGCAGTTGCTCCAAGGCTAGGTACAGACATTCAAAAAGCTTGGAATCGATCAAGTTACGCAGTTTTCTGTAAGCAGTGCAGTTTAGATCAGTAGTGAAGAGAAAACCTTCAGCCTTCGGTGGGGGCGCAAATCTTAAACCAGGTTCTGTCATTTTTAAACCAGTCTGTGTGCGCGCCAAACTTCTGTTCTGTAACGGATATAGACTGGTTTTGTGTGCTGAACTTCTTTTTTGGTATGAGTATAGACTGATTTCTGATCACCTATACTGATAAAAGTTTAATGTTTGTACCTGGCCCAAGTGTATAAATTCTACACCTTGATCCCTTGGAATTTCAAGCAGATCAACATAAAGGAAAAAAAAGACTGCTCCCTTGCCTGACATTAAACAGAGCAATACTAACAATATGATAACTCTGCGTTTTCTAATGAAGCTGTGTCACAGTTAATGTGCCATCATCATACATTTCCTCTAAAGGTTTGCCAAATACTTTTTTGTAATTGGCAAACTTCAGTTTAAAATAATATTGTCCTTGTCTCATGTGACGCAAATAATTTTTGATCAGCTGCAAAGGAAAAGTTTCCCACTTCTATTTTTCTGCAGCATTCCATTAGGATGAAAAATCAAAACTCACTTCTTGAGAACACAGCCTGAGTCAGGAGCTTTAAATAAGGGACCTCGGAAATTCCCACCCATCCTCCAACAATCAAGAGCTGATGATTTTGGGGCATCAGCATAGTTCTTAGTTTAGTAGTATTTGAGGACACTTAGCAGCTTGTAGGATTTTGTTTTTAATAAATCATTCCTAAAAATGGTAACGAAAGCCATGAATTTAGAATATTTAATCTTTTGATAGCCTTTTCAAGGAAGCTACCAGCCATATGTGCACAGAGCAGAACCAATGATGACTTCATTTGTGCTGTTTTCACAGCCATCCTGACTAGGATAACTTTACAACAGCCATTAATAACAGAACACAGGAAGTCACCTTCTTTCAGGTTATATGTGCACACGGATAGTTTAGAAATATCTAATCTAGTCCTGACAACATGAAGTAGCACAGTGAGATCTTACTTTAACACTTGCTGTCTCTGTAGGGCTACAGTCCAAATATTGCTACCAAATACCAACATATTAAATAAAATAAAATAATAAAAATGGTATATTGTTTAAAATCTCAGTTTTTTCTTGAACACACTTTTAAAAATAATTATTAGATTCCCAAAGGAGCTAGACACCAGTGATATATAAAGATCTCCTCTGCTGTCCTCTTCCAAATTTACAGCTTTGTCTCCAGGAAATCTTGAAATGTTGTGTGACAAATGGTCCATGACCAAATGAAGTTTTAGTGTACCATAGGGGTTTAAGCAGAAGGTTTGAAGAAGTTTTGCTGAGGTAGCCTATGGCTGCATTAAAGATTTAGTCATTTGGAGCTGTAAACTAGTTTATTCATCCCTTAGTTGTAAGATGAGTGGAGCTGCCTGAGTTCTGAAGTAAAATACCAAGGACTTTTATTTTAAAGTTCAAACTGTGAATCTGTTGCTTTGATTTAGGGGTGTTGGTTATAGCTGTGTTGCTCTAGGGATGTAGGCAGACAAGGTTCTTTGGCTAAATCTGATACCTTTTATTAGACCAACGAAAATAGTTGGAAAAATTCTTCTTTGCAAACTTTTGGGTACAAACACCCTTCTTTAGGCAGAGCTGAAGAAAGGTGTTTCTATCTGAAAGCTTGCAAAGAAGAATTTTTCCAACTATTTTCTTTGGTCTAATAAAAGATATCATATTTACCCAAAGAACTTTGTTTGCTTTGATTTAGAAATACAAGCCAAAGGTAAGACAAATACATTTCAGAATATTAAAGACAGCAGACAAGATAGGTACTCAATGTTCTGCATTT
The DNA here is from genome assembly GCF_000455745.1 of Alligator sinensis. Taxonomy (NCBI): domain Eukaryota; kingdom Metazoa; phylum Chordata; order Crocodylia; family Alligatoridae; genus Alligator; species Alligator sinensis. Next base: position 387,033 of record NW_005841861.1, on the reverse strand, counting down.
AAGAGTATTTGAAAATATGCATGTTTTCCAGTAATGTATTTTGCACTGTTTCAAGATCAGTAGTTTATTTTCTTTTTGGAAAAAAACACAAAAAAGATGGAGACAGCTAACAAGAATGAACACTCAGGGCACTGAAATGATACTGTAACTACTGTGCTGGGCACGATTGTCCTGGTGCAGGAAGGGCTCGTTTCTGTAGCTGTCTACACATTATGTCCTTTGTTGAAACAGAAAACAAATTACTGGTGTGGGAGCATACACAGGCAGATCTGGGATTTTTAAAGGGGGGTGCAGGAGCAGCAACCAACCCTGCAGGCAGAGGTGGGGGGAGGCATGTTGCACCTAAAGCTTTGCCAGTTCCCAGGCTCCTCTCTCTTCACCCCTCCACACCAGGGTAGGCAAATCATACTGCAGGAAAGCAGTCAGGGACTTGTTTTAAAACCCCAAAGCATGTAAGAATATTCTAGCCCCACCCTCGCACTTTTGGCTCCCTCTCCCTTTTCCTTGTCCCCCTCACCCTCTCTATTTAAACCTTGGGGCTTAAGAAACCTGCCCACTGCCATGGCTGTCCCAGCTGCTCCTGCCCCACTTCAGCCAGGACTGCAGGGAGCAGCAGCACGGGTAGCTGGGCTCAGCTGAGGATACCAGTGGTGGCAAGTGGTTTAATTTTTCATGAGCCTGCTCCTAGCTGGCAGAGGACACCTTGGGGGACAGAGCAGGAAGGGGAAATACATCCACTGCCATTGCTGCCCCAAGCAGTCTAGTTGAAACAGGACAGGAGCAGCTCTGGATCTCCCCCTGCCCTCAGGTCAGTCAGGGACATAGGGGAGGGGAACGGGGGAGCGAGGGGGTGAGTCTTACCTGCTCTGGGGACTTACGGTCCCTGGCTGCTGCTCCCACATGGTGGTCCAGGTGGGTAAAGACCACACCACTACACCTCCTCTGGATCTCCCCCTGACTGCATACTAATTGCAAGTAGTTAAAAAATATTACTCCATACCAAGCTGCCAACTGTTGGCTGGATTTTTAAAGGTGAGTATGCACAGGTCCACTCCAACATGGAGACTACAGTGAAGGGAATCAGGAGCCTGGCTGTTACACACATCTCATTTTCCTTATTTCAACCACTCCTTTATGCTCCCAGCAGCCTCCTGACTCTCTCTGTAGTGTGAGGAATAACATGAAGGGTTACAATGTGATTCATACAAAGGAAGGAGAGTCTAGTGACTGGCAAAGCAGGGAATTTAATCAGGATCTTCCAAGTCCATACAAATGGCCAGACTTTCTGAATGATATTGGACAAATCATTCTGCATTTCAGGGTATATCTAAACTGCTAAGTTACCATGCCTGGTGGAGCCATGCTGAAACATGTTGGTTGCATTGCTCCAAATACTATTTCACTAATCAAAAGTAGTATTGCTACCTACTTCTAGTTCAGAAGATAAAGCAGTGCAGCATTTTCCTACACAGGGTCACTGGGCAGAGTAAGGCAGAGGCATAGACATGAGCTCAGTGTTCCATCTATAAAATGGAAAGAGTTGTACTTTCCTACCTCATCCCAATTAATATATTTTATATAATAAATAAGTAAATTCATATTTATATAAGTACATATATAAATACTAAGCATTTAGATACTATTGCAATGGAGCCATATAGGTACCATAGACAGAAACATATTTGCCATCAGTTCTCATCAGTCTGAAAAAGCCTGATAAGATGCACCCTGAGGAATTTTCATATGTGTAGATTGTTATTGTGTGTGTTCACATGTATATACAAAAGCCACACATGCTATTAAATGATCCAGTTTTGAAAAGCTGGCCCTGCATTTAGAAAAACAATTGAATTTGAAAGAGATAGTTACATTTAAAGTAAAAAGGCAGACTTTGTTAAAGCTGCAAATGTGAAATGAAAGGAAAAGCTGCCCAGATAATATTTATATATGTTCTTTTATTTATATGGATATGATAAAGACAGAAGATTTTACATAGGGTTGGAGAAGTTACTGGAGTTTCCCAAAGGTACCAAACTCACTGGGGGCTAATTAACATAAATCCTCAGGCAGATAAACAAGTCTGACCCTTTTCTCCAAGAAAACTGAATAACCTTGTTTGAAGTAGTTGAAGACTACTGAAAAACAGAGAACTGTATAAAAGGCTATACGGGAGTCTTGGGGGCCTCCTGGGGCTACAGCAGTGGTAATCCTGCCACTCAGAGCCTGGCTGACAACTGGAGTGTGGCTCCAGCCACAAGTGACTGGTGCCTCCTGAATCTGAGGGAGCATCCGCAGAAACAGCCAACCTTGTCAGGGGGGGCACCAGCCCTACTGACAGCAACAGTGTCGGCCATCAGGGGAGGCACCAGCCCCATCAGAGGGGGCACATGCACCCCCATGCACCCCCTACCAGTTGCCTATGGCTCCAGCTACGCAGGCTCTGGTTTTGAATGGTGCGCACTGCCCCCATGTTCACCACTCTGCTTTTGTCGGGGAGGGGGATTTCTTGACCCCTGGATATCTAGGGGTCAACCCCCCCCCACCTCCCCCTGTTGCACTGCTCCCTTGCAGGGAGAACAGCTGAATGTGCAGTATGTGGCACTGCAGATGTGGAAGGCAGAGAGTTAATGGGATGGAGGAGGGTAATGAAATGGGAGGTGGAAGGAATGGGGTGGGGGAAGAGTGGTGAAATAAAGAAGTCAGTCACTGAAGGATAAAATAAAAAGAAGTTTAAAAGAATAAAATTTAAAAACAAATAAAGAAGAAGTAAAGTAAAAGTCTTGTGGTTTAATAAACTGGGATTTGGATGGGGTATAGGGGGGTGCTGGTCATGCTTCGTGGGTAGGTGGGAGCAGTGAGGGAAGGTGCTTTTTGAGGAGCTAATTCCCCTGCCCTGGGAAGGAAGCCCCAGCTCATAGGGACCCAATTCAGCCTCCTACTTTGTTCCCCACCCATCTCCCCTAGACCCCATCCATATTCCAACCTGGCTATCTGGCATGTGTTCTGCTGCCTGTTTACATGGGGTTGCAGCCATGAGCATAGGAGGGTCACACCCCCAGGGGCAAGAGGGAAGAGTTGACTTGCTGCCAGAAACAGCACCTTGGCAGCAGAGTTCAGGGAAAGGAAAACTGCAACCTGAGATACTGGAGGACTGCAACTTGGGTGGCTCATCTATGGAGAGTGGCCACACATTAATGGAACATCAGCTGGGTAATCTAAATCAGAGATAAACCTGCCCTGGAGTGGCATAATTTTAAGCCGCCTAAAGTGTGTTTAAAATTAGTTTAGGTGATAATGTGTGGACCATCCAAGGGCTAAGAGCTCCAGGAGCTGCCTAAATTAATGTATAACAAGGCCCATACTCTTCTGGTTGCAGAAGCAACCCAACTCTTTCAGAGCAAACTCAGAGGTTTCAGTTCTTTTAAAATCTAGTGGATACAGGTTTCAACCTGAACCCACTGCATGCACTTTAGACATTTCAATTCTTTCAGAAACTATGGGATAACACATCACTCCCTGAACCCATTACAGCAATCTGTATGTCATAAAGACTCTTCCCTGTTACACTGGACAACAACGTACAATATCAGCTAAGGAAAAGAACTTCTGAAGAGAACTTGTCCAAGCTTGTCTTGCTATTCCTGAGCTGAGGGTCTTTCCTCCTCAGACTTCCACACTGGACATGGTGATCACTGACCCCACAGCAACCGTTACCCAATTTTCCCTTACAGCATCAATACCCTTATAAATTGTGCACTTTTAGAAGGGAGGGCTAATATGTGCAAAACTCAGCTCACAGGCACAAAGTGTTTTCCATTCCATCCAGCATGCATACCAGCAGGGATATGTAGATAAGGGATGCAATTCCCACTAATTTGACCATGTATACCAATTGAACTATGAACATAAGCATCACAGAGAGGTTGCCACATAGAACACTAATAAATTAACAGGGCTATATCCTCCCAAAAGAAAGATACATTAACAGGGTTACACAAGATCAAATAATAAAGCAATAATAACTAAATTTATAAAGTGTAAAAAGTAAATTTACAAAATTAAGAGATTCTTTGATATGGATCAGTTTAATGATGCAGTATTCAAGAGAATAAGACTTGCCTACTTCAGTACTTTAGCAGCTAATGATAATTAAACTACAGCCCAACCCTGGTTAAAAAAATAGAAGAAAGAAAGTAAAGGAGCCAATGCCATAAAAACAATAATTTCACTCCCAAAAATAATAGTATTCATGAAATGTTGGCAGAACCAAGGAGCACTAAACTACCTGTGAAAGTGGGATGTGTATCATGTCATATTGAAGGGGCACGGTATTTGGAAAAACCTAAAACCTATAGCAAAGAAAAATATTTTGCAAAGAAAAAAAAACTGAATATCAAGCAATGTGCATGCAGCCAGAGAAATTAATAATGTAATAAAGTGGTATATGAATGAGGTTGGATTGTGTCCACATTATTTTTCTATTATTAATGTGAGAAATTCAAAACAACTTTGCAATTGAATGCAAATTTTAAATTTGATAATGCAGCCCACATCAGCATCTGATTTATGAGACAATCAGGAGTAAAGCGGAACAAAAAGCTATCTAGAATTGTCTAAACGTAGTAGAAATAAATTATCACTAATTTCATATCAATACTGAAGATTATCAAGATTGAGAGAATATGAGTTCATTATAATTTGTGGCACTGTATGATTAAACTCAGTCTGTAGCAAGGATTACTGTTTGTGAAGAAATCCAAATTAACCAGATATATAATGCAGCTCTCCTGAAATTAAAATTAAAATAATGCTATAGGAGAATTCAGTTATATATTTGGTGAGATCTATTGCATTAAAGACACTTAAAATGTTTGCTTAAACTTTGGTAAATCAACCCAGGAATATGCTTTTTTTGTGAGAAACTGAGCTGTGGAGAAAACAAACAAAACACATTGACAGTTAACTTGCAAACTGTAAAAATCAAACTGTCCAAATTCTTAGGGGATTTTCAAAAGCACATAGGGTATTTATATTTGTGCTGCAGGAATGTGGGGGAGAAGGCGCTTTAATTAAAGCGCCAGAAGCATCTCATGTATCAGGGTCCTCATGCTGCAAAATGGTGGTGGGGGTGCTTTAACTAAAGCTTGTTGAACAACAGCTCCCTTCATGTGTATAGGCACCCTTAGGTACCAAATTCCCAAGAACTTGATGCCTACATACTTTTGAAAATTCCACTAGAGACCTACTTCCAGTTTTAGGTAACTAAAGGCATATAAATGCGTCTTAAATCATATGTTTTGGTTTACCCAGTGTTTTGGATACAAAAATCAAACCAACTTCCAGGTGTATTCCTATTTTGATATAGCTACCAGTGTAGAAACAGAGGGAAGACAGCTTGAGACTGTTCTACGTAGGGCTGAAACACCTTGGGCCACCATGATTTGCAATGTTACCCTCATACACCATTAATGAAAGGCACAGAGTTGTTGAGCACACAGCTTTTCATTCATACTGCACCTGGGACAGCCATGGGAATGGCACAGAGCTGATTCTCCTCCTGGCAGCAACCATGTGACATTAGAGGAGCCTCTCAGTATAAAAATTGTGTGTAGTATAAAGTCACTGGAGCCACAACTTTGGTCTCAAATTAACTTTAAAAAGTCACAGAAGAAAAGGATGTGAGGGGTAGTGGTATCCTAAAAGGTAGCAGTGTTACTTTAAATTGCCAACTGCTCAAATCAAAAGCGAGAACTTATAAAGGGTGATAAGGCAAAATGCCGTTTTTATTGATTACATGAAGTAGATACATAATCTTGGACACACCAGTCATACAAACATACACAGACATACAGACAAAACTACTCCAGTAAGATGTTATAGTTACCAGACTCAATGTTAGCACTGGATGGCCAATCCAGGCTTATTGAGGGTGATACGAGCAGGAGTAAACAGACACACCTGTGCTCCATGAGGTTGCAGAAACTGGATGCCCCATCTTGGCTTGTCTGCATCTCACTTTTATAGGGATTTCAAGTCTTTGTTCAGCATTGGGGTTTTTCCATGCTCAGTTTTTAATTACAGGTTATTTCTTCTGGTTATCTCAACTTGAGGTCAGTCCAGTAAAGTTGGTATCTCTGCCTTGAAGCATTGTGAAGTTGGTATCTCTGAGTTGGTATTTCAGTCTTGAGGCATTAGACTTGAAGCATTGTGTAGTCAGTGGCTTTGCCTTGAAGCATTGTGAAGTCAAATGGCAGGATATGCAAAATTCCTTCTTCTCACCATCTTCTTTGCACCTGATCACAGACAAGCTCTTCAGCCATCCATTAGCTTAGTTAGTTTAATGTCTGGTAACTCATACATTGGTGCCTTGTTGCTTATACAATCAGTTAAATATTCTTCTGTTTTCATGCAAATAGTTACCATTCTTTCACCATTCAGCCTCTCACACAGACACTCATGTACACAGGGCATATGAAGTTCATTTAGTCATGTCAAGCAGGGAACAAGCACAAAATGGAGTTTTAGTTGTTCATAAAAGGAAGAGGTTTATCAATTCAATACTATTATCATTTAAGCATTATAATATTAAAAAAATCATACTACGCAGTAGCCTATGCTGATGAAATCCTACTCCAGAGTAAAACAGGAAATTAATGGAGGACTAAACAGGTCCAAATGTGGCTTGAAAAGAGTACTTCAAATTTAATATAATGTAAAATGCTCAATAAAACCACTAATGCTATTTTTGACTGGAAAAGGCAGTAGACCATGTAATATTGAAACTGATATCACCATGAAAAACTACCACCTCAAAATAAACAGAAAATAAGGAGATTTCCCAGCCATTACTGCAGACTTCTTTAAAATCTCTGCCATTATCCTCACCTATAATTCTGCCACATGCAGGGTACTGGAAAAGACTAAGAGACATAATAAAACTGTAAAAGACTCAAGGAACTCTTAACAGCAACTCTTTTCTACATTATTTTGATCATAATATGCTGGTTAAGCAGAGCATTACTACCTCAGAAAGGGGAGTGTGTACTGTTTCACTGCAAGATGGTGCTCTAATTACCCTTTCCTCCAGAGCAGTCACTCCTCTTGGGAAGTACTAAGTTCAAAACAGAGAGATTTACTGTAGTAGCTGCATATGAAAGGCTTCACTGTTTTTCTCTATATAAAAATAATCAGTATAGCAGCCATTTTTTAATTGGACCAACCAGAGAACAGTATGGGTCTAATTCTATCATTTTAGTAATAATGGGACCATTGTAGAATAAGGTATTATCCAAGGTAACAGAGGGTCTGTCTATATGTGTGCCCAAGTTGTTACTGTGTACTCATTTAGTACAAGCTTTAGCTACTGCACAATCCCAGTAGAGCACGGGGTGTTTCAGACCCTACTTCAGCTTCATGGTTTATGCCTATCAACACTACATTGCCGTAGCTCATCGCTACAGCAGTGTAGCGTCTCATGTAGATGTGCCCAGATGGTAGGATTTAGCATCAGTTATTGAACATGAAAAGGCACCAGTCAAGCCTCAGGAATGTAACAGGTAAGATCTTAGTTGTGGCAAATGCAGTATGTATGTCAATATGCTGAAAGCAGAGAGATGTATGAGACTGGATATCATGGACATAGCAGCACATATACACACAATCATTGTTTCCCTTCCAATTGATTAACCTTAACACAGTTTTGAAAAGGAAGTTCTATATTTTAGTCTCTAACTCACTCCTGTCACGAGCCATGTAATCCCATTCATAAACTGACAAAGTCCCATTTTAAAATTAGGTTTCTGCACCTACTTTGAAAGGATGGTCAAAAATCTCAAGAGGTATCAAAAATATGGCCTGCAGGCCAGATCTGGCCTATGGAGCCTCATCATTCAGCCCATGATCTGGACTCATACTGCATGCAGCACATGGGCCTGGTCTGGGGCATGTGCTGCCCAACTAAGGGCACACACTGCATTTGGTGCACAGGACCAATCCAAGAAATGTGCTGTATGTGATGCCTTCACTGGACTGGCCTCACACACTAGATTCAGCATGTGAGGCCAAGTCTGTGGGCCCAGTTTAGCCTGGAGACTGGCCCTGCACTACTCATCCAGCTAAATTTGTTCAAGAACAATTTATACCCTTTGGTTCCTGACCAAAACAAACAAAAATTATTTTTATCCTACCATAGGTATCATAAGATCACCATTTTGCATGTTTTATTCTCAGTTAACTCATGAAAGATAAAGGTAAGGAAATGACTGGAAATCCTAGAGTCTCACATAATTTTTGAGGTCAAAAAAGTGTTTAATTAAGTTTAACAAGTAATAAAATGAATGTCTAGTAAAACAAAATGTCAGGGGTCATTTACTGTTTTTTCAAAGCATAGTACAAAACAAAACTGGGCTGAAGTTCACCTCTGAAACAGACTTCCCCAGTACACAACAGAAGCTTATCATCTTTACTCAGAAAATACCAAAGCAAATACATGCATCTTTTTTCTTGTCTGATGTTTAGTTAGATTTCTAAAGCCAGCACCAACATCTCCATCTCACATTAAAAGCACTGTATCACCAGGTTTCATCTTTTAGATGTAAATTTTGGATTGTAACAAGGGCCACGTTTCCACAAGTGGGAATGTGCACTCTGCAGTGCCTCAGAGACTTTTGAGGTGCCACAAAACACACATGGCACAAGTGACAAGGTTCTCTGTGCTGCATCTTTTCAGCATGAAGGCAAAATTAGATACTGGGAACCCCCAGTAAATAAAAAAAAAAAAACCACAGCAAAAAAAAGCAGGGTAGTGTACATGGCTGCAGCATGCACTGCTCAAAACAGGAGTCTGGTCAGCCAAAGACATGCTCTAGATGCCAGCCAGGCATTGCATGCCTGGATCACCACTGCTGCAGCCACAAATGGCCCCCAGGACACCAAGGAAGGCTGCTGGAGCCAACCCAGGTGTTGGCCTCAGCCTCCCCTACCTGACCCTAGGTTATCTACCATGTGCCAGAGCATGCATGTAGGGACATGCCCAGGGACAGGTAACTGTGGCACAAATATGTGCTGCTTCAATTTGTCCCCGAGGGAAATGCGCATTCCTACTCATGGGGATGCACCCCAAGGACTGTTGCAGTTGATCTCAAATGCCAAGAAGCAGCCAAAGTAACTTGTCTTTTTTAAATGAAACAACTCAGTGAAATGCACCCCAAAACAAACAGGTGGTTGAGTGCAGCAGGTGGAACAAAGGTACTGCGTGCTCCATATAAACTAACCCCGAAGTAAGCCTGTCAGTGCATTCTCTATTAGCTGAAGTTGCCGGTCAGCTCTTAGTGAAATCTTGAAATAATGCAGTATGGAGGCTAGCAAATACAGTCAAATATTATGTGATGTACATTTAAAAGAACTCATAAGCCAAGTGTCAATGAGGGGGGACAGAGTGGGGAAGACTCATTCCAGGGTGCAACTAGTGAATGCAGGAACAATAGGATAAAAAGGTCCCCCATTAACTTGCTCAGAGCAACTTAATTCCAAATGACTGTTGAAATGTTTACACTTTTGTGTTGGTGAGAGTTGTTTTCATCCTATATGCACAATCACCACATGACTCTAGCATACACAAGATATACAAGCTAGACACTTAAAAATGCTTCTCATTTAAATGATACGTTGTTTAGACTTTGAAGCACAATTATGCAGTGTAAAAGGAAGCCTGAAGGCTCCTGTCACTTTAAGGAGAAAGAACCTTGCAGTTATAGCCCAGGATAGTTGAATAGAGGCTAGCTGTGAGAAGGCATCCCTGCAGCTGAAGCAGGGAGCTGCATTAAAGAAAAGAGGTAAAACCGTAGCCAGTCCAAAGACTATTGCACAAAACAGACTGGCTGTAGGGGAGCTGGCAGCCAGGCGACCACCTGGTTAATAGAGGAGTGGCCACTAGCAAACAGGCAGGTGGCAAGCTGCAGGCTGCTGAGCTAAGCCCTTTCTGAGAAAGCAGGCCAGATCATCAGACACACTTGTGGGGAGCTTCAGGGTCATGTGACTGGACAGGGCAGGGCTTAGGAGGTAGATAAAACCTGGGCTCAAGAAAACTGCAGATGGAGGAGCTCTAGTCAGAGGGGCTGCAAGGAAATGACTGGTTGATGGCCAAGCTTCTTGGGAATAACCAGCAAGACTCCACGAGCTTCAGAGGAGAGACAACCCAGAGCTGGGGATTTATATTTAGAGCCTAAAAAGCTAAAAAGCCTAAAAAGCTAAAATTAGAAGTTAAACTTCTTGTTCTGGAAGTACAAGTTCTCCAAGTCTGTAGCATTAGTAACCCATCTTAAAATGTCATTTTTAAGTTCATTCTAATCTTGCTGCGTGAAGGATTTACATGAATAATGTTAGCTCTGATGGATATTAGAACAATAAATCCCTCACATCAAAAGAAAAGTAAAATCCAAAAAGTTTTTCAAGTATTTTTGCAGCTTTGGCTTTAGCTGAAAGAATAAAGTTTTAATATCAAGGCTTGTAAATTTACAAGAAGCTATTTACAAGTATGTAGCCTGCATTTTCAATACTATAATGACTTATCTGAGTCACTGAAAGAATCAATGGAAGATATTGTTTCTTAGTCTAATAATCACACTAATGGCTCTGTCCAGAAAGAAGATTTTTATTCCTTGCTTGTCTGAATAAAATAATATTGGGTGTTCTTTATTGTGCATCATACTACAGTTTAAGTTTATAAAAGAGGACCTCTATTTTTATCTTTACTGCTTCAATTAGACTTCCATTAGCTCTGAGTTCATCTTGGAATTCTCAGAGTTGAAAATCTGAATTTATACCCTTGATGTCATGATCTTTCAAAAGAAAGAACAATACAATAAAGTGAACAATAGCAATTTTATACAATAAAATTAAAAGATTGCATATTTTTAGCAAAAAAATAGTTAAGAAGATTATCCATTCTACTAGTTTACACAAAATGAAAATAGAATGTAGTATATGATGAACAATACAAAAAAAATGAAGTTGTGGACAATAAAACAAAGTTTATTTATTTTCCTTTATTCTTTGTGTAAGTAATACAAATGCATCTAAAGCGTATAGGACCGGATCTGAATTGTTAAAGAGAAGCCAGATTGTTTTTTCTTTGTTAACTTAGTATTTAAATTTTCCCATTAACGTAGAGATCCATTTTCCTCTTTTTTCTTCAAAGAGCAAACAAGACCATAAATAAGGATTTACTATATTTCCCCAAATGCAAAATGACCCTAAATTTAAGGCACCATCCCAATAATTAGTTTTGTTCTAAGTTTCCATGTATAAAATCTAACTATTGGAAGGTCATCTGAAATTTTTCCCCACTACCACTGCAGCAGGAAAAGCAGTAGTAGGGGGTCAAGTGGTGAGACAGGCAGTGGGAGACAGGCAGCTTGCACCCTGCCGCCTGTTCCACCCCCCATGTAACCCCACCTCCTGCAACCTTGGGCCCCCAACACCCTTCCCTCCCAGAAACTCTGCCCCCCACCCCCGTGCCCCTTACGCTTGCTCCTATGCCTGTAGGCAACATCTTTGCTGCTGCCTGGGGCATGGAGCATAGCCTCAGCCCAGCCTCCTAGCATCAGGGCTGCTGTGGGACTGAGACTGGCCTGGGGCCATTCTCTGTGCCCCAGGCAGCAGCGTGGACAAAGCTTTCTGGTGCCAGAGCAAGCGTAAGGAAGCGGGGGGGCAAGGCCCAAGGCTTCTAAGAGGCAGAAGCAGCATGGTGGGGGGTAATGGGACTCAGTGCAGGCCCAAGGTGGCAGCCAACAAGAGCCCCAACAAGAGCTATAGCAGCTGTCTGCTAGCCACCACTTCATACTCTATTCCAAAATGAGGTGCTTTTCCCCCTCCATGTTAAACTGGAGCGGAGGGGGCCAGGCAGTGGGACCTTGTTTTGGAATCCAGTAAATATGGTATGGCATCTAATCTCATTCTTCTCACGAAGTCCTATTATGTCTAAATACATGGGGTTCAACACCATCTGCCCATGACAACTGCAGATCTCATTAGAGTGAGTCTCCATTTAGTAATGACCTCTCATTGTCTGTAGTTTTGCACACCAGACAGGTAGGTTTCTAAGCCAAAACAGTGCTTTATTAAACTTAAAAAATGGGAAGTTTGAGAAAGTCTCACTGCCATCTTTAATTCTTAAATTTATCCCTTGTTTATTTAAATATAGGGGAAATATTCGGTCAGGACTCTTGCCACATTTCCCAGGCCATTTGTCTGGAGGAGAATATAGATGTTATTTAATCATCAAAACAAGGGTATATTTGGCAAAGGAGAGACTTTTTAATGTATTTCTTAGGGTATCTGGTAGGTATCAAAGACATACTTCTCATCCAGCAGTTTAAGAGTTCTTAATTGAGCTTACCAGTTTTTACTGTTAGCCTTAATTCAGCAGGTTCTAGACAGGCAACATTTTCTTGATAACGTGTTAGCTTTTCCACTCTCATTACTATTAGTTTTGTTTTTTATCAAGTATAATGGTTCTCATGACACAATGACTGGACTGAGTTTTGATTTTTATTCACCTACATAAAATTAAGGCCAGCTATCCAGACAGGCTCCCATCTTTCAGTTAGTAATACAGAGTGATATTACTTAATGTGAGAAAAAGGCTTTCATTTTCAAAACACCTTTATATCTGTATTGTCTGTTTGGATCCATTTAGGCTGCAGAAAATTGGTCTCCACCTGCCTTGCTTCCGTTTGGTACTTTGAAACTCATTTTCAGAAGTAAGTGAAAGTCATTTTCAGAAATAAGTATCATGGTTTAGAAAAGCAAATAGATTGTGCAACAGTCAGGAGGCTTGCTTGGGATGCAAAGTCTGGGGATCTGCTGGTTCTAACTGAAACATTCCTGATTATTTAGTAGACATTCTTCCTAGGTGACAAAGAAAGTTCTCTGGTATTTGAAAATCTGCTATTTTGTTTGTCTGTGGCTCAGAATACTTCAGTGTTCCTGATGGTAGTCTCAACAATGGTGAATGACTCAGATGCAATGTATATAGCTAACACTATCTGCAATCATCTTCTAAGGAACATGTATCCATTTGGAATTTCAATAAGACAGATGTCTTTGGGCTCCAAACTGACAAATGTAAGGAAGGATTTAAATACAGGCAGTCCTCAACTTACAACGTTTCGAGTGACAACATTTCGCACTTACAACATTCATAAATTGACACCCTGTTTCAACTTTATGACGTCAGTTTCAACTTACAACGCTTGATCCGATGTAACGCCATGCCAGCGAACAAGTTTGCTGCGTCGCTCATCTCTCTGAAGAATATCTGTCCAAACTTCCTTGGACACTTTCTTTAAGAAAGCAGACAAGGCTCCAGAAAAACCTGCAGCCAAGACTCCTGAGAAGATTCCAGCCAAGAACCCTTCAAAAGATCCAACCAAGAGCCTTTCAAAAAGTCCAGCAAAGTCACCTCAAAGAAGTCCTTCCAAATCAATATGATTGCTATTTACAATATAAATTCATTAATGTGGCTATATTACTCATCTATAATTGACTGAGTACAAAATTCTGGGGTATTTTTGGTGAAAATAGGGTATTGGGCCTTGGTTCAGGAACCAATCCCCCATTTATAACCTTGTTTCTTATGAGAAAATTGGTTCTGAGTTGCAATGTTTCGACTTAAGACGCGGTTTTCAGGAACCAATAGTGTTGTAAGTCTGAGGACTGCCTGTACTGCAATTTTTAACTCAGCGTGTGACATTTTGTTTACTGTGACTCTTGGCATTTAGTATTAGGTTTTAACTGTAAAGCTAACAGGTCTACGGGAAAGACATTAATCCCTCTTGGTCAGAGTATGGCCACAAGCCCCACTGTTGCTATTGTTGTCCAGTTCCATGCTACCCAGATGACTGGAGATATCAACTTGTCTCCTGCCTCAAGCACTGATGGAAGCATCCTGGCTCTGTAGCCCTACACTGCTCCTTGACAGAATTTATGTTCCAGTTTCTCCTCCCTATGTAGGAACATAGTATTTGACTATGCGTTAAATCAGAGACAATTGATCTATACATTAGGGATGCAAAATTGCTAAATACAGGTACATTTTATATTAAGATTCCATATTAAATGGTTTATAGATGTTGCAAACATTCTATTGTATCTAAACTTGGGTAAGGTCTTTTTGGGTTTTTTTGCCTGAAACTGTTTTTTGGTGTCAAATCCAGATTCAGCTACATTGGAAGAGTTGACAAATTCATTTCAGCTATACTGATTATTTAATGACAAAAGAAACCAAAACAATTGTGAAAAAACTTAAACATTTCAAAATTTTTAAAATGAAATGTTTCAATTTTTCCATCTGAACATTTTTATTCAGAATATTCAATTTCACCTTAAGAAAAAAAGTGTTTATTCCCCTCTGAGTATAGATATATATGAGTATTTTTATGGTTAGTTATGAGAAACTATTTAATCTCCTGGAGTTTATTATAATCTGTAAGAGCAGATTATTTATAAGCATCCATTAACCTGTTTCTTGTATAGAAATTGAATTTTAATATAAAATGTCTCAACTGCTATAAGAGGCACCATGGGGCACAATCATTTAGATAATGGGAAAGAATGCCCCAGTTCAACCCTGTTCTCTTCTTGTTATAAGACATGGGTAAAAGAGGCAAGGAGCTACAGTCTGTCATACATGCAGCCTAACCCACCTGTCACACAGACTCAACCTCACTGGCTTGCACTTGCTAGGGGAGCCAAGGCTTCAGCCACTTTTTACCACTCTGTTCTCTTGTTAACCTTCTTTTCAGAAGGACACCAGTGGCACTGCAGGCCCTACCCTCTACCATATCCAAATTGTTGACTATGAAAGGCTTTACACATCCACACAAAGGATATTGTGGTGAGTTTTTGGTCCTCTGATTCTTTTGCTCCTGTGCACAGGATAAAGTTGCATGTAATTCTCATTAAGGAAAGAGATTATCATCAAGCTTGTGCATTCCTGGACTTTCCACAGAGAAGTCTAAACAACGGAGCTGCACATGGTGGCAGTATAAAAGATAGGTTTTTTGTTCTTGTTTTTGCTGCTAAAGTGGGTGTATGAATTCTCCATGGGTAGGTCACATGAGTTGGGTTTTCAGCATGAACCAGAGTGTATAATTAGGCTAGCAGTATAGTCTGACTCCATAGGGGGTAGGTACCTCTCTCCTATTGACTTTCAATACGAGCCAGGCAAATTCACCACTTAGACACTTCTGTAAACCCTACTAAACACTTGTTTGCATTTTAGGTCTTTAAATACCTTTTTAAATCTAACCCAAAGTAAAAAAAAGACTGCCATTACTTTCAGTGGTTCAGACTCCCCCATTCTTACATTCCCCTGCTGCAGCTGACTGGAGAGGTAACTCTAAGTCAGATTTGGCACAAGGAAACAAGCAGAAAACCAGTTTCCCTTTTTTTTAAAGCTCCTATGGAAATACTTCTTAATATGACTTCAATGCGTGTACAGCTGGGATGGGAAAATGTCATCTTGCAAGAAAAATACATTATTGTCAGATCACTGAGTATTTATGATGCTATATTCTATTATACATTTTTTTCTGAAGTGTTAATGTAACACATGAAGATGATTACTGCTATATCGCTGCAGGAAAGTCAGCATGAAGATCAGAGCTTTGCATTTTATATTTTTCTAGCAACCACCAGTACAGCAATTTTGCTGCTCTGAAGCTGACAAATGGATTATATAAGAGAAAATTTTTTTTGGCATCCCCTTTTTCAGCTGAAAGTTTTTAAAAATTGGCATTTCCATTTTTTAGGTGATTGTCTGCATCCCTTTTCAACAAACATTCCAGACACAACTTTTAATCTGGAATAATATTTCAGTGTATTATTTATATGCAGCTGATCAATTCAAAATCCTTTTTTACTACCACAGTGTCAAACTCCTACAGAAAAGCTACACCTCAGTAAATCACATCTCACTTGCATAGACAGGTATTCACATTTTTAAGAAAGTAAGAAACAGTAGCATTTACTAGAATCATAACAGAAAGCACTCAGTTTTCAAGTGTATTTATTTAGCTAAAATAAGAATCTTGTATAAGCATGGAGGCATTTAGAGTTGAATAAGCTAAAAGCTTGCTATTTGTAAGGATGATAACACACCTTTTAGAACAAATTGTACAGTCCCATCATTCTTGCAAGTACATATGTTATCGAAGAACCAATGGAAACTTATGAAAAGCATGACTAAGAGGGCAAATATAAATTTTCTGTGATAAACACCTTCTTGGTATGCTTTACGATGTGCATTTTTCAGTATTTTTTCTGAAAGCTCCCAATTCTTCAGCTCATTTTATTAACATATTCAGGGTTATAAGGCTCAAGGCTCTTAAGGATACAAAGATCCAAAATAGAAGTAATCATTTTCTCAATGGTATTATTAGTGAAAATTGTGATTTCATTTTAGAAAGTTATCTCTCCTTACTATGAATTTATGCCACTTGCTAACTTTAGGCTAGATTCTGAGCTGGTAAAATTGGGGGCATTTTTACTGCTTTACATGGGTGAGCATCTAACCCACATTAGAAAGAAGTATTTGCAACTTCTATGGATATGGTTGAGAAGAACTTTCTGTTTAGGGCCTGATTTTTCACAGAACTCTAGAATTCACATGCATGGGAGGATTGCCTTGAAAACTGCTGTTCCATTTGAATTAACACCACAAATATGGGGCATATGTTAAACATATTCATGAAGGAAGCAAGCATGCATGTTTTGAAAAAGTGCCTGTGACTAGGATTTACAGAAGCTTTTGGATGTCATAGTTGCCTAGTACCCAACCTGAAATGACAAATTTTAAGAAGATGAGTTTTAAGTGCTTTATGAAAATTAGGTCTCTTAAACGTAATTGAGGTTGGGAACAAATACAGAGGCACAACTAATTAAAAACTAGATACTTCTGCAATCTTGCCCAAAGTAATTTAAAGTCTAATATTTTTAAAGGTCCTTTACTTCCTAGAGGTGCAAATAAATGCCTTGTTGGAATTACAGAAGTGCTGAGGTATCTACTTCCTACTAAAACTCCTCATCTGCATTTTTAGATGTCTAAAGGCAAATACCTCCAAGGTACATACAGGCATTATATTTAGATGGACCTAAACATGGCTAGGTCAATCTAAATGCCCAGTTGTGCAGGTGTTCAGAGGGATTAAAGTCACCCAGAAATGGCATGTCAATGTTGCCTCAGGAGGTGCACTAACTTAGATTGAGATTGAGTTAACCCGATCTAGGAAAGGATTAACCCCATCTCCCAAACACTTGCAGGCATTTTAAGCACAGCTCCCGTGCTGAGAAAGCCCAGCCATTCACCCCAACCCCATGGCTGTACTATCTATTCCTCCCACTACCCCCCACCCCCCGCCCCTGCCAACTGGCTACCTATAGCCCCCCAACCTCCCTCCTGACTATTTTACATTTAGACAGATTAAAGTAAGATGCATGAACATGGACTGGGTGCTGCAAACAACTACACACACTCCTAAAGTCAGACTTAGACACTTTTGAAAAACATTTAGGTTATTTTGATAATGTTATCCCTGGTATGATATTGAAGTACCTAGACACTATAAGGTTACTGGTAATAATAATATAATACAACAGAGAGCTGCAACTACCAATTGGAAGCGAATTCTTATAACATCTGTTGGTCCTTCTTTGCCAATTCTGTTCCTCCTCAGAGATCAGTTACCAAAGCTATAAGAAAGTTTCCTCAAAAACTGCAGAAAATAAAATGATATGCTGAGTTCTTCTTATCTTATAAAGACTAATTTGCTAGCAATGGAAATGCTGGGCTTGCTTTAGTGCTTTTACTACCCTATAAGCACCACATAAATGAGCACATGACCACATAAGTCCACTGCCAGCCAGATCCAGCCTGTGGGCCAGACTCTGCCTGCCCCTGCTCTAAAAGAAGTCACTAAGGTAAATGTTTTTCCAATACATTCTATTCTACACTCTACTCAATTTAATTCCTCTGGAAAAATCTAGAATAAAGTAATTATTGACTTCCAAATCTGTCTGACTTCTGTAAGTTAAGACTTCCCTCTTGCAGCCCTTCCCCAAAACAGATTTATCTTAGAACCTAGCATATCTAGCCTGTCCCATAAAGGTAATAATACTATACCTAATTAAATTATAGACCAAAGACAGACAGGGTATGCAAGACTTACTTTTGTTTAGTCATACAGACTTTTTCAGCACTTTTTCAGGAAGGAGAAAATAGGTTTTTGTTCTTCTACTGGTAAAACTATTCTATTTCTCTTGGGAGACGATGACAATGATCATCTCAAACAAACTGATCATGGCACATTCTTCTTGCCAGAACAATGAACTCTGTAATTCTTTCCACAGTGCTAAATATGCATCTCCTTTCTGCCGTAATATTAACTTTCATATTTTGACATAAATACCATCAACATATCACTGGCTGTGTCATTTCCAGTACCATACAAGGCAGTGATAGTCATCATGGCTAAATATAGACGTTCAAAAAGCCCACGGCAAAAGCTACCCCTGATTGGCTGCTTGGCATGGGGCAGCAGTCCCCCTTCCTCTTCCCCCCACTGCTCTGTCAACAATAGATATCAGAGAATCACAGAGCAACAGGACCGAAAGGGACCCCCAGGCCTGGCTGGGGATGCCCAGGGCTGGAACCTAGGCAGGGGAGCCCTCTGCAGATTCTTGGCAGGGCATCGACATCTCCCCAGAGCCACAATAGGGGCTAGGGACATTTCTGCTGTGGATCAGGGGAGGGGAGGGGAGCCGGGTAGGATCACTCAGGGCCAGGCTGATTGGTGAAGGGGCCCCACTTACAGCTTGCTCCTGATCAGTGGGGAGGCAAAAAGTGCAATTTTAAATATAGTGCCATTTTTGCCTCTCACCACTGATTGACTGAGGGCCCCCCCTCTAGATGACCCTACTGTTTGTTGCTGACTGGCGGGGAGGAAAATCAGTGCCATGTTTAAACCACAGTTTTAGCTTCCCTGCTGATCCTCCACTGATCAGCAGCAAGGGGTGGGGCAAGAGACGAGATGCGTGTGGGGGAAACACGCAAGATTAAAGGAGCTGTCACACACTCTACTTCCGTGAATTCAGTAGGTTCCTATCTATGAGCCATGAACATCTGTTCTGTTATGGCTATAGAGTACTTTCTGCATGCTTATAGCACAATAGGTGTAATGTCTAGCTAGCACATGCCAGTCCAACCATAAATAGCAGTATCTCTGTATCTAGTTGGTTAGTGATTCATTGCATCTTCACAGTATGTCAAATGGCATTAACAATTCAGTCAGACTGAGTCAGGGTCTGGGTCTCATAGTAAATGAAACCAAGAGTACTCTAAGTTCAGGTTAGGAAACACAATATTTAAAAATATGTTTCAAAACACAGGCAAGTTTTGGGTTTTTTTCTGTTTCCCAGCCACATGAAGAAAATCAGAGATCTATTTGAATGTTCCACCTATCAAAAAATTCTCCTTGCGGAGAGTAGCTAGCTATTTACATTTGCAAGATGCATCCATGGTAATGGCAAAGGTTCTAATTACTTCTATTTTTCCTTCAGTATGTGGAAAGTCTAGAAGAACAATGACTCCTGCAGAGCTTTGGAAGGATGAGTACTAGGGCCCTCTCCAGCAGAGTGAACATCCTCTTAAATAGTTTATTTTCCCTGACATTTTATGAAGGTAAATTTCATATTTAGCACCATTTACAAGTGCATTATTAATTTAATTACAGTCATGCACCCCTGATAGGTACATTTTATTAATATGATTTTTTAAAATTCTTTGGTCCTATTTCAGTGGCCTTTTTTTGGTTCATAAGCTTTTCTATAGCTACTTTAAGCTTTATGCAGTTAACTGTAAGGCAAATTCCTCAAAACATGTTGCAGAACCATATCAACTTTGACAGAATCTTTGATGAAAAATTGAAAAATAATTTTATCATTATTGTTTTGTTTCAACTTTCCTTTTAATTCAACTGTTTATATTAATAACATGAAAATATGTTTAATATTATGTGACATACACTATTTAACTAAAAATAACTAAAGTAATTGAAACAGATTGACTTTTTTTTAAAAATTAACATTCATAAAATCCTAGAGAAGCAGAGCTGGAAGGGGCCTCCATAGCTTATCTATTCCAACCCTCTGCCTAAGGCAGGATCATCCCTATCCAAACCATCCTACAGAAATCCAGGTTGCTGAAAGATGGGGGGAGAACACAACAACAAAAAATAGTGCTTTACTTTCAGCTTGCTGTGCCCCCTCACCAAGCACAGCGCATGCCCAGAACATGAACTGCACCAGTTTGACTCAGTTTGCTCAGCATCTGTATAGCTCATGCGCTTTAGCAGGGCTTTTTGGCAGTTTTATCTAATAGCTAAGTGAATCGCACGAGCTATACAGATGCTGGGGAGCTGGGTCAAACTGATATGATTCCTCTTCCAGGAAAGTGCTGGGGGGGGGCACCATCTGTCATCAGTCCTACTGTCTAACTTCTTAGGAAAACTACAGTCAACCCTGACACAACTGACACAACACCAGACATAGCACCCTAACCTGCCACAGATAAAACAGGAGAACCACAACTGTCAATTTTCTTCTGTAAATGTTGTCAACATACATTCAAAAGACCTCAGGTAGAGATTTACACCCCATACTACAGAGGAAAGCAAAAATCCCCACAGTCCATACCAACGTGACCTGGCCCCAAATACGGCAAATTGGTCTGACCCTGAGCACAGGGGCAAGACCCTGTAGCCAGGAACATCTAAGTTTAAGTCCCAGCAGGAGCACTAGCATACCCCAGCAAACAGCCAATGCCTCTGACAAGGCTTTAAAAAAAAAAGCCTTGATATGTAACAGCAGGAAGAGAGAGGGAATTCCTTCCCAGTCCCATCAGCAACCAGTAAAGCCCAGAAACATGGAAAATATCCAAAACAGAACAATTGTCCAAATGCTTTGATGTTTCCAAATCTAAGGGTATTTTTTTTTTCTTTGACACAATGAGAATTTCAAAATGTTGGCATTTTATTCCTATTTAAAACAAAACAATGTTTATGATGTCAGCATTCCTGGCTTTAAACCTACACTGCAGTAACATACAAAAGAATCGTTAAAAACTAATCATCTACAGAAATTTCAAGTAATAAAGGACTGATGATCTCTTCTTATATAGCTGTTTTACATGACCATTCAAAACACTCATTAAAGGGGTGCTTGGCATACATAAAAATGCAGGATTGTACCAACAACAGACAGTTTTTTTCTGTTTTGTTTTGTTTTTGTTTTTTTTCAAGGATTTTGAGGAGTAACTTGAATTGGAAAACACCATGATTGAAATGAAACTTACTGCAAGATCTTCTTAAAACCCTGATCCTACACATTTCACTTCCTACATGCAAGTAATCCCAAAGATTTCAATTAAAGTTTTCATATCTATAAAACAAAGCATGTGTATAGGTTGTCTACAGGGTCAGGTCCCCAAGGACTATGAAGTTTCTGTATGGTTCTCTGTCACTCCAAGGTTTGTGCAATGATGTATGGTATTTATCCAAATCCAGGATGACCCCGAAATTAAGATGACCCCCCCCCCACATAACTTGATTCTATACATGGAACATTAATAAATGTATTATAAGTGTTCATGTATAGAATCTAATTATTGGAGGACTGTCTTAAATTCATCCCCACCAGCACAGAGGAGAAAGCAATGGTAGGGGGTTCAGGTGGTGGGAGTGAGGCAACAGGGGAGGCAGTAAGGGGTTAGGCAGTGAGGCAGCAGGGAGTAGGGGAAGCAGTAAAGGGACAGGTGGTGGGGGCCCCTCTCACCCCAGTTAAATGATGGGAAATAAAATCTCATCTTGGAATCCGGTAAATATGATAGTTTCATATTTTGAAAGTCTGGCACAGACTAGCACAGAGGGTGGCAACCATTGGCACAGGCAAAAGAAAGGGTTGCAGAAGGATTATAAGGTAATTCCATGTCCTGAATGCATGTCTGGGGATAAATTTTCCCTCTCTAACTCACTTAAGAATTTTGCCCTAATTAAAGGATTTTAAATACCAGTATTATTATTACTTGTTACATATGCAGCTATTGTTGAGCAGCTGCTACTGTTAACACCAGTTGTGTGGTATAGCTGCAAACATCAGACAGTCAGCCTTCACTTTTGGAAGAGGGGACTCTGTGGTGCAATGTGCCATAAGGTACAATCTTACTGCAATTACATTATTTCAGTTTAAATATTGCAAACTTCTAATGTGTAATGCAAATTCTGTGCCTTAATAAGGAGAACTAGACAGGCCCCAATCTTAAAAAATGTATGCACGCAAGTGTTTTCAATTAAGTCAAGAGTACAGTAACTTGTATACATAAGCATGTACACAATTAGATACAGAGCCCCCAGTACTGCAAGGTACATTCCTGACTTATACACATAAGCAGTCCCACTACAAATAGTGGGACTACTTACATGCTTAATTCATTAGTGCCTCTAATATTTTATCTAAACCATCTAAGTATCCACTTCATAAATGGCACCAAAAGTACAACAAAATATTCCAAGAGTCAGTTATTTTAAAACATAAAAAAAATATATTTATAGAATAAATTAATCTGCTTTTATTTTAGAAAGAAAACTGTCACCCTACCAATAGACTATATTAGGCTGTTTACAAAGGATTTGAAAACAGATCTGAGACTTGAAATAAGAAAATCAGCACTATCTAGAGGTAACCAGCTAGTAACACATTTCAATACATAGAAACTAGTAAATGACATAAGTACCATCAGGTATAAAGTATGTTTTCTCCTAATTATGTATATACTCAACAGTCCTGGATTGTTCTAAATGCATCTGAAATACTAGCCAAGTCAAGCAGTTACCAGAGCTGCCTTTTCTCAGTGAAGGATGAATAAAATATTTCTCCTTTCCAATAGGTAAGCAAAATACTTTTAAGTAGACAATATAATGTTTAAGTGACCTTGAAATTCTTATTTCCATTGACAAATCTGGCTCAAGTACCTCTTTCAGACTTCAAAATGTGTTGTGCTGCTAACTCGTTCACAATAGAACAAATACACAAATTAAATCAAAGTTACTTCGGAAAATTTTAAGATGGTCATTACTGAAAAATTATTAAATAGGTCACAAGCTTTTAACAATTAGAAAGTAATTCCATATATGTTAGTTCCTCAGTAAGAGTTGCAGCACTTGACAGCGTGAAGCTATCAAGTCAGTGTCACAACTTCTGCCTTCAGAATCTGCCCACATTAAGTTCAAAAGAGACAGATTTTAAAATAGCATTATAATAGCCTTGTTATGAAAAGGATGACTTCAACAGGCCTATAAGTATCAGGGAAAAATGTTAAATAATTCGAACACAAACAATTTGATTTTACAGAAATATTTTCAGAATATCCCTTTAACCAAAAATTGTTGAAAATACTCGTTTTCTTCTGAATCAAAAAGATACGTTTTTAAAAATGTTAAAAATGTTAATAGAAGAGGATCTGAATTCTGACTAGCTTTAAGTATGACCAAATTTGCCCATAATTAAAAGCTACATGTGTAACAGAAGAAGCAATCTGCTGTTATGACTTGATAAATAATGCTGAACAAAAATTTCAACATAGCACCTTTAAGATGATTTCTATATTTTGTGCTCTTGAAATCTTTGTGCTGCCCTTAGTATTTCTGAGACTTCTGTTTTTTAAATAGTTCCACAAGGCTCTATTTATTAGAGCCTTCAGAATAAAGTCATTTTAATTTGGTGCTGAAGAAACATGTATAGAACAAAATCATTCTAATATTATTCTGAAAAAAATAGAACACAGACTACAGTTAAACCAGCCTGTCAAGAAGTAATACCCTATAATTTCTTTTATCAATGCTAAATAATTAGTCTTTTCTTGTGCAACAAAATTAGCATTAATGAAGGACTTTTAGAACTTCATTGCAGCAACTGTTCTGTCAGGCCACCTTTGTCTGCTGTCCTTGGTTACATCTGATTTCTTCCCGTTTTTCAGCCAGGATCCAGATGGCTAGAGGGACCAATTTGTTATGATTCAATGACATTCTCAATAAGCACAGCCCACTCCAATCAGTGTCTCTACTGTTAACAGCAGTACATTTCTTGGACTAGAGCTGTCATAAGTTGACACCAGGGGTCTTATCAGACATCTGTTTAAATTAAGAGATCCAAACTCCTGCTGATTAATTACCTTTTTCTGTGAATAAACAGGAGAATCATGAGTTAATTAAGGTACATGTTCAATTACTCTAATTGGTGTCAGGTGTACTACATATCAGCTACAAGGAGAAATGCTTGGCTGCTTTAGGATGTGGATGCTGCTACATATTATACATACAAACTGGCTACAGTTTTGTAAACCATAGCCTTTTGAGCAAAACATTGCATAAGAGCTACTTTCTTGCAAATCACAAAGCTAAGCTGCAAATGAACTGAACCTAATTTACCCTGGTATAGCTTCACCGATTTCCACCCAAATAAATCTGGCCCACTGTCTTAACACTAGCACCAGTGCTGCATACAGGTGCAAAGCATGCAACAAAAATAAAATATTACATAGCTCCTGGACCAAAATTCCCAGAGAAATTGTGTGTCTGATTTGAAAATTGAAAACAGTGACTTGAGGGGTTTTTTGTTTTGTTTTAAATCAGTGAATAGTGGGGGGGCAGGGGGAGGGAGATTTGCCGGTATCCGCCCTGAACAATCAGGTCTTTCTGTGGAGGCCAAGGAGGTGATGTGAAAGACTGAAACCCTCTTCATGCCATGGAGCTAATCAAGTGGCAAAAGTCCTCCAGCTACATGCAGCATTAGTCACAAAAGCTGTTACTGCTAAGTTGTCTTTATGGTAAGATTTCTATCCCCAAAGCTTCACCAATATCAATGCCAGGTTGCTGATATAAGTTTCACCTAAAGGTATTCTTTAGGATTCTGTATTATATAAATAGAGAATCCCATTATATATAGGTTATATAAATACCACAAAATGCCAGATTTACTGTTTGCTCAAGATTTCCACAGTATTTTCTGAGGGGAAAATGAAAAAGAATTAATAGGAATAAAAATGAAAATATTTGTTGCTTAAGTGACTTTTTTATCTGATCATCATCAGATCTATAGTGCAAATCTGAGAAAGTTGTATTTGCCACCAGTTTAAATATTTCTGTAAATGAAATTCTTGGTAACGCACACAAGAGAAATATAATATGCAATACTAGTGGAGTATGATACTGTCACCTAAAAGCAAGTCTGCACTGCCTCCCTGGAACTGCCAGGGTCAGCCAGCCCAGGTGAGGGGGTGGCCCTGGAACTGCCAGGGTCACCCCCTCACCTGGCTCCTCACCACATACCCAGTCCAGAAAAGCAGTAATATAGCCACCTGGAATACACATCCCTGTGATCCAGCTTGACATGTCTCCAGTGTTCATGGGACCATCAGAAAGTAGGGCTGCAAAGGACCCCACAAAGTCATTTAGTCCAAACCCCAGCTCAAGGCAAGATCATCCCTAATAAAAACATCCCAGCCAAGTGTCTGTCCAACCTGCTCTTAACAGCCACCTTGGGATGCCTTCATCACTGCATTCTAGGTTTGGTATGTGCAAGTGGGGGCTAGTACACAGACTACGTAATATAGTCAAATCCTCGGTGAAATAGCAGCTATTTGTAAAACAGACCTTCTGTTTATTCACATGACTTAACTCGGTGGTGGAAGCTAATATATTTATTGATGGCTAAGAGAGCTATGAACATCAGAGTAAGGAAGTCAGAATGCTAAATAAAGGTTAGAATTATCTGAGCCAGTATGATACTTCATTGAAACCTGCGTGCAAGTTTCAAAGAAGTTCATAGTATGTCATTCCAAGATCATTAGCCTGACTCCAGACATTCAAGTCACCACCAGCATAAAAGCCTGATACAGCTGCAAAATATAAGATATCACCACGGTGCCTCTACTGTCAATGGAACTAGCATAAAATACTGAAGCATAGCAGAGGAAAATGTGATTGAGCTATATAAAAAGGGCAGATAAAGATCAAAAGATGGGGCCTTGACTTGGTGGAAAACCACATGTCATTGAATGTCATATGTCTGCAGTCACAGTCTCTATCTAGTTTGCCTCTAGGCATATTAATAAATATGCAGGCAGTCCTCAGACTTACAACATAATTGGTTCCTGAAAACCAGGTCTTAAGTTGAAATGTTGTAACTCGGAACCAATTTTCCCATAGGAACAATGTTATAAATGGGTGATTGGTTCCTTTATGATACTGGATACAGCTGCGTCCAGCTGATAACTCTGAAAGGGGAGGGGGAGGGATGTGGGAGGTGGGGGCAGATCAACACCTCCACAGTGAAGAAGGGATTGGGGCTGGGGCAAGCACTGCCCAGCTGGGGTGGGAGAGCACTGGACAAAGGCGTGGCTTGTCCAAGGGGCAAGGGGCAGCTCTCGCCACTATGCACCACTGGTCCGGGAGCTGCTCATCTGGCGGCTCCCACCACTGTTCCCACCGCTTGCCCTGGATGGCATGGGGGGCGGCGGGTGGTGCCCCCAGATCTGCGCAGGGTGGGCAGGGCCAGGACTGCACCATGCTGCACTCCAGGTGGGCAGCGGAGGCTATGGGGGGGTTACAGTGAATTTTCGCTCTGCTGCCCACCCCACCCTGATCCAGGGGCAAATGCACTGCCCCTATGCCTCCCGCCGCTCACCCAATTTGGGCAAGGCAGGTGCAAGACAGAGCTGCGGCACATCTGGGGGGTACAGGGAGCAGGGGGCAGCTCCTGCCACTGCACGCTGCTCATCCAGAGACAGCACAGCAGTTCTGTCCCGCGCCCACCCCACCGCACCTGTGGCAGCAGGGCATAGTCACTGCTGCTGCACAAGTGGCAGCAGGGCATAGTCACTGCTCCCAGTGCCACCAAACTGCAGCGCAGTTCAGCCCTGGCCTTGCCCATCCCACACAGAACTGGGGGCACATGCCCCCCCCCCCCAAGCCGTGCACTCCCAGACAAGCAGCAGGAGCCACCAGAAGAGCAGCTCCCAGACCAGTGACACACAGTGGTGGAAGCCACCCCCACCCTCCCTGCACCCCTTGGACAAGCTGCAGCTTCATCCCACAGCCCACCGCCCCGGCTGGGCAGCGCTTGTCCCAGCCCATCCCAGCCCCAGCCCCAATCCCTCCTTTGCTGTGGGGGGCACTGATCTACGCCCCTTCCCTCCCCTGCCCCTTCCAGACTTACCAGCTGGATGCAGCTATATACAGCATTGTAAAGTTGAAACCCATGTCAAAACCTCAAAACATGGTGTCAATTTGGCAACATGGTGCTGTTCTTTGTACCTCAAAAAGTTGTAAGTCACGGACTGCCTGTATCTTTCCATCATCATGTCTAGTGTTGTATTGTACTGTGTGGTATTTATCAACGAATTTTAATATATATCTTTCCTTTATAATACTGTTTTTGCAAAGCCACCACTCTTGCATTTTTATGGCCTCAACGTTACCTGAGTTCTTAAAATCTTCAGACCACAAACAGAGGAGGAACAGTCCCTCACTGACCACTGCATACTACTCTATGCCAAAGAGAAATGCTATTGCCTTGTAAAAGATCATACATTTGTGGTCTATCCATGCAATTTCCCCTAGATCTCATCTTTGTTTGGTGGATATTCGCCCCTACACCCTGTCATCTAGTCAGATCAGGTCAGTTGCTTGAAATTGCAGAGGACTCTGTCTCTGTCACTTCTACATTTAGTCCCTGTTTCAGGATGGTGTTTTGACACCCATTTCTGCACCAAGTCATCAATAGTCTTTGAGCTATTCTGGGCACTCTAGCCCACATTTCTCTTTTCTCTAAAAATTCAGCACTTTAGGGAATTTTTCTAAGCATACCAGTTCATGAAACTAGAAGGTTTGGTATCAAGGGAAACCGTAGGTAACTTAATGCCTTATTCATCTTATGATCTCTCTGGCAATACTTAGCATTGACTTTGTTAATACACTTTTCCTAGTTTTCCTTTAGGGATCTCTTTTGAGTCTTACTCTTCAAGAATGAGAATCCCGTAATAATGGTATGTTTACACAAGAAATTACACACCTAAAATTTTGTATCACCAATGATACCATTTTCACAACTATTGCTCCCCATTTATTTCTGTAGATTGCAAGCTACCTTACCTTAGTTATTTTGAGCTTACACTTTGTTTTTCTTTTTTACTGAGGTAGATTTTTTTTACACTGATACAGATCAAGCTAGGTGGAGTAATAGATCCATTGGCGCCACTTGAATTGGTTTTTACTTCTGAATGATTCACCTCATGCTGTTTCTGAGTGCTAGAAGAGCAGCATTTATACTTACCAGGAATTGGTGCCCAATGTAAATGGCTCCTTGCAAACAGATGAATAGAGCACATCATCTGCTGGTCTCAACAATGCATGTATTATTGGTCTAACAAAAATGCACTGACTAAGCTGTGTGGTGTAGAGGAACATTTGCAAACTTCTTTAGACTACCTCTTTATCTTCAAAATATTTCTGCTCATATCCCCTATACGTGATATGTTTCTGTCAACACTGTCATCAGTGTGTCACAACACCATCATTTATCACAGTCATGTAATTTAAAAATGTAGACACAGGCCCCTGGACAACTCATCGTGCACTCTTGGAGATATGTATACACCAAATCACCAGGCTTGTCATCGTACAATATCATCTTATTTATTAAATAACAAATTACTTTAAGGCAGTGGTTCTCAACCACGGTGCCACAGCACTCTTAGATACCACAAAGTCCTTTGAGAATGGTTGTGTTGCCCAGCCCCTATGAGAGACACTAGCTTCTCCACATGCCTAGGACCATGTGCCTGCCCCATCATCCCAGAAGCACTCTTTGAGCTCCAGGCGCATGGGAGGAGCAGAGGAACGAACTGAAAAGTACAGCCCCCACCTCCTGGCAGCTCCTGCACTGTCAACATCCATGCTTCAAGTGGCATGCTCTGCTGTGGAGGGGTGGAAACAGGACCATATTTATTCATCCCAAATCATTTTCCTACTCCTCCCATGCTCCTGGAGCTGGTGTGGGGGAGGGGAGAGCTGCAGGGAAAGGGAGGAGCTGTAGGAAATGGTCCAGAATTGAAGTCACTGAAGGAGCAGCCACAGCAGCAGGAGCTACACTCACCTGTTCAAGTACATGGTGATACAAGTATGGTGATAGATAGTGCACCCCCTGACAGGCCACACTTGCCACTTAGGCAATGGGTAGGGGGGGCAGGTGGGAGCGCTGGTGCCCCCCACTGTAAGCACCAGCTGATTGCTGTGATCGCTGCAGCCATTTCCAGGCACTTGCTGCCAAAAGCAGCAGCAGCCACTCCTGGAAGTGGCAGCAGTGATCAATCATCCCCACCCTGGTCGACAGGATCAGCCATGGGGGAACTGGTCACGGGGAGGTATATGCCCCCCCTGACTAAGGCTGCACCAGTCATCCATGGCCTGAGGGATGACTACAGAAAGAGTGGGGCATGGACAGGTCTTTCCCCGGCCACTTGCACCTGACAACAGCCTCTGCATCAGTGGCCACTGTTAGCCCAAGAGTCAGCAGAAGGGGCTATCTGCCTCCTTCATGAGCCTAATGGCCCACCGCCAAGCTCCCCAATCTGCCCTAGTAACCAGCCCCTTCCAACATCAAACATCACGCACTAACCCCTGCCATGCTATCAGGAGTCCCCTGCCAATTGCTGCCCAGACTACCACCCCATGAAATTCTTTTAAGGTGCCACGGAGTGTGAGAAGATAAGCACTATAAGAAATAAATTAGTCTTTAAATGGTTTGTCACTAAATTCTGACATGCTT
Source organism: Alligator sinensis (assembly GCF_000455745.1). Taxonomy (NCBI): domain Eukaryota; kingdom Metazoa; phylum Chordata; order Crocodylia; family Alligatoridae; genus Alligator; species Alligator sinensis. Next base: position 357,096 of record NW_005841861.1, on the reverse strand, counting down.
TGAGGGATGCCTTGACTGGGAAGAATTTGGAGGATGTGCAGGTAATAGGTAACTTGGAAAGAAGTTATCACAATACAACAGAATTCTAGATTCTGAGATGGGGAAAGCATGAGGTCAGCAAACTTAGGATGCTAGACTTCAAAAGGCAGATTTCATCTGACTCAAGAAGTTAATAGGCATAGTGGCATGGCACAATAGACTGAAAGGTAACGGCAACCAGGAAGGCTTGGAGCTTCTAAGGGCACAACATTGTAAGCCCAACAAGAGACCAATGTGGCTCCAGAAGGAGCTTCTAAAATGCCTCAAATCCAAAAGGAAAGCATACAGGCAATGGAAGAATGGACAGGTCATGAAGAATGTGTACCAAGAATAGCAAGAACCTGCAGAGACAAAATCAGGAAGGCAAAGTATGAACTGCACCTGGCAAAAGGAGGTTAAGGACAACAAGAGAGATTCTAAGTATACTGGTCTGAAAAGAAGGACCAAGCAAGCTGTGGGTCCTCTGTTACCAAGTTAGGGTGAACGCCTAACAGAAGATATAAAGAAATCAGAGCTACTCAACAGCTCCATCGCCATTCTTCACAAAAAAATAACCTGCAGACAGACACCTAATAAGGATTATCTTGTTAAGGAAGGGGGCAAGCTAAGGAAGGAGATAGCAAAGGAGACAGAGAGTTTTGTTGGGCCCGAATTAATTCAAGTCAGCAGAGCTGGATGAACTTCATCCCATGGTCCTGAAGGAACTGACAAAGGAGATCTTGGATGAAGTTTATGATCTTTATTAAGTTGTGGGAGATGGGCGAGGTATAAGAGGACTGGAAAAGGGCCAATGTAGTGCCCCTCTTTAAAAAAAGGCAAAAAGGACGACCTGGGGAACTACACACTGGTTAGCCTCATTGTCAATACCTGGGAAGTTGCAGAGCACATCTTAAGGAAGGCCATTAGCAAGCATTTGGAGGAAAAGCCGATCACAAGCAGCCAGCATCTATTTATGAAAAACAAACCATGTCAAACAAACTTGATCCCCTTTGACAAAGTAAGTACTTGGGTGGATGAAGGAAATGCTCTGGATATAGTGGATCTGGACTTCAGCAAGGTTTTTGACAAGATCCCACATGACCTTCTCATAAACAAATTGGAGAAATGTGGGCTAGAAAAAACTACTACAAGGAGGATAAATAACTGGCTCAACAGCCACAAGCAAAGGGTAATTGTTAATGAGTCCATGTCAAAATGGAGAAGGTTTTGAGTGGAATCCCACAGAAATCTGTCCTGGTCCTGGTGCTGTTAATCACATTTATTAATTATTTGGATGCTGGCAGAAAGCTTCTTGAGCAAGTTTGCAAGTGACAAAACTGAGAAGGATTGTGAACACATTGGAGGATGCAAGTTCAATTCAGAATGATTGGAAGGTTGGGCTGAAGTTCAACACAGATAAATGCAAGGTGTTACACAAATAAGCTTGCTTTTCTTCTCACTTCCTCTCTTCTTTCTATTTACCATATTTATCTGAATCCAAGTTAACTTCAAATTTAAGATAAACCCTGAATAATTAGATTCTATACATGGAAAATTATACAATTTGCCCCTAGCGGTGGGGGGCAGCAGCCTGATCCCTGCACTCACTCCCCTACACCCTCCCCTCCCTGCGCCCCTGCTTCCTGACCCACATGCCCTTGCCATTTGCCCCCTCCCCACCCAGCCTGCCCCAACAACCCAATTTCTAACTCTCACTGCCCAGATCCACCACTCTTTCTGCTGCCCTCATCCCAGGCCCAAGACCCCACAGACGCTCCTGTCCCAGTCCCACATGGACTGCTGTGGCATCCTCTGAGCCATGCAGCTGCCCTATTTCCTGAACCACACTTTTGTTCAGCAGCAGCAGGGGTCAGGAGGTGGGCCAACAGTGAGCAACTGGCAGCAGCACAGGTCAGGGAAAGGGGAAATAGAGTGTGCTGCTTCCCCATCCCCTGACCCACACTGATGCCTGATCCCCCACATGCAGTGCTACGACCACTACATCCCCTGACCCAGTTGCTGCCAATCAGAAGTGTAGATCAGGGGATGAGGCAGCAGCATGTTGGGGGTTAGGCAGGGTAAGGACCAATGAAAAGCACACCAAGTTAAAAAGGAGGAAAAGGGGACTAACATGTCAATTGATCCACAGTAGCTATTTTATCTATTCTTTCCTGTGGTACGTAGGAACCAAACCAAAATGCCTTAATGAAACAACTATTTAATAATTGTGAGCTAGCTTCTACTTTATCATGGTCTCCTGTTTAGCATGGACCCATTAGCAATGTGTAGGGGGTGCATGTGGGTGCACATGCACCCCCTGAAAGTGCAAGCCATGAAACCAGAAGTTCACTTCTGGTTTCGCCGCTGGCTCTATGATCAGCTGCTGGGGGACCCTCCCCCCCGGTCAGCGATCTGGTGCCCCCCCAGACTCGAGAGGCACAAGTCACCCATGCATGGGCTTGTCCACATGCTCAACTTCTTCTGCAACACAAGCACAGGATTATGTCCATGGGCACGGAAGGGAAAAACTGAAGAGACCAAAGACAACAAGTGCACTGGGGCCCCACCCACACAGTGCAAGGTAGGGTGACAGCCCCAGCAGCCCCAGCCCAGGCCCTGCTGCTCTGTGCTGCCCAGGGGGGCGCTCTGCCAAGAAGCCACACCCCCACCCCCTACTTCTTCTGCAACACAAGCACAGGATTATGTCCATGGGCACGGAAGGGAAAAACTGAAGAGACCAAAGACAACAAGTGCACTGGGGCCCCACCCACACAGTGCAAGGTAGGGTGACAGCCCCAGCAGCCCCAGCCCAGGCCCTGCTGCTCTGTGCTGCCCAGGGGGGCGCTCTGCCAAGAAGCCACACCCCCACCCCCTCAGCCCCTGCTTCTACAGTGAGTACAGGCTTTTTTTTTTTTGTCTATTTTTAAAGTGACAGTGCCTGGGGGT
>NW_005841861.1:347837-354122 GCF_000455745.1 Alligator sinensis | reverse complement strand
GCCATCAGGGGGGCTGCAGGAGCCAGTGGGGATGGGGCCAAGTGGGGCAGCAAGCAGGGGGCTGGGGTGGGGCAAGCGGGCTCTGGAGGTGGGGTTAGCCTCTGCAGGGGCCATTTGGTCCTTTTTGGGGGGGGGTGTTACCCCTGGTTGGGGGCTGTTACCCCTGGTGGGGGGGCTGTGGCCCCTGGTGGGGGGCAGCAAATCATGTATTCATGAAACATTTATTTAGAATTCACTTTATTATGATGATAGAGACACTGGCAGTCTTCCAAATTGCTTTAAGACTGTAGATATATCAATGAAACATGCCCAACTGATTGCTGTCTGTATATATATGTGTATGCATATTATATATATATATATATATAAAATGGTCTTTTGTTTTAATTGTGGAGGAACATGGATTTTGGGGTATTTTACAGCGTGACTTTGGGATTTTTTTATCAGGGATTTTTCAGTTTGCAAATAAGGAACATCAGAATTCCTGCTCAGAGCTGGCATCTTGGACCATGGTGGACCTCCTGACCAACCAGGGCCAGGAGGACATACTTTGACAGTTCAAAGCAGGACACCACACATGGAACATCTTCCAGGCGATAGCCCAGAAGGCTGGGCAGGAGCACACATGGCAGTAGTGCCGCACAAAGGCCAACTCTGCAGCCACAGCCCACTGGCAGCTGGCCGTGCAGTCCCCATCCGAGTCTGGCAGATGCACAGCACATCATAGCCAGGCAGCAGCCCCCACTGCCAGACTGCTGCAGTGGGCAAAGTGTGCAGGAAACTCTCAGGGCTGCTTCAGCAGTCCAGCTGAGACAAAGGGTACTGTCGCCAGGGACCAACTGGCCGGGTCCAGAAGCTCCTGAGAGCGAGTATCCATGAGCTACTTGCCAGGGCAGCTTTTTGTACTGATTGGGCCAGGACAGGGCAGCTTTTTATACTGCTGGGGACAGCACAGGTGCTGGCCCTGGGCTCTCGCTCCCCCTGGCTGCAGATCCAGGAGGAGCCAGACAGGGTTATTTTGCCCAAGTGGCACAATGTGCTCCACAACAAAATGCATGTCCAAGCACGTGTGCTGAGGCAAAAAGCCCCAACTCAAATTTGTACCGCTTCTATTTGAGCTGCTGCAAGCGCGCGTGCTTGCATGTGTGGACGTGCCCAAGCAGTCCAATAATCTGCCCTTCTACTTTTATATCATACCTGGTAACCAATAAAGCCATCCTTGCTTTTAAAGCAGAACCATTCTAAGAATTGGTCTGCAGACCACTTGGCTCTCTCTCTTTGCTTATCTCATGAGCAGTAAAGAAATAAGGTGAAGAAGGGCCAAAAATCAGGAGCAGGAAATTGTGGGATTGCTACACCAGTAAATATCAAGCATATTGCAGAAAGGGAAGGGTTATGTAGCAATACAAGTCAGACTGCACACACCCAGAAATGCAGCAGAACTTCAAAATTTGGGCTGGACTACTACCAAAAGTTAAGTTTTGGCTTTTGCAGTATAGGTGGTTAGAGTATATGGGCTTTAAGGCAAGTGCAAGGCCAACTCAAACTGTGAGTGCAGACTCGGGCAAAAAGCTGAGAGCAAGTGCAACAGATAGCCAAGGAGCAGATCAGAGGGTGACTGTTAGGGAAGGCTAAATAGGGAATTTATTTCCTACCCTAACCCCAGCTGCCAAAACAGTCATAGAAGCTTCCACATCATTTTTCAAGCACTTCTAATGTGGAAAAATAAAGACATTAGGGACATGTGGTCAGCATTCTCCCATAGTTACCATCCTCTTTTCTGTTCACATCACATATTTTTTTTCCCTTCCATACCTCCTCATCCTACTGAAGTGGGATCTAGACACCCGGACTTCTCTAAAGCTCCACTGATCAAAGTGCTTGGAGAAGGCTGCACAGGTCCTGCGCATGCTTTACTCTCCAGAGCAGTCAACCAGGCACTTTTGCAAACACTAAATGCAATAGCAAAATAAAATTACACTTACTAGGTTGCATTACTCTTTCTTTACCTTTTTATTCTTTTGTTTATAAAGATATATGATATGTCTTGAGAGTATTTCCTGCAATTTGCAAACTATTGCTTAATTTTCCAAGCAATAGTAGAGATTAGATACTACTGCTTTACTACACTGTCAGCATATCCTGAACTGAGAGGAAAACAGAAAAATATACAAATTCTTACCATTCTCCCCTCACAGCCATTTGTACTAGCAGTAAAACCTCAGACCTTTAAATGTAGTAACTGAAAATCAAGCTTCTTCTCAATAAAGCCATACTTCATACTCAAGATGCATGTTGCTTGTGCATTCAAAGTCTGCCTCAACTCATACTCCAGTTCTGAGTTGTAAAGCCTGCATCTGGCTGAAGGTTGAATATTATGACCACTAGGGCATAAAAAACAGAAAATGAAAACTTAATCTTCAGAGAGCATTATTTCTTTCTTAAGTCTTAGTTTGGACTAATCCCTTTCTCATTACAAATTTGGTACGGATAAATAGCGTATGAAATAATATCTGAAAATGTTAGAATGTTTTACATGTTTGTAAAGCACCATTCAAAATATCTTCTTATACTTCTGAAATATGGGCTTTAACTTTGACTACGGAAAAGGACTTAAATGGTGCATGCTTCCATCAATTTTGCAACCTGAAAATCTTTTTTGTATATTTAAAGCTTAATAAATTCAACGTGTGATAAAAAAAAAGAGAAAAGCAACTGATAAACAAAAAGGACTGGATTACAGATACAAGGTATCTCTTACGTGGTACACAGCTCTGAAACCCAGGCCACTTATCCATGTGCCCATAGGCGGTGGAAGGGGCGGGGGACTAATGGGGCTCAGCCCCTCCAAACACAGGGCAGCAGATATAGCTGGAGGTCAGCGGCCACAGGCTGCTGCAGCAGGGGGAAGGGGCAGGCATACTCACATACCCTGCGCGCTCACATCGAGGATTGCAGCCGGCCCAGCTGCAGGCAGGTAAGTTTCTTTTAATCGGGGGGTGGGTGCAGATCAAGAGTGGGATAGAGGCAGCATGAATCATTCAGCTCTGCATCACTGCCCCGCGACCCGGAGTGGCGATTCATTGTGAATCAGGCCCCAGCCAAGTCATGGGGCAACCAGAGCCTGGCGGCACCTCCAGAGCTGGTGCAGTGCTGGGGAATGAAGGTGGGGCACGCGTGGGCTCCCAATCTATGCACAGGGTAGGGGCAGACTGCAGCTGGGTTCAGCCTCTGCTCCCTCCATCTTCACCTTGTTGCTGCTGTTGCTTTGAATGCAGCACAGTGCAGCACCATGTACCTCGCTGCCTGGCCCTCCCAGTGACAGGACGCACATGCTGCCACACCACTTTCAAAGCAGCAGATGCAGGGAGCAAAAGCTGAGCCCAGCTGTGGCCTGCCCTTGCCCCATGCAAAAATTGGGGGCCCGTGTGCCCCCCACTTCACTCTCCAGTGCTGCACCAGCCCTGGAGGAGCCGCTGGGCTGTGCTGGGTTCTTCCCAGGAACAACTCAGGGTGGGTGCGAAATCCCAGGGGTTCCGCTATCTCTGGCCTGGTGGTGCAGCCAAGGCTGGGCCCCATCCAGGCCCCATTGGGTGGTGCAGGGCAGCAGATTCATGGGGGCTGCTGGCACCGGGCAATGACCCCGGGCATGGGGAAAGGGGCAGCCTCACAGGCGCAGCAGGTCCTGAGCCCAGTGCAGTCCGGTGGCTCCTCCAAAGCATTAGACTCTGGCCTCAATGCTGGCACACAAACAGAACAAAAAGAGTTGATCCATGTTCCTTACAACTTCTAGTCTAAGCTGTTTAGCTGTCTAGCTTAACTGCCTGTATTTGAAAAAAAAATGGACCTTGTTTCTTAAATCATTGTAAAGTACAGAAATAGGCAAAACCTCATTAATTATAATGCGTTTCAGTCTTAACTTTCCATAACTATATTCTTTTTCTTGCTGTTGTTCCTACCAATAAATCAGAAGATCTTTCTAGGCATGCACTATATTTGTTGAATCTACTAACTATGCATTATAGACCACATTTATGGAAAATGACTTATTTCCTAAGAATGATTTCCATAAATATTAGTAACATAAGGAACCATTTAATTGTTGATAGAAAGCATATTTACAGTAGATTGGAAAGGCCAAATATGTGAAGTTATTGAGATAAAAGAAACAAAATATTTAGTAAAATAGAATATTTAGAACAGGCTATAAAATTTGCTGATTTTGTTTGGGGCAAAGGAATAATGTAAGTGAAAATATTTTTAATTACTGAGGCCACAGAAAATACTTGTTGACTTTGGCATGAGATTGACTTTTACAATATTAGAAATACCCCAGTACAATCAGTTGATAATTTGATTCTGAAAGACCATAACGATAGTGAGCTAGACATTTTTGTTGTACATCCAAAGTGTCTCCTAACTTTCCTTGGGTAGACTGATTTCCAATTCTTTCCCGTTTCTACCTTCTCCTCAATTAATTTTAATACCTCTTTTGAGAGAACACTAAAAAGAGTGGAGCGACCAATGTAAATTGTCTGAGAGATGGTCCTCTGAACTATATTTTAGCAGAGGAAGACAGATCATTGTAAGATTTCAAAAGGCTGAAGCTGCACTATATGAAGAGCAGGAGCTGTAAAAGACAGAGCAGATACTTATCAACTAAATGAAGGAAGTCCACAGTCTTATTGTTAAACAAAAGATATTTAAAGTGAAGTTATATTCAGAAGTGACTGTTAACATTGTACCATCCTACTCAATAGAAATTTCATATCAGCTTACTACTGTGACAGCAAGAGTTTACTATTACATTTCAGTTCTTTCAGTGTAGTAATGTTAATTCACATCTAGGGGAATGACCTGGATTATGTTCGCTTTATATAGTATTCACAGATTTATACAGAGTTTCAATTGTAGGGCCACATTCTGGGATTCTTCACATCTGTTCATCTGTACTGAAGAAAATAGGGTTGCAGAGTGTAAGCAAAAGCAGAATTTTTTAAGACAACAGGGTAGAACAGGTCAGAGCTCAGTTGGGAGGCTTTACCAGTAGTGTTGATGACTGAAGTGGGAAGAACATAACTTTGCACACCTATCTTGGGTTGAATTTTTCAGGTTGTCAGGGAAAAAAAGTGTCTTTTTTATTGTAAAGTTGGGGAAAATTGTTTTGGAAATCATGCAGTCTCACAAAAAGCAGTTTCAAAGTCATTTCCAGAATGACAGCATCCTTTTAGCTTCAATGATGCTTTTATATTGTTTGAATGCTTTCTGTCACTCTAAACTGTCAGATTATTCCAAAGAATGTTAAAAATGATTCTGCCAGATCAGATCAAATAAGTGAATTACAGTGAGAACAAGCAGAAGGAGACACCAGAGCTGGGATTATCCTTAGAGAGGAGGCATTTGATTCAAGTAGGAGAGACCAGCAAGGGTAGGACAGGACTCACTGGAGCCATGAAGTTGTAATCATTCTTCAGAAGCAAAACTTAGGCCATGAAAGACTGGAGAAAAAGTGTGAGAGAATGCAAAAGCATCTAGGAGGCCATTAAAGAAGCTGACACATTCTCTTTTTTGTCGTTTTTAAATATACACACACAATAAATGAATTTTTATTAAGTAAGGATTTATGGCACTCTACTCTAGATGGAAAGTTTGATGATGTTCATGTTTAACCAAGGCTTAAAATAATAAAGAAAAAATGCTTCAAATAAGGAAGAAAAAAAATTGTTAGGAGGGAACCATTTGGAATGGCAATTTTAACTCTTACATCTGAGAATGCTGTTACAGGTAACCTCTAAGGCTAGGGATAGAAGTTATACATAAACTAGTTTAAGTGATCAGAAACTGGTTTAAACCTGCAACAGAACAGAAGTTCAGTGCACTAAAACCATTTTCAAAATGGCCGAAATGGGTTTACGATAAATCTGGTAAAATGTCAGACTCAGCTAATTTGGGTCAAACCAGTTTATGAAACTTCCGTCCCAGACCCCTTCCTGGTTCAAGTTAAATCAGAGTCCCCAGCATCCTAGAATGCTTTTCAGCCCTGTGCTTGCCTGGGCTGGACTGTCTGCTCCAGAGAGAAGGGCTGGCCCCACCCTTATCCTCCCTAGCCAGAACTCTGGCTGACTGAGAAGGAGATGGAGACTGCAGGCACACCAGCATCTGCCAGGCTTCGCCCTGCCTCATCCACCTTGAACTAATGAGAGAGAAGCTTTGTTTTCTGGATGGGCTGATAAGTTTTGTGTTCTGATAAGCTCCCTGCTGCTGTTGGCTTGTTGTCAGTGTTCA
>NW_005841861.1:343911-347806 GCF_000455745.1 Alligator sinensis | reverse complement strand
GAAAGAGAGAGATGTGAGAAATGAACTGGTTTGCAATGAATGCAGTGCCTGTCAGTTTGCTGCAGACAGTATGAAGAAGTAGGGAGAAGGAGATTGAAAAGCTCAGTATCATCAACAGATTCATACAATCCACACAAGCAGTCCCTCCTCTCCACACCACCACCCCCTTCCCCGCCCTTTGCCTCAGAATGCTAAATGGAGGCTGGGGTCTAGCAATACTCCCCACCCCTTGAGCAGAGAACGGGGAGGAAAGGTCTGGGAGGACTATTTCTCCCTCCCCCTCCATGCGTATCCCAGCTGGGGACTGTTCAGGCCAGGGTGGGGGTTGAAACCCTTCCCTAATCATGTTGTCCTGCTAAGATTTGGCCATGCCCTCCCCCTCCGCCCCACGTCAGCACTGTGGAAGGGAAAAGAGGGCTTGTTCTAGCACCCCTCGGCTTCTAGCCTGAGCCACTGCAGGCATGTGCCTGCATTTCCTGAATCAAAAGTGAATGCCTATCCACTTGCAAATCAGTTCAATCTCTGCAGGTTAGACTAACCTGCAAAGATTGAGTCAATTCAGGCTTGGTCTTTTTAAATGTCTGTCCCTAGCTCCAAACACTTTAAATCTGTGGAATGTTATGCCATTATAAAATTAGAATAGTTTCAGAGCAGTTACAAGTGAAGGTGTAATGCTGTCTCAGACCTGTACAAATGTGACTTGCCACCAGATGACCTGGTGAGCATAGACATAGGTAGGAGCTAAGATTCTATCCCTCCCCTGGAGCGGGAGTGCAGGGAGGGTAGCATGTAGTTCAGAGGTGGGGAAACTGTCATGTAACTTCCCTCACTTCTCAGCCAGGAGGAGCCAGTGAAAGCCACAGGTGGGACGGGAAAAGCCTTGAAAAAAAATGTGTCAAGTGAACAGGCAGGGGAGAGAATTACAGAGAAGTAGAGTGGAAAAAAGGTAAAAATTAAAATTAAAAAAAAATTGTCACCTACCCTGGAAATCTTCAAGATGAGACTAGACAGTCACCTTGCTGGGGTCACCTGACCCCCAGTTATCTTTCCTGCTTGGTGCAGGAGGCTGGACCCGATGATCTTCCAGGGTCCCTTTCAGCCTTACAGTCTATGAATCTATGAAAGGATCAAAATCTTGCACATCTCCCTGAATTGGGATTGGGTCAGTGGGGAGTGTCAGGATCAACCAAGCCATGGGTGGTTACCATAGGCAGGCTAGGGGTCACACCAGGTATCTGCTGCAGTCCAAGTCATTAGAGTAAGGACTGAGGTGGTATCATGGTCAGGGCAGATGAAAGATCAGAGCCAGGAGGTCCAAGCAAGGCTGGGATCAGGCAAGAGCAAAACAAAGGTCTGGAAGCACCCACAGGAGTGTTGTTTATGGGACAAGTCTCACCAGAAGTAGGAAGGGTTTTATAGTCCCCCAGTCAGGGGTTCACATTTCCCATAAGTCCCTCCTGGTCACCTGATTTCCCATCAATGCCCTTATAGGAGGAACTAGGCTGGTGCCTCACCAGCTGCCAGGTGGTGCTGTGGACTTTGCCTCTGCCTGCTGGATTGGCCACTCTGGGTTTGAAGCCCAGTGGTCCTAACACAAGAGGTAAGCTAATACTCACATCAGGGAATAGCTGAAACCCAGCAGGCTCACTGTATGCCACACTAGGGCAGGGCTAAGACCCAGCAGACGTGCTGCATTCATGCCACACTGGGGCAAAGCTGAGACCCAGCGGGATCACTGCATGAATTGGATAAGGAGATGAACTGGCAGAGTCATTTCAAATAAAGGGCAGTTCAGGTCAAACAGATATCATGGGGAGGGGGAAGCTGAGCATAACTTTAAAACTTGTAGAGGGTATTTAGCATGGATTAACACCCTTTAACAGGTGAAAACTCCGGGCCTCTATACAAGTGCTCCAGTGGGGGCAAGGGGGGAGGTGATTTAATTAGAACAGCTCTCAGAGCCACTGAATACACGTGACACAGACTTCTGGAGTGTGCTAATTCGCATGTTCCAGCAGACTGGCAGCAGACTCAATTCATTGAGTCTGCTCCAATGTGTGCTAATTAGCACATGTCAGAAAAGAGGTCCATCACATATATAAATGCCCTCCCATTTGAAATGCTTTTATGATGGTTTAAAGGCAACCTGTAACACCACCATGAGTGAACAGATGCAACATCCACTTCGATCAAAACACCTACTCTGCTATCAGAGCTAAAAAGAGTCACACAGAAAGGCTCCAGAGTTTATTCTCAAAAGACTTGCAAACCTTAACAATTATTTCACAAGGCAAAATGACAGTATAACAGTTCAGAGGGATTTATCTCAGCTCTTTAAAGCATACTAAATGACACTCATGTGCTAATATAGGAAAATGCAAATGGATTTCCTACTTTCTTATATGGAAGATTCATAAAGCACTCAGAACAGCTCTCTGGCCCAAGCTGCTTTCCAAAACAAATGGACATTTCTAAAGTAGAGGAGAGTATAGGAATTGTGCATGAAGATGGGGAGGATCAAGCAGCTGAAGAAAGAGAAGCATGATGTGATTTTTAAAGCATGATATGGACAAATGTGAAAGCAAGAGAAAAAGTGAAATAACTAGAGCCCCATAAAACTTAAAAAAGGTAATGTGACTCCATTAGTGCAGAATTGATTAAATACATTTAAAGGGGAGTGCAACAGATGTGGTAGCAGATATGCCCACACTGGTGCTGACGGAAGAAAGTTACTCCAGGGACATGATTAAAAAATTATACTATTATCACTAAAATAATCTCCTGATGAGAAAAGAAAAAAAAGGAACAAAAAGATTTCTTCTATCAAGGCCACAGTTTAGAAGCTATAACACTGAAGCTGTTTAGGAATACAGAAGAAGTAACCAAAGAACTAAGAAAAAGAAATAAGGGCTACAACTTTGGCTTCCAGTCAAACTTATCTACTCCCATCAGAATAAAACCTTTACTACTAAAACTTCAAATGAAAGGAAGAAAGTTCTTAATGTCTTGAGGATATTTTAGAGAATACCTATAAGCTACTCGTGGGACAGCATAGAGAAGCAAAGAAAAAAATAAATGATGTAAGTCTGGACTGCAATCACCTAAGCACCAGTTGTTCAAACCAAAGAACACTTAAAATAGCACATTTACTTGAATCCACAGAGGGTCCTCGTCCCTCCCACCCCACTCCCCAAATCAACATGGCACTGGCACTGGGGAGCAGGTAACAGATGGGAAAGTAGTGGGAGGATGGAGGACAAGCAGCAGGCTGCTGGACTCCCCATCACCTGTGCCCCTCCCCCCCACCCCACCTGCTCTCCTGCTTGCCTCTCTGCTACTGCTTTCCCCACTATAGTGGAGAAGAATTTAAGATGACCCTCCAATAGTTCGTTTTTACACATGGAAAATTGTAACAAAATTATAAGCCTAATTGGAGAATTATCTTAAAAATTTGAAGTCACCTTGGATTCATGTAAATATGGTATGCATGTTGAAGTCATTCAGGATACTATACTATTTATGATAAATGAACATTAAATCAAACAAATATTTGACGACAACTACAGGAGAAATAGGGAGGTGGTAGAAAAGGCAGGTAAATACACTGAGGATGAGGGTGCCTATTATCATGATGAATTAGTAAAATCCATCTGGCCCTAGAAAGATAATAGAGCTACTGTTAGCAGATGTGTTCAGCCCTCCTATCAATGTTTAATGGCTTATACAACCTCTGGCACTGGTCAAATAGACGTGCAAATGAATAGACAAGCATACTGAAAACAGAAATGCTGGCTGGTAAGCTGGGAGGTAAGAAGGAGATGTGTAACAAGGAACCCTAGCCCTGTTACTAGAAAGCGGGGCAGCCGCTTTATGGACACAGTTTTTAGAGCACAGC
>NW_005841861.1:330493-343876 GCF_000455745.1 Alligator sinensis | reverse complement strand
GGGAAGGAGGGGAGGGAGGGGGGAGCAGGTGGAGGCCCCCCACAGTGAGGGAGAGAGTGGCCAGGGGCCAGGATGGGAATGGGGTCCTGCAGCCAAGTCATGTGATAGAGCTCCGGGCAGCTCATCCAGAGGAATGAGGGGGAGGGCTGCGGCTCCCCACTGCTACACACACCCTGGGGGAGGCATGGGGGGGACATGTGCCCCCTGGATTTGTGCAGAAGGCAGAAGCAGGCTGCCTGCTGTGGGGTGGGGCCTTGTTCCAGGAGCCACATAATGCCATGTTGTGCTTCCTGCTGCCAGGCAGGCAGGGGATGCGCAGCACAACCAACACACAGCTCCTAGGGCAAAAGCAGCAGGGTGCAGAGCTCCAGCCCACAGCGGACAGCCTGCCTCTGCCTCACGCACAAATCCAGGGGACACAAGCCCCCATGCACACAGCAATGGTGAGCCACATCCCCACTCCCCGACGCCTTTGGACAATCTGCCCACAGCTCTGTCACACAACCCGCACCAGCCCTGGGACCCCTGCCCACTCCCTCTCTTATTGTGGGGGGCCTCAATCTGTTTATTTAAATAAAATCTATAATAACACTTATTCTGTCTGTCCAGACCACTCTGGTTGTCTCAGCAGCCAATCACAACGCATACTGAAGCAGCCAATCAGAGTGCTCCAGACAGACAGAATAAGTGCGTTGTTATTATTATAGACTAGCCAATTGCCCATCAAGAATGACAGGGGCGTTAGGGGGCTGGAATGGAGTGCTGCCACCTAACAGCCCATGCTGCCGCTCTTCGGCCTCTTGCAGGGAGCTGGGTAGGGAAACAGAGTTCAGCACCGCTGGCCCCTGGCTCCCCCACCCCCCCTCCAGTCCTCAGCACTGCTTGCAGGGAGTGGGGTGGGGGAGCCAAGGCCAGTGCTGCTCTGTCTGGTCCTCAGAGAGGTTTCAGAATCATGGCAGTGCTCCCTCACGCTTGGAGCATTCTGATTGGCTGCTTCTGTCTGCCAATCAGAGCGCAAATAAAGTGTTTTGAATGGACAGACAGACGGAGAGACAGACGTAGGCTTTTATAATATTAGAATCCTGATGCATTTCAAAAACAGATTCAGGCAAGTCAGAGCTAGAATGAAGCACTGGTGCCCCCAGCCAAGGAGCTGGCAGGCTCCACTGAAGGGGGCAGGGGAAAAAAAAAGCAACAAGGACCCCAATTACCCCCCCACCCCCCCACCCCGGAGCCTGCCTGCCTCTCCCACAGCTGGGGAACGAGCTGCTGGTGGGCCCCAGTGTTTCTCTCTGTGACAGTAGCACCCCATGGGACTGCCCAGGTGGGGTGCCAGTGGGTGGGTGCTGGCTGGGGGGTGCTGCCACCGCAGAGGGAAGCACTGGGGTTCCCTGCAGCTCAAGGACTGTGCGACCTGCCAACAGCTCACTCCCTCACCACAGGAGAGTTGCGCAGGCTCTGGGAGGGGAAAAATATTACAACTAAATTTTAAAAATCAGGCCCCTTCTGCTTTTTTTTTTCCCTCCTCTGCAAAGCCTGCCTGCATGACCTGCCAGTGGGTTGTACAGCTCCTAAGCTGCAGAGGGGCCCAGTGCTTCCGTCCGCACTGGTGAATGTTCCCTAGGCCACCCGGACTGGGTGCTAGCTGCACATGTGCAGCCCCAGCTCACAGCAGCACCCACTGGATCAAACAGTGCATAGGGTGCTGGAAGCCCAAGCATGCCTGGGGAAGCTAGGGCTTGGCGTGTTTCCAGCACCCCATGCACTGCCCCCACTGCCTTCCCACCACCTGGGATCACCTGGAAACCAGCTGGCTGCCCTGGGATGGTGGCAGGAGGACAGCTGGGTGTGCTGGCAGCTGGAGAAGGCAGTAGGGATGATGCATGGGCAACTAGAAGCCTGCCAAGTCCTAGCTCCCCTGAGCATGCCCGGGCTTCCAGTGCCCCGTGCATCGTCCCTGCCATCTTCTCCAGATAGAGCCCTTGTACATGTGAGGAATATTGCTGTAATTTGTTACATAGCAAACTAAAATACATGGGATGTGTTTTAGTTTACTATGTAAAAAAGTCATTTAAATCGAAATACCCTGCCAAATGTGTACACTGTTACGAAATGTAATCGTAACATGCCACTGAATGCTTACACTGTTTCACAGTTAAATCATTAAAAAGGGCAATTAAACCACTAAAAAGGGACAATTTTCTCACATGTACAAGGGCCTTTTATTCTATGACCATAAACAAGTCATAAGGTCAGGCTTTTGACAAAATATGTATTTATATTCCTAAGCCTGTGTTTACACACGGACAGCTTTTTTGAGGGTGAGAAGTTTTGATTCTGTTAAAGTATTCAGTCAAAGGATAACTAAAAATCCTGTATAAAAAAAATACTTTTGCAATAAAAATTTAATTGCAAATGTTTTGCGGGTTTCAGCTAGTAGTAATATAAAAAACTCCTAAGGATGATATATGCTGGAAATGTTAATTCAATTAGGTGTAAAATGATGAAAGGCTTTAACACCATTTAAGAAAATAGTGTCATAGTATCTTCCTACAAGAGATGAATCTTAGAGGTCAATTAAATGGATGCAATAATGATAAAAGTTATTTCAGTATATATGTTTTTCCACAGAATCAATTAGAAAAATAAAGAGTGTTGGAACTCTTTTGCCCTGCACAAGAGTAAAATGCAAAAGGAGGAGGAGAAGGCAGTGGCAAGGAAGTAACCTTAGCAAGAAATATTTATTATAGGATTCATATAGGCTCATAAAAGACATGAGACACTAACAGCTTTTTTGGATAAGGGAAACAGGTTTTAATTCTTGTCTGGAACTAAAATGTCATGGCTTTGATGGCAAAATGGGTAAGAGCAACAGAACAGGAACTATTTTAGTAATATTTCTGATCAACAGGGTCTTGGGGACTGCTGGAGTCTAAACAACAAAGAATGTATTTATTTTCTTGCCTACACAAATTATGCAACAATGCTTTTCAACACACGCACTCTCTCACACTTAGCATCACCGGGCACAGTATGTTGTAAGATCTTAGTGCATTCTCCCTCCACTAGCAAATTAGTTGCATCAATTCCTGGGATATTCATGTTGATCACACTTCCTCCTTTTGCATAAATTCCTAGGAAAGCAGCTAGGGGTGCAGACAGGGGGAAGGGCATGTGACAGCAAGATTTGTCTTATGTAAAGAGAATGGGGGTTGGGGCAGGGAAAATGAGTACCTTAAAATACTCTGAACTGAATAGAGCTAATATTGAAAGGTCCAGCCCTGGGAAACAGGTAACACTGTAACAATAGATCAGTTGATTAGTAGGACTTCCCAATTAAAAGCATAAAAAAAAGGACAAAAGAGAAAAAATGCATAGAACAATGCCTGAAAAGGTAACAAATAGGATAAACTAGTTACATAAAACAGTGCAGAGTAAAAATGTCAACAACTGTAAAATGCAAGA
Source organism: Alligator sinensis (assembly GCF_000455745.1). Classification (NCBI taxonomy): domain Eukaryota; kingdom Metazoa; phylum Chordata; order Crocodylia; family Alligatoridae; genus Alligator; species Alligator sinensis. The sequence continues at coordinate 340,411 of NW_005841861.1, read as the reverse complement.
GGGAAATTAACTTACTGACAGACCAAACTAGAAAGTCACCTATCTATATAAAATAGAAATATGTGAAAGAAATAAAAAGGGACAAACACCTAGTCCAAAAATTAAAAGTTTCCCGGGGAAAATTGTCCATATAAAGAGTAAAGCTATTATGTAGCCATGGATGCAAGCAATTGTACCACTACAATTTGAACAGTCAATTGGAGAAAATGAAAGGTAAATTTTTTTTACTAGAATTTAGAATTGCTCTAATACTAATCCCAATGCAGTCAATGGCCATTGATTTTAATGGAAGCAGAATTTTTAAAAACCCACCCAAAATTGTCTTTATCTACAGACTTCTAATTTTTCAGTACAGATACACACTGCAGGGGAAAGGATCGGTTGTAAAGAAAAAAAGCCATAAAGGAAGTAAAGGTGAAAAGCAGGAAACTAGCTACTGGACAGGGGGGGAAAAAATCAAGTCAAATACTTACCTCAAACAGATATTCTGCAAAAAAAAAAAAAAAATCTCAAGAATCTGTCTACTGAGATTAAACAGATTTTTAGTACTACATTGATGGAAATTTGCCAAGGAAATGTAAGAGCTCACTGTCTGCTTCTCTTATCAATTCACTTTGCCTATTAATTTTGCTAACTGATCAAACAAAATCCTGCTTGCTTAATATCAAACAGATTTCTTACATTACAGACAGCAACCACACCGTCTTAGAAAAGTTAGGGGATTATTCATTCCTCCTGGTCAAAAGAAGACCCATGTGTATTATTAGCATTAGAACCAGAGAAACACTTTGATCAAGAACAAAAGAATCATTTCATGGCAGTCTTAAAACAATATAAAAGTAGGTACATCTGTCTTCTTACAGTGGTCATGGAACCATTTTCTGAAAAAAGTCACTGCAGCAGGAGTGCTGAAAGAATAAAATATAATGCTTATCCAAATCAAAACTATATCCTAGCTGTTTTGTGTAGAAGTCCCAAAATTCCCATAAGTAAATAAATAATTCATTTTGGAACTGAGACAGAAAATTAATCTAACAAAATGTGGAACATTGGATACAAACTCTTCAATGTCAGAAAAAGAACAGGTATTTGGGTTCGATACAGCCAATTCTATTAGTTCCCATGGAGTACAGATATCAAGTAACATCTGTTTATAGGATCTTCATTTTATCTCATTATGGAAACAAATTAAAACAATATGGAGAGACTAAATGATATTATTATTTCAGAGCAAAGCAGGGGAGCTGCAATCAAAATGAAGATTCTCTTCTAATCAAATCTGGCACGCACACAATAGGGCCATTGTACTTTGGAGACACTCTAATGAGTGCCCAACAATCAGAAGTTCCAGCTTACTCTTCCTCCAGCATTGATATTCCAGACAATACATTGCTAATAAAACAAATACACATTAGTTGAAAATTTCACAATCTTTGCAATATCCAGTAAGAGGAGATTTGGGGTATAAAGACTATCATCTACCAAACAGAGAGTTTTTCGTTAAACACGTATGCACTACCTTGTAGAAGAGCATGTATGGGGATATTAAACAGGAAAATACCCACAAAGAAATTATCATCAGTTTGTATTTGTGGATCTGTTTCTTCAGTGTGAGAAGAGCATGTATCAAAGAACCATTTTAGGTTATTGTATCAAGAGTATCTTCTTTTAACAAAGTTTTACAGAAACAATGATAAAATGACTAGTGACTAGCATTGAAGGAGAATGTATGACTATAAGAAGCTTTATTCATATCTGACAGGCACAAAGTTGTTGCAATAGGATTAGAGATCAAAATCAAGCCAATACTTGAATGCATACTTCTTAAGGAACCTTAGTGATCCATTTAGATCCTCCAACTAATGATGTGGCCTTTCACAAGCACAAATCTTTGACGTATTTGTTAACAATGGCATGTTTCTTATGAGCTGGATACTGGAAAAAGAAAATAGTACTTGACAGTTAGTTTGAGACTGCCACAGAGTTAGGTATGAAAATTCCATCAGCTACTAAAGAATTAAGAAATGGAGCAGTTGGCAGAGTTTACAACCAAGGAGGAATAAGGTGGCAGCCTGAGGAAGTGGACCAGCAGCTTAGCTGTGAGTTGCCTAGAGAGCAAGACTCAGAGACGTAACAGGGCAGCTCTGCACCCTGGGCAGCAGTCCTGGGGCAGCAGCAGCTGCTGGCAATGGCAGTATGGCCAGCCAACAGTTGCAGTATCTACTATTTTGGGGATCCCCCCCTCCCCTTAATTACATTTGTAGCAAGACTACAAGCCTCATAAGGACTAAAGAGAAGGAGTTGGATTGCTATGGAGATGCACGAGTGGATAGGGAGATACTCTTGATTCCTTGTAAGCTGTACAGAAGAAGGAAAAGGTGATGGCTAGAGAATATTTGGAGGTTTGCTTTTGGGAATTGGTTTGTAGATATGCATTAGAACAATGGTCCAGGGCAACAGCAAAGGTTAAATGATTTCAAAAAGCCTTTTTGTGACAGTTTCTTCAAGGCCCACTGTGCCCGACATGCAAGCAGACACACAGGCTGGGAAATTGAAGACATGTACCACATTGTTCCATAACATGAGATAAGGGACTCTGCAGCATTAGTGCCAGGTCACAGTGTCCAAGTGCAGAGCCCTTGGGATTTCTAGTTTTGGTAGATGAACCAAATTAGAGGGCAACGGGAAAAAGCCCAAATTAGGATATATGTATGTGATGGGCTTGTGAAACAAAGGAATATGTTGACAGAACAGAACATGGACAGTATGTCTACAACAGAAACTCCCATCAGCTATGTCCAGAGATGAAGAGTCATCAGAAGACAGAGAGAATACAAAAGAAAGGGTTTCAGAACAGCAAAGGGTCCCCAAAAGGGGAATCCAAGGCCACCATGGACAGAGGGCATACTACCAGCCCATCTCTCCCACCCCACTGAGGGGACAGGTATAGGGAGGGGGCCTTGACCTTAGACCTACAGACAGCTGACATCTGACATTGAAGAGAGAACCTCAGAGTGAAGCTCACATACTGCCCAGATGTACCTTGACTCTGTAAACCCTGGGACTAGTAGATATAGAATTGTTTGCTTTATTCTTAACTTCTATCACAATGCATCAATAAAATTTGCCTATTATCAAATGGAGAGATTGTGGTTGGTCTGAGGGCTTGGGTCCACCCGAAACAAGGTATCTGGGTCATAAATCAAGTGCCAACAGTATGGATTTCCAATACCACACCCTTCCTAGCTCTGTCATGAGAAAGTAGCTTAAACTTAGACCAAATTCTTAAAGCCATAATAAGATCCTTTTGGGTCTAAAGAAAGGAGGGGAAAGTGGTAAGCCATCTTACAAGGGACAATAGCAGTAATGGAAAAATAACATAACCCACTGTTTGGTGCCATATCAGCCCCATACTACATACCACTGTCAGTCCCATGCTACACATAACATGCATTATGGGTGGGGGGAGCTAAAAACAGGCTGGTCAGGGTCAGGGAATAGGAAGAGCACAGCTCCTGGGATGGGGAAGCAACAGGGCTTTCCCAGATGCGGGGCTGCATTCCTCATATGCACAGGAGTTCGATAGAGCTGGTTAACCCATTCCTGATGTAAGTTAAATCAGGCCCACCATTTCTGGGCGATTTAAAGCCCCCTGAACACCTGCACAGATGGGCATTCAGATCAACCTAACTCCAGTTGGGTTGATCTACATGTAACAACTGTACATACCCCAAGAGTTTGCTCAGTATGGAACTGCAAACTAGTGTAAGAAGAGAGTGATAAAAACTAGTACCTAGCTAAAACTAGTCACTTCAACCCACAGTATGTCTACACTGGTCACTGCAGTAAATGCAACTCACATAGGCAGATCAAAGCTAATGATTATATTTACTCATGCATTGCTAGCAGTGTAGCTGTGGTACTTGCAGAGCTCCGCATGGGCTGCAAAACCCACCCAAGAACAGGGTAAACATTCTGGTTACCCCAGTTATACACTTCTGAAGACACATTGCTGGCAACAACCATAACAGCCTGGCTAAAGCTACCTCGGGTCTGTGCAGCCAAGCTATGGTCAGAGCCACAATTGCAGTGCAGGCAGTCATACTCCCAGAGGCAAGACAGCTGTTGGCTGAGTGGGATAGATGTACTGTAGTGAAGAATAATCTTCTACAAGTTAGAAACTTGGTATCAGCTGCTTCTGGGCCTCTTGTGAGATCAGGGGACAGCATACAGCTGCCTTGCTCAGCCAGTCCTTTCCTTAAAAGTAATGACCAAAGTAAAAACTAGATTGATCTAAATCAAGCTCTTTCTCCTCTTCACTATCTATTTCTGCTTCACAGGAAACAGATTTAAGTTCAGACAATTCTTTTGTGTTTGGTAGGAGAGCAATTTAGATGCATTTGTTTTCCTTAAGAGTTACTGTGGATAAAGTAAATATAGCACTTTACTCCCATGCTTTACTATACTAGAATATACATGATAATGCATGTTCACTCTGGGTCCCAAGATAAGTGTTTAAGTTAAGATCCCTTGAATTAAGTAAGTGCCAGTTTTGTAGTCTGTCTTTAATATTAATAAAGTTAAATGCGCAGAAGAAAAGACTGACTTAGCACATGTTAAATAAAGAGCTTTTACTGGTATGCTGTCTCTAGAAATTCAGGTGAACATTTCTCATTCTGTATGAAAAGCTGCTTCTTACATGTATATTCAGAAAATTCTAATGGTAAAGTTTTGAGGGGTAAAGATGACAATAAATTTAAAGGAACAAATCAAAAGCAATTTAGCTGTATTGTGTCAGCTGAAGTCAGCTCAATGACTAAACTCTCTGTGGGATTCAAATATACAGACTATTGCTTCCAATAACTGCAATTGAATTTCTGGTGCTGCTGGTCACCTAAGGAAATCCCAAACCAAGTAACTAAGCAAGTTTCCTAATTCTGGAGGTATTGGATAGGGGAATATGGGCTTTATCTGGTCACCTGAGTCAAGATAAATTTTAAAAAGTCAATTTACATCATTCTCAGACTTGAAGAATTCCCCACCTTTATCTTTATCATTTGTTCACATTTTCAAATAACTGGAGAGAAAAGATGATCCCTGTAAAGTGCCTGGCCAGTATTCAGATTCAATCCCTGGGGCCTCCCTCCCAGACTTCAAAAAGATGCTCCATTTGTCTTGGAATAAACTATTTTTAACACTGGACAAAGTGCAATCATTGAAACATTCCCATCCATTGTGCTGGAATTAATCCTAAAAAGGTTCCTGAAATAAGAAGTACTAATGGTTTATCCTGGGATATCTCAAAGTGCGTCTGAATAGTTGTCTCAGGATTACATTGTTGATTCAATAGCAGAACTGTAGTGCACTCAGCTGCTTGTTAATCCCTGATTAGAATGCTAATCTACATCCACACCAATCCTAGGAAATTTCTGTTCCAGGACAAACACAGGCACAACTTGTCTAGAGACATATGCAATGTGTACTCCTAGCCTCAGAGAATACTTAGCCAACAACCCTCCTTTTATATCTTTCAAAAGGACACCCTTCTAGCAGGTAGCTCTTATGCCATTTTGCATTTTAAAATTGTATAAATATAAACACAGGGCATTTCAGTATGGAAAGGACAAAAAAAACTCTTCATGGGCTTTATTTGTATGGAGATGTTTCAGCTACCAATTTAAATGCTATAGTCCACCCTGTAATGATATGTTCTACCCCAGATGTAATTACAAGAATTCGGCTTTCACAACAGTATTATCAACAGTTTTTGAAAAAAGAAAAAATAACTTAGCCTAGATGAGCTGAGACCGAGATTTCCAGGCAAGCAGAATTCAATAAATCTTGTTTGAATTTTTTCATGACAAACAAATCCAGTCCCAGGCTCCTGTACACTTTTGAAACGATGAGTTTTGTAATGAATCCAAGTGACTTAGACACTAGTTCTAGGTTGAATCTAAAAGATACATTTTTCAGCAATGCAGTATTAATTCAGATCGAAGAGTACATATACTGTATCACCAACAGTTCTTCTTATGGCACCTATGTTCTTTAAGACCTTAAATCCAATTTTTGACCAAGCTAAACTCTACTTAGTTTCTACATTCATCTCAAGGAGATACTGCTTCAAAACGATGACGTCCTCCAGATGGTTTAATGTCATTAAGTTACTAAAAGTTGAAAAATAAAAACACCTATATATAACAAAGCATTTTGTTTGTCACTGATTATTTCTCAATATGAGTAGTGTGTTAGATTTCCTCCTGGGTCTTTCTTCTGTGCCAAATCTACCTAGTGGGTTTTCCAATTCTAATACTACAACTGATGACCATCATATGTAGAAGAATTGTATGTAGAATGAGGGGTCTTTTTCTCTTACAAGGTATCACTCACTTATATACCCCATAAGTTATATGTATGGCTTCATTGGTATTGTCAATATAACATGACTCCTATATACCTTAACTAAAAATGTGTGATCTCTCATCATTTCCAGCATTCTCCTTTCTTTCCAAACACATTTCTTTGTGATACTTTACACATGGAAAACTGGCATTCAGATCTTCACTGAGTTAACAACGTATTGTTTTATATATATCAATACATTATTACCATATTTACTCAAATCTAAGATGATTCTTATTTAGAGCCGACACATGGAAAATTTATACATTTGTTATAATTTTCCATGTATAGACTCTAATTATTGGAGGGTCATCTTTAATTCATCTCTCCCACTGCTGCAGCTTTTCCCCTGCCTGTGCCTACCCCCCCAAATTTCAAGTCCCCCACTCCCCTCTCCCCAGCCTCTGCTCTCCTGCTCATCCCTGCACCCAGCCTCTGCTCCATGCGGACAGGCTCCATCTCCATTCTAGCCTGGGACAATAAGCATGGTCCCACAGCAGCTGTGCACTGCTGTTACAGGGCCAGGCTGGATCCATTCTTAGTAACCCAGGCTGCAGCGTTCATGAAGCCCGCTAGCATGGAACAAAGGTAAGGTGTGGGGAGGGAGAAGCTGCACGAGCTGGATTGAGAATGGAGAGAAGAGGCTGCAGGGGAAGATGACGGAGTGCAGAGGCAGCATGGAGGGGCAGGAGAAAACAGGAAGCAGCTGCAGCTATGGCCCTGACCCTGGGGAGAGGCTGGAGTCTGAGCCACAACAGACAGCTGCCCCCCACTTCCCTCATCCACTATTCTAAGACATGGTTCCCCCCATGTTAAATGGGGGGTAAAACTTCACCTTAGAATAAAGTAAATATACTATTGTATGTATGTATGTATGTATATACGTACATAGAAGACCAGATAAAAACCTGGCCATGCGAAGCACTTCTAAAAACATGCTCTAGACTTCATCTATGTTTTGAATTTTTTTTTCTCAATGACTGTAGCTTTCTTCCACCAGCTCTTCTTGTAATTTTCTTTTTCTAAAGGCTCTGTTTTCTTTCATCTGTAGTGCAAAAAGATACTACTTAGCTCCTCATAGGTTTCGATGCCTCCCACAGTACCAAGACATTCTTTGTGGAGGCAAAATGTATTCCGTTTCAGTTGTGACATGGTTAGTATACAAACAATATGTTAGAAAGTTGCAGCCCAGTTTTGATCAGATTTGGACACAATTGATGAGATTTTCCTAAGTGATTTTGAAGCACTTTTGCTCCAAATTCCTCTATAGATCTAAGCCAAGATACCATTATTATCCATGCATTGCCTTTTTACCAAGCTACCAAAATGTCCTAGCAGTGAATAAAAAAAAAAAACTAACCTTGGATCTAAGTAGAAGGCTGCATCTCCCAGCTAAGTGTACTTACATAAAACTCCAATTGGTGAATCATTGTAGAATTTAATACACTAGTGCTGTGGGCAGGTGGTTTCTTCTTTTCATAGCTAATAAACTTTTATGCCATTGACACAATAATTCAGGTCACTATTATACCTTATCATGTTTGGAGAGAAAACAATTTTACGAAAAAACTCAGCATAAATATAATGGTCTCATAAGTGAGTCTAAATAGGCCATTGTGGCTAGCTCTGGTTTCTTATTCTTTCAGTAATTAATATCCTCCTGATCATGAGATGAGAATGTTTCCTACTTCCATGATTTACAAAATCAAAAGGCAAGTTCCCCTTTAATACTAATATTTGGCATTGAGAGTTTCACATTTACATTATTCCTAATCTGGAAACAAAATACCAACCAGACCCTTCTCAAGAATCAGAAGCACCTTTCAGTATCAGTTTCTATATACTTAATAAATGCGTGTAAAAAACGCACAAGAAAATTAACTATATGCATAATGTAGCCTAATTAATCTTACTAAGAACACTTTACTCACAAAAAAATCAGGAAATGGAGAAAGTTAGTTAAATTTAATTATCTTGATGAGATGTCAGTCTTTGTACATTTTAAGATTGTTTTTTTTCCAAAAGGTGGGAGGGAGTTGGGGGTGGAGAAAAAAACCCATAAAGACTCAAATTAATTTCCCCCAAAATACAGTATTGAGTGCAACAGTAAATATGTTCTACAATAAATGGATTTGAAAAGTTTTTAGTGTAGAATGTCATATTAGTAAATGGAGTTCAATAAAAGATATTGTATCAAAATATCAGACTGCAAAAGTGTGGACCTTACAAGTGCTGCTGGTAAAGTTAGCAAAGCATTTAAATTCTGCAAGACTAATAATTTATTTTAAGTTTAGAAGCCCTCAAGAAACAAACATTTCAATACATTTATGCACTGAAATCTCTCTGCCGTGAAATACTTCTACCTGTATGTTAGCCATGAACTTGACCGAATGCTGCTAGAATTGATCCTGCAAGCCTTGCTCACCCACCTTACTCATGCAAGCAGCCTTTACTTCAGCAATTCAAATGCTTGGAGTTCCAAAAAGATTATTGAATGAAGCGTGGACTTAAGTTTTTGAGCAAGAACCCTCACTGACTACTACCCAAACTAAACATTTAAATGAATCAAAGTATACCAAAGATGCATCTGAAAATTTACTTTAAAGCAACACTAGAAGAATTAATTTTACCTAGAACTACTCCAAAAAACATTAACTTCTGAGACAAAGATAAAAGATATCAGCTGGAAATATTTTTTTTTCAGATGATACTAACAGACGATACTTCCTTGGGCATCTGGGCACCCACCGAATTCTGTTTGGAAGTGAGCCTAGAATATGCCAGGAGGTAGTTTCTCCTCAAAAACCAAAACCCAAAAATTAAGATAAAACCCCTTCTGACTGAACATGACTATCACCAGAGTATCTCTTGCCTGGTAGCACATTACAAGGAGAATCCATAACCTACATCATGAAGAAATAAGATAAGTAAAATCATAAACTCTTCTAATAGATTATCTGATCCTAACAGACCTATTTTTATGTCCCCTTAGAGTGTGTGTCAAAGTAATCTGCCACTCATGAAAGATCATTGACAATAATTGAGCTTCAATTCCTTTATAAATAAAAAGAAATTCATTATGGATCTGTACAATTTTTTAATAGGTTTCCTCATATTATCCCATAAAATGAAGCTCTAGCCATGAACAAAAAGGATCACCTTTGTGACAAGAGGGTAGTTCAGTCTTCAGTAACCCTGCTGACTCTGCCAAAAATGCTACTTAGAGATTGTGAGGAGTAGATTAGTGGTTTTTGATATGACATCTTTCTTCTGGTAACTGCACCGGCCTCAGTTTTATTGTTCACATCACCATGCAAAACTACACTTGAGGTGTCTGCTGTGAAAATAAGCACTCATCTGAAAGACCTTGTGGGCCAGCAAGCATAAAAAGTGAAGGACAAGTGGGGGAGGTGGGAAACATTATCCATCATTAACTATTCTTCTGCATGTCATTATAAACCCCAGTTAGTTTGCCACACCAAATAACAACTACATTTCAGACTCAGACTCAGTCAT
>NW_005841861.1:328331-330483 GCF_000455745.1 Alligator sinensis | reverse complement strand
AGAGGTTGCACTAAATGGTCCTTGAAAGCATGGTATTAGATAGATGGTTTATCCAGAAAAGGTAATAAAAATAGATATTTTTATTTTGCTAAACAGTGAAAGAAAACTAAATGTTTAATGTGCAGCACCAAAGATAAATTTACTTTAAAAAACAGAAATAGGCCAATTCAATTGCAAGTTATAAATAGGATTTAAAAAGTTATAACAACACAATATTATTATTAAGGGTTTGACCCATTATACAATGCAGTGTCAAGGATGTTTACTTTTAAGTAAACAATGGATTAAACACTCTACTCATTTCCCACAGTGACCCTGACCCTAAAATGTTATTCACACATGGTTAACTTTTAAGTTAATTAGACTAGTTACATTTACGGAAGTTAAACATGTGTATGCAAATCTGGGCCCTGTTTCTTTCTGAGTGAATATCCATAGCATAGCCTGTGCTATAATTTTGGCTAGAGTCTGTAAGATCTCGTGCATTAACTAGAATAAGAGGCTTGGCAGCCAAAATTGGGCCTTCACTTGCATCTAAGCTATCTCTATTTTCTTCAAGTATTCACTTAGTGATACTTATGCTTCCAGTGGGGTTACATGACAGCAATTGATTGAAACTCACAGACAACTCTGTTTATGATGTGTACAAGTGACAGAACCAAGAGTTCTCTGTTCTCTTTTAACACTTTTGATTCTATACCTTTTAGAAGTCAAAAGGAAAAAAAAAGATCTGACTATAGAAAAAAGTTTTCAGACTTTTCAAAGCAGAAGTAAAATGTAAAGGCTTTCCCATCTTGTTGCACTAGGAAAAATAGGAGAATCTGGGAGTCCTCGACTTGACACATTAGTCAGTCGGGTTTACTTTTTATAGGTGTGATATCATGAGAAAATTGTTTTATATATTTTAGGGGATTTGGAGAATAATCAAGAAAAGATATTACTAAGAAAGGACAAAAAGTCAGCTTCAGCCTCTACTGAATTCAGTTCAACAGTGGTGTAGTCAAAACTACTAGGACACAAAGCAGAAGGTAACAGCCATTTAAAAAAATCTCATATTTGGTTTTTGGGTATCCCTAAATAATGTATTCAACAAGAGATTAATAGAAGCCATAGCTGGAGTAAAACAACAACCATATTGTGGTCACAAATGAAATAGAATAGGATTTAATGGTAGGATTCTTAAATCCTATTACAAGAATTTCAAAGTTACACTTAGCTTCATGCTCAGCTCTTTTTTAATACAGCAGAAAACCTTAGCAATGCAGTGTGTTAGAGTGACCCTTTAAAATTTTGAGCATATCCCCTTATTTGTGCCCAGTCAGAATGGGTTAGGACAGAGGTGGGCAAAATAAAGCCCAGATCTGGCCCAACAGGCCATTCTGTCTGACCCATGGGGGCCACTAAAAAATTTTAAAACTTAAAATTTATCTGCTTCTGCCTGCCTGTCAAAGATGACAGGAGCCAGATGCAGTAGCTCCCAAGCAAAGCCAGTGGCAGGATCCTGCAGTCCAGCAGCAAGGCCCGCCTGGCCCCACCCCACCTCCAGCCCCCACACCCCCCTCAGCCTGGGACTGTGGGGCTGTTCCCACCTCCCTCCACTGAAGAGGGAAACTCAGATAAAAGCAGGGGGCAGGGGAGGACTGCACATGATTGCCCCAGTCCTCTGGGCCAGGCTGACTCCTGCTGAGTCCTGCAGTCTGGCCATGCAGCTGGGAACCACGTGCTGCTGGAGTACCACAGCAGACAGGAGAATGGTGAAAGCGGCAGGCAAGGGTGAGTGGCAGCAAGCAGGCACACAGGAGCGGAGTGACAGATGGGAGGGAGCACAGGGCCTGCACCGGTGTCCCAGGGCCAGTACTGGGGTGCCAGTGTCCCAGGGCCCAGTGTGAAGCAGCAAGAGCATGGGGCCGGGCAGCAGGGACTCTATGGAGCCAGGCTGGGCTGCACCAGCAGGGAGAAGGAGGAGCCAGCCTGGCTCCAGAGACCCTGCCAACCTGGACCCTGTGCTCCTGCTACCTTGCTCTGGGCCTCGCCGGTGCTGGCCCCAGGTCATGCTCTGGGCCTCATGCTCTTGCCCAGCTGTCACTGCACTCCCACACATCTGCTCGGTGTCACTGTGCCACCCCCCACCTGTAGCTGCCATTTCCCCACT
>NW_005841861.1:322000-328184 GCF_000455745.1 Alligator sinensis | reverse complement strand
AGCAATGAGGTAGGGACAGAGTATGTGTGTGTGTGTGTGTGTGTGTGTGTGTGCGTGTGTTCATAGGGTGAGTCCCATATGCACGCACCCCCTCACACTGCCATACACACAGACTCCCATGCCCATACCACCTCACACACCCCAGCCACCCTTCCCCCACAAACCCAATACCCATCCACACCCCACATATGCACACACACCCACACGCTCCCTCACCCCCACCCCCACACCTATCCACCCCCACAAACCCCCCCAGACACACCCACACTCACACCCTCCACCCACAACCCACAGACCCACCAGCCCACAAACCCATACCCACTCCCTATGCCCCCCACCCTCCCTCAATATACAATAGTAAGACTTCATTTTAAGCTGTTGCGCAATCACATCTATGTACACTGCACAAACACATGTAAGTCAGGACAAAAATATTTTTTGAAATCAAATTAATGAATGTTGTAGATGTTCAATTTTTAGAATATAACTTAGTATTTTTCTGGTTCAAAGAGGGCAAAACCACTTGCTGAAAGGAGTATTTCTGTGGGCAAGGGGAGGGACTTCTGGTGGCAAAGGTCAGGGGTTAGGGGGTGGGACTTCTGATAAAAATATGGCGACCAGGGGATGGGGTACCTGTCAAGGGGCAGGGCTATCCATCTGGCCTTTGACAGCTTGCCAAAACTCAGTAAGCAGGCCTCCACCTCAAATAAATGCCTACCCCTGGGTCAGGAACACACTACACACTGAGATTTTCCCCATTTGCCATGACAACTCTATAATGCATAAAGACAGAATTGGTAAAAAAAAAAGTATCTTATTCTTGAGTGACACAGCAGCTTGCCAAATCTGAAACAGTAATGAACCTAAGTATGTTATCCCTCATCTCTTCCTGATTAAGACACAACAATTGCATCTAGATGAAAGATTTCCTAAGGAAATTCTAATGACATTGCAGATGTCACATTTTCAGCTCATGAAATTTTATGTCATACACCTGGAAGCAGACAATGGAACTAACAGGTTATGGAAAGATAATCAAAATCATCATTTATTCTAGGATCCATACTGCAAAACACCTTAGAGAATTGAGGAAGTGGTTGGCTAGAATTTTAAGGCTTCAGGGAAATTTTTGGCTACTGCTCTACGAACCCAGAAAAGGAAGTTTTGGGGTTTTTTTTTACAAAAGAAGTGAGTTTAATGCTTTTTTCTATAAAGCAAGCCAAACTTATGAAGAGGAGAATAATAATAATTCCTGGAGTGTGGATGTCTATTTACAGTATCTGCATTAACAGAGTTTACAAAGGGGTAAGATGTTAAAATAAAAAGGACACTAAATCATATACCAAGACATGTAAATTATATACAGGAAAATAATGAAAATTACTATATTTTTCTAGATACATTTTCCCCCAAAAGAGGTCTAAAATCAAAGCGTGTCTTATATACTGAAGCAACGTGACAAAAATAATTTAAAATTACTGTAATGAAAGTTGAACAACATTCAATTTTATGTTGAAAACTTTTCCCCACAGTTGTTTTCTTTTGCAGGAGGAGTATCTTATGTATAGGTATCTCTCATACACAGGAAATACTGTAGCAACAGCTGTATAAACTAATCTCTTTAACATTATCTAGGACAGAAGTGGGCAAAATGTGGCTCACGGGCTGCATGCAGCCCTCCAGTCCCTTCTATCCGGCCTGTGGGGCCCCTAAAATATTTAGAAAATTAATATTTATCTGCTCCTTGCAGACTCGATGTGTAGGTGTCATGCGGCCCTCAATGGCTTGCCAAAACTCAGTAAGCGGCCCTCCACTCAAAATAATTGCCCGCCCCTGAGCTCGCTCCCACATATATTCAATGTTTTCTCTTATATGGAGACTAGCAACTGTCACAACCCAGTGATTTTTGTGCCTCGGCACTATGGAATTTCCTGGCCACGTGAGAGCTCCTTTGCACGGCAGAGTGTTCTGCTGCAATTGAGACCCCGCGTATAGGAGAGAGTTCCCGCCAATTTGCAGTTTCCTTTGCAGGATGCATTTCTTCTTTGCAGCACAGAAATGCACGGTGCAAAGAGTTCCCGCTATTCGGATGCAAATTTGTGCCCCACTATTGGCCAGTGCTAAATTATTCACACGTGGCGGCTAGTAATTGGCTCGCTGGCTGTTTAAAATTCCGCGCGACTTCCACCCAAGTCGAAGAGCTTTGAGCACGCTGCAGAGTGCCTCTGAAGTTATCTGACTTGCGGCTGCCGATCGATAGACTGATCACCTATCGATCTTTCTTCCCGTCACCGAGCGCAACCCTGACGTCCCCCTTTCCCCGCCGGCTTCGAATTGCGGACGGATTAACTGGCTTGGGCCCTGCCAGCTGGAGCAACTCATGTGGTTGTTCCGACGACCGGACCACCTGCGTCGTGATTGCAAGCGGCGTGAGTAAAGTTTTTGCAACCAATAAGTTGTGTCTGCCTCTCCATTCACCAGCCCGCCCTGACGTACGAGCGTAACTCGAGTCAGCCCTGGCCGTCCGAGACAGCAACAACCACAGATTCAGTGAATTTTGATAACTGGCCAAACACTTCAGGAGATATCATATAAATCTCTGTTATTCCACTAGGAAAACGATATATTGAGCAGTCATTTACCATATGATCAATTATTTAATGTTTGCCAGAGTGACCTAATAGAGCTTCTTAAAAAATACCCTAGAAAGTTATAGGTATAATGCCAAAATCCATCAGATTCATTAAGAGTCTGCCCCTTCAAGCCATCTTGACAGTCTCTGCTAATCACTTCATACATTCAGTTCACTAACTCTCTTTTTAATAGCAAGATTTTAATTAAAATTAGCATCCAACAATTTTTTTTATATAAAAAGCAAAGTAAAAAAAAATAAAAGAACAATCTGCATTTAGAAACATCACTGTTTAAAAACCTAGCTAGTTATTTTGCTTGGCGGGGAGAGGGAAGAAACTTAAAACTGAAATCTGACAACAGTCTAGACAACCAAAAATATCTGAAAAGACTGCACAGTAGCAATAAATCTTTGCATATTTGCTGACTGAATTAATTGTAGATACTAGTCAGTTCAAGGTAGTTAATTCCAAAATTTGGCTTTTCCTGAATAATGTTAAAATGAAACCTAGAATAATTGCATAGCTCCTTCACCAGTTGCAAAAGACTCAAAACGGTACTTCACAGAAGACCCAGGACATCTTTGTGAAGATAATTAAAATTGATCTGGCAAAATACAAGAACACAGTTTGGAAGAATAAACTAACTCTCTTTGTTCCTTTTATTTAGTCTGTCTCACCTTTCTAACCATTTAATTCTAATTGGATAGAGCCAGAGAAGTGAAAAGGCAGGAATAGTCACTGACCTTTCATTAATGTCTTGTGATCCATTAGCAAAAGAAAAAACCCAAAGTAATAGGTAGTTAGGCTATATTTTCCTTGAATATTTGAATTAACTATTTAAAAATTTAAAGACTTTGAGTGGATGGCAATGCTGATAAAAAAGGAAAGAAGACCACCTTCAATCTGCTCTATTACCAAATATTGAATTTAGCAACTTGTGTTTATTAAATTAGTGTAGTTTTCCAGATGGCAGATGGCTAAATTGGCTGATCTATAAAATCAATGAACGTATCCCAAACATACAGCAACCCCTGCCAATTTAGTAGTTGAGTTCCATGCTTTATACAGATTTTCAATATTCTGGGTCCACTAGCTTTCCCTGTTGTCTGAACATTTTAACAGAATGAGTCTTAAAACATCTCCTTGAGGGGCACCTACATGTGCTGCTTACTGACGAGTTGCCTGATTAGCTCTGCAGTAAAGCATCACCATCTACACATGCAGAGCTAGTAGGTTAGTAAACTAATTAACTCCACCGTAGGTTAGTACTGCCCAACAAATACTATCCTACGGTGGAGTTATTTACTCTGCCACATTGCACATGTAGATGGTGACTGCGGCTGGCTGGGGCACAAGGGTGCTACAGTGAAGGGGCAGCCTGCCACCTAGCCCAACCCTCTAGCATCCTTGGGCATTTATGGACATGCTCTGGGTGACAAGGGAGAGGAGGCACTTTAATTAGCTCATCTCCAAGATCCACGATAATTAAAAGCACCCAGAACATCATTTTTCATCCCCATGCCGAAAAATGGCAGCAGGGAGCTTTGAACCAAAGCTCTTTGAGCAAGCTTTAAAGTGCCCCAACACCATTTTTCAGTGTGGGGATGCTGATACACATGATTCTGGAGTCTGCTGGAGCGTGGTAATTACCACGCTCCAGCAGACTCGATTAATCAAGTCTGCTCTGACACACTGTAATTACAGAACGTTGAAGCAGCCTCCCTGCACATGTATAGGAGCCCTCTGTGCCCCAGTTAGCCCCTCCACAGCATGTTAAGCTAGAGCACAGCAGCTCCAGGTGGACCACAGGAGTAAATGCTGGGCTTGAGAGCAATAAAAACTCTCAGGCCCAGCATTTATAAAGCTGGAGTTTATTGCATCGCATTTAAGTCATGTGTAGATGTGCCCCTTGTGAAGTTAATGAAAATATTTCTGTTGATGTCAATGGCAACAGAATTGGTTTAAAGGCCATAGGAACATGTTACTCAGTGCCCACTCTCTTCCAAAATGATGTGGTCTGCTGGCACTGTGGAAAGCAGCTTTGTAAGTACTGGTTTCTTCACCTCTGTTATTTGCAACATTGCACACCCCCTGGCAGTATAGCCATAAGAACCCATTCTAATAATGTTGCTCAGAGAAAAATGTACTTAACTACTCAATCTAGACATAAGGGGCATTTTTACATATACTCTAGGGTAGGTGGGGAGAAGGCATTTTAATGAGAGCATGCCGGCAGTGTCTTGTGTATTCAGCTCCTGCATTTCAAAATGGCAGTAGGGGTGCTTTAACTAAAGCTTCAGTTAAAGCATTCTCGCCACCATTTTGAAACATGAGGATGTTGAATACATGAGATACTGCAGTACTTTGGAGCATTCTGATTAGACTCTATTATTTGAGTCTGTTCCAGCGCATTCTAATCAGAGTAAATAGCAGGGCTATTTACTTTGAATTCAGTGTAGCATTTTTCCAAAGACTTTGGCACTACAATAGGAAATATGCACTAGATTTACAATAGATTTCATTTTTAATGGAAAAAGTGACATAGGTTCCTATTGATACATGTGAGAAAAGTGGGATGCAAAAGTGATGCTGGAAAATATCAGTGTCAGTGCGGAGGTCAAGGTTAGGATACAGCCTCTTCATCTATTAAAACCACCAGGACACAGGGAACAAGCATAACCAGACATGGACTTTCTTTGCCTCAGCTAGTGCCCAATAAAATCCTCTTCTAACAGAATCAGACATCCCTTCCAATCTCTGGCTGCCTGGCTCTTTCCCCTTAGGCAAGAATGGGCAGCAACTACTGTTTCCACAATTATATAATATTTTAAGACTCAGAAATAGCTCCTCTATCAGACCCCTGACAGAAATTACTCTTGAGATATGTTTAACTATCTGGTTAATCACATCTTAATTAGTGTCCTTGCCACACATTCAATCAATTAATAGTGTGATAAAAGGATAAATTAAGTTGCACCTGCACCACCAACATGGGGCAATGGGATCTGATGCACCATGTGGCATGGCAGGAAGTGTGATTGTTGGGATCCTGCATTAAATTACATCACAACTTGAATGTCTGTCAGGGGCCCTCAGAAATATCCCACTTCTCTGCTTTCCTCATTATATTGCTCATTGAATCACTCAGAGCCAAGGAGTTTAACAGAACTCTGCTTCATTTAGTGCCCGAATTGTAACTGATCAACACTTTAACTGGAGCTTCTCCACAACACAAATGGTTCCAAATGGCTCATGCCAAATCCTCTTAAATGTACAGTTCTCCCCCAAACAGAGCAATTCTTGCAGCTTCTCAGTAGGGAAGATGCAAATCCCTAAATTCATTGGAATCTTTCTTGGATTTGAGCAAGTGAAACAGAGTCCGTTACAATGCTGATCCCATCAAACTCCAGGCTGATGAAGCCCAGCATGAAACTTCTAACAAAGATTGATTCCATCTTTTCACCTGGATTTGCTACCAATATTTTTATTGTTGTAACTCCTCAATCGCCATCCTACTTTCTATGCTGTGAATTCCTCTTGCCTTTCTTTTT
>NW_005841861.1:265392-321969 GCF_000455745.1 Alligator sinensis | reverse complement strand
CCTGCTGATTGCTAGTATCCCATGATGGTGAAAGTTTATCAAAAGGGCAGTTGCAATATCTGAAAAAAATGACCTTTTGCAGGGCATGTAGTGAGTCATTCATGATTAGGGCTCTCTGTGTCCATTAACTAATACATTTATAATGGTGAATTATGATGGTTTTGAAAAACTGCTATAGTTTTTCATAGCACATTCAAAGGAACATTGAATAATTATATTTAATACTCACATTTACGACAAATTTCAAAAGAATTTCTAATGAGCGGGCACTCAACATTAACTAAACTCCTTAGGCAGGGATAACATTATGAAAAGACAATTTTTCCATCATATGATTGCTAATAAAAAAATCTTCCAGTGAACATTAATCTTTCACCTCTGTTAAGTCTTTCATTATGTAAGTAATTTTAAGTCCTGGAAGATAAAAACCTTGATGTACTGCAGCAAAATGCACAGCACATTTTTAAAGTCTTTTAGAAAGACAGCTTGGTTGAATGGATTAATAAGCATCAAAGTCATCAGTTAAATTTAAAAGATCATATTTTCTTCCATTTGAAGGCTACCTGTGGGTCAATAGTCATTTACTTTTATAATTGTGTTAAATATTCTCTGTCTGGTATTTAAAAAAAGAAAGAAAAAAAAGTAATTCTTATCTGGAAGGCTGGATCACATGTGGGATTCCTACATGTGAAAACAACAAAGTTTCTTGTAGCAAATTCCCAGGGGAAGCTTTTTCTGGCAGAGTTTCTATGGCAATGTAGGAAAGGGCAGCAGTATAATAAGTTACCTAGAAAACATTTACCCTTCTCCCAGAAGATCCAATCATCATATTCTTCTGGTGCAAGGGAAAACAGCTTGTACTCCCTACCTTCTTGTCCCAGAGGAGACAGAAAGCTTAGAAAAAGAGGTTGAGTGAGCTAACTTCAACTGAATCACGACTTGTCCCTAGTGCAGGTAATGGCATATGATTTTATTTCAATTGAACTAATTAAGTTTGACCCTAGTCAATCATCTAAGGTCTTCCTCAAGTTAGGAAAAGAGATCATAAGGCAGGGTTAACCAGCATTTCTTTTTCTAATCTAAATAGACAACACATTTTTTTTTTACCTTGACAGTATCTCTATAAGCCTAATTTTCAGGAATAATGGATGCCTATACAGGAGCAGGGAGGCTGCTCCAACGTGCTGTACTTCCAGTGCATCAGGGCCAACTCGATTAATCGAGTCTGCTGGAGCATGGCAATATCTGTACTCCAGCAGCCTCCCACGTTTCATTATCAGCATCCCCCCACTTAAAAATGGTGGCGGGGGCACTTTATCTAAAGCTTAAATGAGCTTTACACAAAGCACCCCCACCGGCATTTTGAAGCATAGGGATGCTGACACACAAGATGTTCCTGGCACTTCAATTAAAGCGGCTCTTTAACCTCTGCTTCAAGACCATAGAGCCTTAGATGCTAAGTATTTACAAGAATAAGGCTCTGACTGAATTTTTTGTGCCTCTGGTTCTCTAACCATGAAAAGATAATATTAATATGTATTCCCAGAACTGCTGCTAGGTATAATTTACTAATGTTTTGAAAAAACCTTAGGAACTTCAGATACAAAGAACTATAGAAATGAAAAACATAATAAGCGAAGTGGCATTTTTAGATGAAATCTGAAATCTTAGAATACCAGTAACAGAATTCATGTTGAAGCAACAAATATGTACCTGTGAAAAATATTTTTTTGGCATTTCTGGAATATCAATATATTGCATTTTACAAGGAGCCTTTGGTACAGTTTGCATAGGCATGACAATTTTTTATTTTTTTTAAGATACATTGATGGGTAAAAACAAGATACAGGCAGTCCTCAGACTTACAACATAATTGGTTCCTGAAAACCACATCTTAATTCAAAACATCATAACTTGGAACCAATTTTCCCATCGAAACAATATTATAAACGGGTGGTTGGTTCCTTTACAACACTTGATACAGCTGCGTCCAGCTGGTAAGTCTGGAAGGGGAGTGGGGACCCGCCACTGTGCTCTGCTGGACCAGGAGCTGCTTATCTGGTGGCTCCCGCCACTGCTCCCGCTGCTCATCTGGGAAGGCACAGAGGGGAGTGAGGGAGTGTGCCCCTGGACCTGTGCGGGGTGGGCAGGGCCAGGGTTGCTCCCCACTGTGTTCCTGGTGGGCATGGCAGCACTAGGAGGGGGCAGGGCGGGCATGTGATGGAGCCACTGTACTGCCTCTGGATGAGTAGCACACAGCACTGGGAGCCACACCCCCATCCCTGCACTCCCAGGATGAGCTGCAGCTCCATCCTGTGCCCGCCCCACCTCGGCTGGGCGAATGGTGGGAGGCATCGGGGGGCGCGTGCCTATGGATCAGGTGGAGTAGGGGCTATGGGAGGGCTACAGCCACTCAAAAATTCATCATAGCCCCCTCATAGCCCCCGCCGCCTGCCCAGAGCACAGCACAGTGCAGCCCTGGCCCTGCCCACCCCACACAGATCTGGGGACATATGCCCCCACTTGTGCCCTCCAAGATGAACAGCAGGAGCAGCGGCGGGAGCTGCCAGACATGCAGCTAGCTCCTGGACCAGCAGTGTGCAACAGTGGGAAATGTCCCCTGCCCCTCCCCGTGCCCTTCAGACAAGCCGCACCTTCATCCCACACCCCCCACCCTGGCTGGGCAGCACTTGCCCCGGCCCCTGTCCCAGCTCCAGCCCCAATCCCTCTTTCGCTGTGGGGGCATTGATCTGCCCCCCACACACTCCTTCCCTCCCCCCTCCCCTTCCCCACTTACCAGCTGGATGCAGCTGTATCCAGTGATGTAAAGTCAAAACTCGCATTGAAACCTGGAAACATGGTGTCAATTTATAAAGGTTGTAAGTGTCATTTGTTGTATCTCAAAATGCCGTAAGTCGAGGACTGCCTGTATATTCATATATTGTATTGTATAGCAAGGATGAAATTAACTATAGCTGTTTCATCCTTAATATCTTAGTGCAACTACTTACTCAACCCAAATAGGTTATTACCAGCTCTTCAGCAGTCATGGCAAGCTACTGTAATACCACCAACTGTGGACCATGATTTTGGAAAGCCACCTCTAAGTTCCAGACAAAAAAAGGGTGCAAAATCTATGTAAAATACATGTGTCATTTGTCCCTGCATTACGATAGCTTCAAAGTCTCTCTTTATACATACGTATGAATATCTGGGTAAATGTCCATGTGTGTTTACTTCCATACATGGACTACTGGTTTTGTTAAGATAGTTCTACATTAACTATGTTCATGTTTGTATAACAGTAGGTAGATGACTGAGTTTAGCTCTTTAGTATATGTACAGAAAATGAAAGGTTAAAGGCATGGGTTACCTATGTACAGGACCTTTAAGCATGAGCAGAGCCTTGAATGGCTTTGCTGACATATCAAAACTGAGATGCCTTACACCCAAGAGGTATCCAGATAAGAGGCACATAACAATGGAAGGAGCTTTACAGCTCCTGGCCATAAGAGTCTTGGGGGAAGTGGAGAAGCTTTGAGAGCTAGAGAGACTAGAAAGGGAACAGCTGGGTATCTTTGGGGGTGCTCAGGTCTGTGCAGGCTGGACTGGGGACAGAGGGACTACTTAACCCCCTTGGAGAAGACAGATAACCTCTGGCCACCTGGCCTGTGCCCTAATAAATGAAAGCACTTTGTTGCTTGGAACTGTTGGCTGAGCTGGGTTGCCCCAAGAGAAGTCCCTTTCTCTCAAGCAGAACCTTGATTCACAGTCACAGAACCAGGGAGAGTGAAGGACTGAAAGGGCAGGGTCTCAGAGTGGGAAGGAACTTGGGCTCCCCCCTCACTCCAGAATCTATGCCTGGGGCCTAGGCTGGCTTCAAGAGGTACTCTGACACCAGAGAAGGTCACAGAGGTCCCTAGCAAGTGCCCTCCTGGAGGGCACTTCACAACATACACACACACTTTATTGCAAAAGTGCAACCACCCTTACACTTCCTAGGCATCTATAAAATATACAGCACAACATATTAACCTACTTGTATTAAAGTGTGTGTGTGTGTGTGCATGCATACATGCACACATGTCTGTCTATCATCAGATTGTGGTGCAGACAAAAGTCAAGGTGAACTTGGCAGTTCTATAAGAAAAAATATATTAAAATGGTTTTAAGAGGACTGAAAGACTCCGGTGGCAGACAATAGAATAAAAGACTTTCACCTGTAGGTCACTGGATCAAATCTGACATGGGTCAGTAGTGGCAGAAAGTCATTATCAGCTGATGGCTGGTTATGTGAAATGAGCTAGTAATCTTGCCAGTGACAAGTCACTATATTGCAATGCATTCCTTTGCTTCCTCATTAGCAGTTTTGGCAGAAAGGTTAAGGCCTTAAACAGTATCTGGAGTGAACCCCTTCCACTCCCCTCCCAAGGGAGAGTTCTGCTCTGCTGCCACTGTATTTAGTGTGAGGGTAAAACAAGGAGTTCAGCAGTGAGTGTTGTTAATCTGCCACCTTCTCCAAGAATTAAATTCACCATGAAAAAATTGCTTTTGTTCTTATTTCTTTTAAGATTATTGCTGCAGGCAACTAACTGATGATGCTCTTTCATTGACTTCACTTAGAGGTATAAAGTACACTTTTATTGACATCTATCAAAGCAGACTTAAAACTACTAATGGTTTAAAAGTAACAGCTTTAACTTTAAAAAGTTGAAAGATCAAGTTAAAATAAGTCTTGTAAAAACATATGGATCCTGAGTGAATGAGGATGACTTTGTTAGCTAAGCTATGTAGCTGTACATGACATTCATGAGCAAAAAGCTTTACAGTTTATTAAAACTGCAAAGCCCCTCAAGTAAATAGTCTTATATCCATCCAAGTTGCCTATGGCCTTCTATACGATCAGATAGGAATTCAGTTGTTATTTTGGCATTACTGTTTCCGCTGAAATGTTCTAAGTAGGAAACATTAACAGTTTTAAAATGTTATTAGTGAATGTTAAAAATCATACTTATTTACAAGGCCTTGTAGAGTTTGAAAAGAATACACCTCACTCATGATAGTTACATAGTACATTGCTGGTGCGTGTTGATGCAGTCTAGACTACTGTAGCCCAGGGCATAGGGAGTGAAGAAGTTCCAGTGCCATGGTGTGGAACGGAGTACGAGAGAAGAGTTAACCTCATAACTGACAATTCCACACACGGAATTCCAAAGCAATTCCAAACATAGTATAATTAGCAAGAATGGGCTAATTAAACCTTGTTTAATATGCATTTCCACTCATATCTGTCATTCAGTCTTAATATCCAGAACTTCCAGTCTTGTTCCACTGGTATGTGAAAGACAACAATTACTACACTAATTTATCCTGCAAAATCATAACATAATGACACCAGTATATCCTCTGCTAGATATTATGGTTGCTTACAAAAAAGGAAGCACTTCATCACTGATGCATGAAAATGTTTTCATATTTTTTGTAAGAACTGTATCTTTAAATTTTACAGAAAATTCAGCCAAAAACAGAATAAATGACAAGTATAATTAAAAGCTACACTTGTAACACAATGATATGTTCAGTAAGAGTGCAGAATGCAGGTCTTCAATACTAAAGAGGCAAAATAATTTCATATGCTTCTGTAATAGACATTTACATATGATGGTGTTTCAGAAAATAATGACACCTTCAAAATAAAATAATTTTGCATGTGATGATCATTTCCTGGAGCACATCACTTCTAATTGATGTGTTCAGCAATGCCAACACCCATGTTTCCTGCTGCTATATAGTTTCCTACTCACTGCACACACAGTGGTTTTATTTACAAAATTGCCATTACTTTTGGAAACATATTCATAAAATATATGGAAAAAAAATTATCAAAATATAACATGTCACACACGCATGGCAGGAGGTGAGATTGTGGGATCACACATTGCATCTCTTTGCACTGTATTGCTGGTGCAAGGGGAGCCCAATCTCAGGCTCCCCCTGCACTGGCAGGAAGGAAGCTCCGACAGCTGGAAGCAGTTGTAGTTGAGGGGCTCCTAGCTGCAAGGGTGCTCCATAAGCTCCCACCCGGGCCTTGGGGAACCACAATTACTGCAATCCCCCAGGTCTACGGGTTTCACACACGCACACCCCCTCCACCTGAGGGGTAGTGGCTGCTGCAATCCCTCAGACCCAGGGGCTTCACATTAGGCTTAGTGTACCCCTGCGTCTGGGAGACATCAGCTGACGGGCCTCCCAGCCAGAGTGGAACCCTGCTACACATGCAAATTAAAGTTCAGTAAGCAACCAGTTATAAAGTTACCGAATATGAGATGACCCTGAATATAAGATAACCCCCCAATAATCAGATTCTGCACATGGAAAGTGCATAAATTGATTTTAATTTTTCCATTTATGGAATCTAATTAGTGGAGGGTCAACTTAAATTCATCCCTCCTCACTGATGCAGGTGGTGGGAGGAAAGGTGATGACAGGGGTAGTAATGGGGCAGACGAGGGGAGGGGCAGACAGTGAAGGAGGCAGTTGGGGGGATGGTGGAGACAGGCAGTGGAGGACAGGTGGTAGGGGGCAGGCACTGTAGAGGTAGCGGGGCAGGCAGTGAAAGAGGCAGGCAGCTTACTCCCTGTTGCCTGTCTCCCCTCCCCCTCCCCCTCCCCCTCCCCCACTTAGGCTCCATTGTGCCTCCCCACCCTGCAACCTCAGGCTGCCCTTCCCTTCTCCATTCTGCTTCTGCACCCCACAGCTTCAGACCCCTGGCCCCATTCCTCTCATCTTCCCCCGCACCTGCCCCTCCACCCCCCCTTACCTTTGCTCCACAGTGGCAGACTCTATCCCTGCTGTGGCCTGGGGCAAAAAGCCTGGCTCCAGCCTAGCCCTGAAGCAGTGGTAGAGCTGGCACTACTGCTGCAGAGCCAGGCTGAAGCACATGCTCTGCGCTCCAGACTGCAGTGAAGACAGAGCCTGCCAGCCTAAAGCAAAGCTAAGGAGTGCAGAAGAGAGGGAGAAGTGACAGGGCATGTGAAAGCAGTGGAGGGCAGGGGCCAAGCAGCAGCTGAGACTTTGGCTCCAGCCCCAACACTGCATTAGGGCCAGAGCCACAACAGATACCTGCCCCCCCTAACCCCACTGCCTCATGCTCAACTGTAAGGAGAGAGGCTTCCCCCCATGTTAAAAAGATGGGGTGGGGAGCCTCATCTTCTAATAAAATAGGTACAGCAGTACACATTTTCAAAGTCTAACTTTATAGCTGACTAGAGTTTCTTATGGTGTGATCGCTACTTCTTCTGTGTGGTAGGTCTCCAGGTAATTCCACATCACATGATACCTGTAACTTGTAGAGGAGGCCCAAATGAAAACTTTTTTTTCATAAAGTGCATGAAAGACAGCAGGTTTATATCTCGCTTTTGAATTCAAGGGCAAGGACTCTGCAATTCTAAAACTCTTTCAATAGAAAAAAAATGATATCACAAAACAATAAGTACATTATTGTCTCTAGTGGGTTATGGAATAGAGAAGATCCCACACAACTTACTGATTTGTTTGATGCACTGGCTGGGGAAATTTTTAGCTACTTGCACGATTTCACAATGATTACACACTTAATTCATACAACACAATTTTATTTTAAAATTCTTTGCTACGCATATAACACTGCTTAGCTTTAAGAAATACCACAAACATTAAGAACACAATAACTACATATATCACAAGCAATACTCCAAATGCACTTCCTTCTCAAACAATGTTATAAGAATTAGTATTACAAAAACAACTACAATTACAACTAAAAGTTAAATTTGAATCAATACTATTATTTTCATGATATACTTACAATCCTAGAATTCCGAGAAGCCAAACACCTAAATATGGTTTCATTCCTCAGTAGTACAATTTAATGGGTTGGCCTCAGTAGTACGGTTCAATGGGCTCGCCTCAGCAGTACGGTTCAATGGGCTGGCCTCAATACTGATAGGACTAAGTCCCCTTCCTTCAGTCCCTTTCGGGCGCTCCGCGGCTTCAGCGTGAACTCAGAGATTCGTGTTCACGGAGAGGGTGGTTCAGGTGATCAGTCTGATCCAGCCTACACTTGCGATTCTTCCTTCGTTGTTCTGCAAGTGAGGTTACCTCCAAATTGGGACAGTAGGTTACAGTTTTTATTGAGTGATTTGCCGTCTTGGGCCCCTCCTACCCAAACCTGTCACTACTCCCAAATTTGGGCTTGGATCTTACTTAACAGATTTCTGCTGGGTTCAGTTTCTTTTGTTGACCATTTTAATTACTTTGGGGAATTTCCTTTCTTCCCAATCTTTTCAAAGGCCCTAGGGTTTGATATCTCGAAATGTGGGATGTTTGCTCAAGGGTCATTTTTATGTTAACCATGTTAAAGGCCTCTAAAGATAAAATTCAAGAGTTAAAACTTTGAGCAAAGTCAGGACCTTCCGCACATAGACCAAAACAATGGCCTAGATAAGAAGATGAATCTTGTCTTTTTCCTAAACTGGCTAATGGGCAACTATTACAAACATTCAAACTATTACATTCAATATGACAATTATCAGGGTATTCTCTTGAAAGATCAACAGAATTAAAAAAAACAAAAAACAAAAACCCACAAATGACCCTGCAAGTCAGAAGAGGGATAAATTAGAAGACCTTACTAATTCATGTACTATGCCCAATTTACAAACTCATTCCATAATAAATAAAATTCACTCTTTGAATAGCTCTTAGGTAAGAAGCAGTAAAGTTCCAAATTGTTTTCCAATGACTCTTCTTGGATTTTCCAATTTGTGATCCAATTCATTAATACTGACAAGCGATCACTTGAAAGCAATAGGCTATTATTATAATGACAATATAAGAAAATAGACAAGTTGGTAATTTTCAGAAGAGAAATCTGGTCATTCATGACATACAAAAGTCCTCAATCTAAGAAGTCCTGTTCAGTGAATACAGAAGAATGACTAGTTTAACTGTAATTCAGAAACTAGGCAATACTTAATACAACATATTACAATTTTCTCATTGTCCCCATGTGACAATGTTTATGCTATGCTAAAATTACTAGTCGTATACTAAGTAAAAGTCTTGCATGAAAAGAAATTTCAAAAAGGTCAGAGGTATGCATACTAAATATACTCCAATATTCAAAGCTAAGCTTTAATTATTTTATGTGCTCAGTCTTAAGTTTTGTTTAATTGCTATGTCGTTTATGTGTTTGCTTTTCTAACATTTATTTACTGCTGCCTATTACATAAAAAGGCATACCTACAGAATAAAAACAAAGCATTTCCAAGTTTTTCATGTAATCTAGGCAAATATTGAAAGAAATTAATGTAAGCGATGTGATTAGTCACTCCCATGAAAGATATGACACTCAAGACTTGAAGAGTTAAGAATGATGAGTTGTACTGATCAAAATCACAGGTGTTTCTGTAATCTTGATGGACTGGGATGGATTTCTCTAAACCCACAATTCCTTTTATGGAAAGGGATCATCTAAATTTAGTAGCTCCAAATTGAACTCATATTAGTATGTACACAAAAGATACAAGCAACTTACACTCAAATTTAGGAGGAGAACAGAACAGTTACTATATGGACTACAAGTCCAGAATCCAGTCAGCAAAGGCAGTAGACAATGCTAAATGAAGCACTGCAGTTTTCAGCAAAGCAAACTGTGTAAGTGTATTCCCATGGGCAAAAACCACGGAATTACCCTTGCATCAGTTAAGCAAACAATAACCACGATAGTCTTTTGGATATAGTAAAAGCAATTTAAAGGCTTGGAATGTCCATAGATTCAATGCCTATCTGTCACTTATATTTGACACTGAAGTTGAAAGAATGAAATCTTCAATTAGATTACTTAACAAGGTCTAAAAATGACCTGGATTTTGCCTGGATTCCAAATTAATACACTTCCAAGCCACCAACAACAAATTGTAGTCAAGAAATTGTATATTTTAAAATGTGAAATACATAAGCATTGCGAAGAGATTATTCTTACTACATATGCTAGGCACATTAGGAGACGGAACATCTTCCACATGAGATGCCTGTGCAAAATCCTGAAAACAAGTAGGAAGACAAAATGTCAAACACAGAGGTCACTTTTTACACATGCTCCAGAGGTGAGGGGGAGGGCGGCACTTTAATTAGAGCAGCTCGGACAACTGCTCTAATTAACGAACCACTACAGTTCATGCATCAGCACCACTGTGTCTTCTGTATTAGCATCTCCATGCTTCAAAATGGTGGCAGGGTGCTTGAACTAAAGCTCGTTAGTTCAAGCACACCACCACCACCCCCTCCACTGCCATTTTGAAGTGCAGGGACACTGATACATGAGACACTGAAGGCTGCTAATTGCCATGCTCCAGCAGACTCAGTTAATCGAGTCTGCTCCAGCATGATGTAATTACAGAGCACTGGAGCAGCACCCACGCTCGTGTACAGGCACCCAGAGGTGCTGAAGCACGCAAGACTGGCGCACACAGAAACCACTATCAAAAACAGGAGGCTGTAATGGCTCAGCCATGTCAGGGGAATGTGAGGCAACTGTATCCCCAAGAACATTTTGTACAGTGAGATTCAAGATGGCTCTAAAAAAGCAGGGTTGCCCTCTACGGCAGTACCACAACGTGTACAAAAATGATACAAAGACATTCAACATCAGTGTAGAAAGCTGGAGGAAATGTGCAGAATCCTGTCCAATCTGGAGGGAACATCTGCTACTGGGTACAGCTCAACATGAAGTGGCTTTGATCCAGAGGATGGAAGTGAAGTGAGAAAGAAGGAAGCAGCATGCTGTAAACTTGGATCCCAACTCAGGCAACACGTGGATCTGTGAAACTTGTAATGAGCTGCGTCCCTCTCAAGTTGGGCTTGTCAGCCACAAGCAGATTCATCAGGCACTTAACTAGACCTCTTACGCATACACCAAGATCCAGAGGATCAACAGTTGCCTATATACTGTTCCAAATGTGCTCTTCCTAGTTCAGTGTTGAGGAGATAATTTGCATTTAGTAACTATATTTGCATGTGTTGAAAATATAGTCAAGTCTCGCATGCACATTTATAGATCCCAATTCTACTATCTGATCAACAGAGACTAGATCTTAAGTCTATTCAAAATCCCGCTGACATTTACAGAGCTTCAAAAAGGCACAGGTATCAGCCAATGAGACTGTATCATAGCCACACAACATAGCCCTTAGCTTTGTACAGAAGACTGTAAATATCTACATTTAAATTAATATTTTTAACTTTATTCCTCAGAACAGATCTATACTAGACTGTATTTGGGGAAGGGAAAGAATGAGATTGCCATCAACATCCATCTGAGCAGGTAGCATACATTATAGCAGAATACATTAGATTTAGTAAAGTGGTAATTGATTTTATATATAATTTAGAAGCAGAAGAATATTATTGCACTTTTCTCCTCCTATAGCTATTATCCCTGCAAAAACTAATTTCTGGCTTTTTAAAAGAAGTTACCACTACTGACGAATTGTCTAAAAAGCTTTCTGTCTGATTTCTATTTACTTAATGTTACATACACTATAAAACAGTTAGCAATAACATATATTGTTGCAAGAAAAAAACTTGGTCTATTAAAAGGTATGTAAGTAATACTTCTGCTACACACATCTGTGTATGATTATGTGACCCCACAACCCTGAAGATAAAAATGACTGAGCTTTTTTTGAAACTGGATATTCATTCTCTCAGTTTTGACAGCCAAGTTGTTGGTAATATCAGCTGTCTCATTGCATTGTTATACACCACTGTGTTCCAGTGCTCTATAGTGTGCTACCTCCAGATAGAAAATGTCTCCAGGTAGAAAGTACACAAATATATTTGGGGGGTAGGGGGAGTTCTGAAGGGCTTGGGGTGGGAAGAGGACATTGGGTATCAGAGATATTGGACAAATGTACCAAAACTACCTTAGGACTTACCTATATGTGGAGGTAAAAAAAAATTTCAGGAAAATGCTGACATTAATTTTAGAGATCACTGAACTCCTAAACAGATGATCTCAAATCAGAAGCGAAGTATCTGAGTTCACTGTAGCTTAATCCTCCAATAACAAAATCACTTTACTTCTGGATGACTGCATCCAAATGGGGATTAAATTATGAATAATGGTGTCTATAGGAAGTGTCGTATGTTTTAACTCACCCGCATTAACGTCACAGCTTTACTGAATTTCATCTTTACTGTCTTAAGTGACCCTATGAAGACCCTATGACCCTTAAGTATTTTAGGAAGTCATTTAAAGTTGGTAAGATTTAGGTTCCTAAACTACATAGGTTCTACATTTTTAAGTGGATTCAAATGGATTTTTCTCCTCTCACTTCTCAGCATAAATACAAACTAGTGATTTTCTACAGAACACTATTTATACACTGGAACCTTTTCGTATTTTAAAATTGTTGAGTGATGATTGCTAGTTAACACTTTCTCCCATCTCTGTCTCAGCACTTTGAATTCAGGGGCAGCTGTACGTTAGCTGCAGAACTAGGGAGCATAGGGGGAATCTGGCAACTAGCACTTTTTGAAGTACTAGCCACTCCACAGTGGTTTGGTTTGAGCTGGATCAGTCTACAACCAGTTCCCAGCTTCAATGTGCAAATGAATATAGTACACACACAGCCACTAAAAATTTAACCTACTATAACTCCACTTTAAAACTCCGCTTATTATCATTATATGGCTAAGTATGTTATGATTCCACATTGCATATTTCCTTGCTTCTGGCTCATGATGGTATTAAATGAACTTCAAAGTCCTGAAATCAATCCTCAACTTGGCAATCCTGCCAACCCTTTTTTGGAAAAATCTCTCTCTGTGGTTGTTTGAAAATGTGATTGAAGTTTTGCTATCCTTAAAAATATTGATCTAGTGATGGATTTTTAACTACATTTGCACTGTATACTTCTACTGCTTTTGATCATGCAAAGACAAAGTCATTTTTTTATCAATACATTCAACCAAAAGGTCAAAAGAAGTCAAAGCAAAGGGTTATTTAGACATGGACATAATGTTATTATTAAGCCTCGGGGAGCAATGCTGTCCTTCTGGAAAAGCAGAAACAATATTGCATTATCCAGTTCAAAACTACAAGAGATGAATTTGTTCTTAGTATAATTAATTATATCTTTGTGTCACCTTCTAATCATTTTTCTCTTACCACAATTGAGCACTGAAGGCTTCCACTATTTCACATGATTAGAAATACTATTTATGAGTATTTTATTTGGCAGTGATTACATTTGAAATGTTTCATGGTTTCCCCTCTATCCTGTTGGAGTGTAATTTAGGAAGGAATACCAATAACCATGCTCAGAAATGACTAGATTGTTGGGGGGAGCGGAGGGGCGGAGGCACCTTTGCCAGTTCAGTGAAGAAAGAAGCGGGGGGAAATGAAGTAGAATGAGAAATCCTGAAAAATCCTACTTAGAATCTTAACTTTTAGTAGCTTCTTTATGTCTCTAATCAACACCATTTAAAACTGAAGTTATTATCCAAGTTTTTAAAAATGAAGCCCCATCATTTTAAACAATGTTTCTGACACTATCGTCAGATTCAGGTGTAGGACAGCATCCCATTTTTCAGTTTTAATACTTTCTCAGAAGCCTAATTCAATCATTACTTTTAAGAGCTATTTAAAAAAAAAATCACATTCTCACTAACAAAATGTATATCTCTGGGCATTCTATTTCAACGCCGAGATTAAACTTTTTGACCCACAAATGATGAAGTTCTTTTAAAAACAATAACAACTAGATGGAAAGCAAATTACTACTTCTAACAGACAAGGAAACCACATGTGCAAAGAATTACAACAAGGCTTCAGAAAAAAAGTATTTTTTCTTCCTGTTAGTCTTTCCGGATGCTTACAAGAGTTTTGCCTTTGCTCTTTTACTTTCAATTACATTTACATTTCAGATGAGCAGATAGACCTGTATACCTGAGATCAGAATCTGATCCACTGATTTTTTTTTTTTAATTTTTGCTATCCTTTCAGTAGGAATTTTGACTTCAGAAGCTGCCTAATTGGGCCCTTACTAATTCAATCAATAAAGGGATTTCTGTCTTTACCATTTTTGTTACTTTCCTTTAGGCAAGTATTATCCCCAAACTAATGTGTAATTTACCTGAAATCAGCATAATCCTTGGGGCTGTTGACATATTTTTGATCATCTGTGCCCTTGATATTAGCAGTATTCCAGAACAGCTATGTCCAGTAGCTGTAGTGCATGTCATGGACTCAACATTTTCATGCAAATTCCACTAAAGAGTCTTCTAGGTTAGGGACTGAGGAGTGACTGCTCCATCATGTGCAAGCACTCTGACCCAATCCACTGAAGCATTTAAGCTTCAGTGTGGATGCAGGAAAGATCCCTCTATCATGAATAGTCCTCCAGTACTCTGTGCATAATTGCCCCACAAGGGATAGACACATTCTTTTACCACTGTCATAACTGACTCAGGAAGAATCTTAGGAAATACTCCTGGGTATGCAAGAACAAGCATCAAGAGAATGACAACACATAACCCAGGCAGGGCTGTAGGAAGGCTCATACTTGGACTGGTCTAAATTGAGCACTCTGGTCCACATGCCTATAAAACTTGGACTACGTGTTCAGTACAGAAATATCCATAGACAGAAAAAAATGCAGCAGACAGCAACTTCTCTATTACACCCATAAAGCTCTACTGTGCCTTTGCTGCAGTGCATACACTTCTGGAGGGTGGTGGGGGATGACGGAGAGGGGGGAGCTTGGTATGCTAACTCTATTCTCTTCTGTTGTTCCTGGAGACTTTCCATCCCATATCATTTATTTGTCTGTGCCTTGCTACATAAAAGGAGTCTTAGACTCTTTCTCCTTAATTTTTATCAGAGTTTCTGAATGTCAGGTATTAACTTCATGGATATTTTTCAAACAAAAGTCCCTTGCAGGCTTGTTGTGGTACTTATGGGCCTGATCCTAAAATCTTTATTCAAGCTAAGCTCCCAGTGAAGTCAATGAAAGGTGTGCTCAAATAAGGGCTGTAAGAAACTTCTTATGTGAATCAATGTAAGGTAACATATATAGCACTACCAGATCATTGCAAGGAAGAATTCAAATTGTTCTTTTTCTTAGACCATCATCTGGGTGTTCATGTAAAAAAAAAAATGCCCAAAGATGTTAAAAGTTTAATAGTGCTAACACTGATTTGCAATAAATATTCAGTTGCCATGAAACCATTTACTGAAATGTCTTATGGGAGTTGTACAGCTAAATCCATGTACTGAATGTTTACCCCCAAACTTCCTCTTTTAGAAAAAGAGCCCCAAAAGAGCCCCAAAGAGCCCCAAACTTCCTGTTTTAGAAAAATAAAGACTCTTTTTTGTCCTTCTTAGGACTTGGTTACATATTGCACTTTGAGATGCTCAAATGTTGATTGGTGTTAATGCTAGCTGAAGTTTGGAACAGTCACACCTTAAGGGCCTTGTTACATGATAATTCTGTGTAGCTCCTGAAGCTCTTAACACCTGGATTGTCCACACATTGGGTGCATCTATATGAGTGTGCACATGCGGTATGTGGTGCCGCAGACCCATCTGCAGTGCCACACACACCGCACATGCAGGCATTCCAGGCCATCCTCCCCCCTCCACACACCCCACAACCACCCAGCACACACCCACAGCCTCCCATAAACCCTATACCCACCCATACCTCCATACATCCACATACCCCAACATGCTCCTGCACCCCACATACACACACCCACAGCTCCCCACAAACCCCATACCCACCTCCACATGCCCCATACCTATCCATCCCCCTAAACACCAGACACACACCCACATACACACACCCACACCCTCCCCCACACCCCACATACACCCACACTCATAGCCCCACATAAATGCTATAAATCACTCACCCATACCCCCCCACAATATACAAGAGTAAGACTTCATTTTTAAATATTATGCAATAACCTCTATGTACACGATAAAACACATACATCAGGACAAAAATATATTTTTAAATAAAATTAAAATACTTTATTCTAGATGTTTGATTTTTAGTATATAACTTGGTTTTTTTCCAGGTCCAAGATGGCAAACCCTCTTTGCCAAAAGGAGTAATTCAGGGGGCAAGTGGAGGGATTTCTGGTGGCAAGGTTCAGGGGTTGGAGGAAAGACTTCCAGTCTCAAGATGGCAACCAGGGGTTGAGGCATGTGTCAAAGGGCAAGGTTACCCTTACAGCCCTCCACAGCTCACCGAAACTCATTAAGTGACCCTCCAGCTAAAATAATTGCCCACTCTGGGGTAACATATAACAAGGCCCTTAGGCAAAAAACCTTCTCTGACTGTCCTCCACCCATACTGCTGTGACTTGCCACTAGAGGGCTGGTGACCAGGGAGCTGACTAGGAGATATATAGCACTGCAGTGGCAACTCACAGCTGATGAGCCAGGACAGGCTTCTATCCCTGCTCTGGGCAGAGGTGTATGAGAGATGGTTTCGGAATGAGGGGGACAGGACATGAATCTGGGAGGCAGAGTTTATGGAATGGGGGTGAGTAATGAAGTGTGAGATGGAAGGAAACAAGGACGGGGGAAGGGTGGTGAAATGAAGTCAGCCAGCCACTGAAGGATAAAAAAAATAGAAGAATTTAAGAATGAGATAAAGAGAAAGTAAATTAAAAAAGGTTCAGAGATTGAGAGAAAGCTAAGCTGTCCTACCCGTATCGTTTATTATTTTTAGCATTTCTAAATAAGCAGCCAACAAGGAAGTGGAGAAATGTAAGCAAAAGCAATAATGAATCAGGACTACGTAAGAGTGCATACATGAAAAATAACTGAGAATTAAGAGTGCTACAAGATTTTTTTAAATTGCATATGGTAATGTAAGGGTTTTTTTAAATGTTCTTTGTTATACCAAGGCAGGGGCAAAGGCAAAAGAGAGGGTAGCAGTGTGTATTCAAAGTTGTGCTGTTTTCCACTCTCTCAAGGACGGCTTTGCTACCCTCCTACACTGGGCAGTGCTACAGTCAGAGTGATGAGTGTCTGTGTTTTCTGCCTGTCAGCAAAGGTGGATCAGGCCTGCATGACCTCAGCAGCTTGCTAGGCCACAGCCAGGAAGGTTTGAATAGCCCCATAGAAAAGTCCAGCGTGACCCACTGCTGACACAGGCAAATCTTTGGGCCTGAACGCAGAGCATCCTGGTTCTCTCTCCGATACAGCTCTGAGCATGGTGGGTTCCTAGCATTACTAAAGAAGATCGCACTTGTTCTTGCACACAAGGTGCAATTCTTTTCCGATGCAGAGTGGAGTGCCACTTGAAGATGAGCCAAGGTACTGTAAAGAGCTGTATCTCTCCCTCATCTGTCTTGCTTCCTTTTTGGGAATGTCACGAATGAATACCCTAAAAGAATTCAGCTTTGTTCTTCCAACCAGCTGTTGCTCAGCTGGAATACTGCAATTGTGAAATCTGCCCTGGAAAATGTGTATTTGTTTTGCTCTGCTTTGTTTTGTCATCTGCCGAAGTAGGAATGCTCCTTTTCATTCTGTGATGGTTGAAAAGAGGGGCTTGGTGTTGGTGTTATATAGCATAATTAGGAATTATCTATATATGTAATGCTGCCTAAGAACTAATTCAGCAAGACCTCTGTTTCCAGAACGCCTATGAGAAGTACACGAATATACAGAATTGAGCTATAAGGTGGAAAACCCTTCCAGATGGGGACTTGTATTTTTTAATATGTAAAGCATTTAGTGACTTTTGAGTGCTATATAAATACCAAATAGCACAGAAAAGATACAAATGGCACGCAACCGACTGTCAGTGCAGCAAATTAAGCTTCTGTTTATAGCAGGAGTGTAAATATAGGGTTAACGGTTAATTCATTTAATGATGAATGTGACACCACTGTGTTATCCTGTAAGAACGTGAATAGAGATTTGCAGCAGACAACATGCTGTGAGCCCAAAAGAATAGGAAACTACTGCCTGCTTTTTTTAAAACTATTGCAAAATGTGGACACAATACTTGGACATAATAGACTGTGTCTGACAACATTTGTACAGTATGTAGCGGAGTGAGCCCCACTCAGCTTCCTATAGTTATCCATATATAGTGACTAAAATTGCAGACACTGAATTAACTCTGAATAACATATGAGCTGGAGTGACAGCCTTCATGTGGTTCTAGAAGGATGAGAATAAGATAGATGGCTGTTTGTGTAGATGTACTAAACTGCAAATCCAGGGGTCCATAGAGTATGGAAAATATGCCAAAAGCTGGGTTGTCCCTTCCATCCCACAGACCCCATTGATTTCCTGCAGGGCAGGAATCCCCCCTTGCAGAGCAGCTTGCAAGATCAGGGTAAATCCATTTCTAGTAACAGACTTTCTCACGCACCCTACCCACTACATTCACGTTTCTCCACTTAGCCCACCTTGGCATCCTTCTGAACCCTGTTATTTTTCAAAACTATTTGGAGAATAGAGAGTGAGTTCTGAATGCCAGCAAGCAACTCTGCCTCTACTGAACCAAGCGGAGAAAGCAGTTGCACTTGAATTTCCCAATTGCCAATTCTCCTTTTTCCTTTCTAACACCAGAATGGAAAGAGCTTTTAGCAAAACTCTCTCTCTAACTTTAGCGGCTGCTCCAGTACCATATAAGGAGACGGGCCATTTCCAAGATCCAAAATATTGAGGGTTTCAGGAGGTTGAGAAAATGGCGAGTTCATATTTATACAGAAACAAGTGGTATGTCAATCCAAATCACAGAACCCGTGCAAAATGCACTCTCTGACAGGAACGCCGCTAAGCAGCGGCGTTCAGCGCCTCGTTTTTAGGCAATCGTCAGGTAAAGCTCCATCTAGAATAGATTGAACTAAAGCAAGATGACAGGAACTGGGAACCCCCAAATCCGAAAGAAATAGCTTTAGGGATGAAAAAGGAGAGTGTGTAAATAGCAAAAGTAGAGGTACCACATTTTGGAGCCAATTGCTTTAGAGAATAAGTGTGTTTTTAAAAACGGATTAAAATAGATTTCTGCAATGGAGGAGCAGGGAGTGCACAAACATTTTTATTTTTGCTCTCAAGCAAATCCCGGGACGTCATTCTCCCCCTGTACTCGGCCTTAGTGAGGCCGCAGCTGGAGTACTGTGTCCAGTTTTGGGCTCCACAATTCAAAAAGGATGTGGAGAAGCTTGAGAGAGTCCAGAGAAGAGCCACGCGCATGATCAGAGGTCAGGGAAGCAGACCCTACGATGACAGGCTGAGAGCCCTGGGGCTCTTTAGCCTGGAAAAGCGCAGGCTCAGGGGTGATCTGATGGCCACCTACAAGTTTATCAGGGGTGACCACCAGCATCTGGGGGAACGTTTGTTCACCAGAGCGCCCCAAGGGATGACGAGGTCGAATGGTCACAAACTACTTCAAGATCGTTTCAGGCTGGACATAAGGAAGAACTTCTTTACTGTCCGAGTCCCCAAGGTCTGGAACAGCCTGCCACCGGAGGTGGTTCAAGCGCCTTCATTGAACACCTTCAAGATGAAACTGGATGCTTATCTTGCTGGGATCCTATGACCCCAGCTGACTTCCTGCCCTTTGGGCGGGGGGCTGGACTCGATGATCTTCCGAGGTCCCTTCCAGCCCTGATGTCTATGAATCTATGAATTTAATAAAATGGGATTTGGGATTGTGGTGGGGTGAGTGCAGGTCATGCTTCCCAGGGTGGCTGGAAGGTGGGAACAGTGAGAGAAGGTGCTTTTGGAGGAGTTATTGGCCCTGCCCCAGGAAGGAAGCCCCACCTCATGGGGTCCCGATCTGACCCCCTACCTTGTTCCTCCCCCCACATCCACTAGAGCCCACTCCTGGGCCTGGCTAGCTGACATCTGCTCTGCAGCTGTTTGCATGGGGTTCCAGCCCTGGGGGTAGGAAGGTCAAACCCCCAGGGGCAGGAGGCGGGGAGTTGGCTTGGTGCCAGAACCACCCCCTGGGCAGTAGAGTTTAAGGGGTGGAAAGTTTCTCCACACAGAACAGGAAGGTGAGGGAGGAGACACTGGACTGAAAATTGGGTGGCTTATCTGTGGAAAGTAGCCACACAGTAATGGAACATGAGCAGGTAACACGTATCAGAGATAAACCTGCCCTGGAGTGGCATAACTTTAAGCAGCCTAAAGTATTATTAAAACTAGTGTCAGGTGCTAATATGTGGACAATTCAGGGGTTAAGAGCTCCAAAAGCCACCTAAAATTAATGTGTAACAAGGCCCTAAGATCTTTGTTGGTGAAAGTATGGACTTGTTGGCTGCATGTTTTCTACCAAAAATAACCTTTATTTCCCGATATGAAACAGTGCATGGAATCTAAACAATACCAAAGATTTTGACTGCAGCAGATTTTTTTAATTAAAAAAACAAATACAAGTCTTTATATGGACTGAAGACTAGATCACCTTCAGTCTTCCAAGTCTGCTGTAAGAAAGCAAGCAGTAACTGCACCATATCAGCTTTTAGAGAAACATTTAAGTACGTGATCTCACAGATCATCCTAATCATGCCCTAAATGCTTCTGCATCGACACTGATATCAGCAATAAACTGCTTGTGTCATTGCATGTCAGCATCTGAAAAACAGAACTACTCACGTAGAAAGCCAAAGAAGATTAAAGTTGTTGTGTTCCACTGGAGTCTAAGGCCTAATCCCTACATATGTAGTGATAGTGACCCATGTGTTTGGATCCCAAGACCTAAGCAGAGTCCCAGTGGGGCTCTATATTTGGTCCACCCTAGAACATAGTTAAAAGATCAAAAATAGCGCATGTTGGATTTTACAGATTAAAAATAAAGAAATTTGCAAAACTATTTAAATTGGTGTTTTCACAAATTCGTGCAATTGGTTTGAGTCAGACCTTTCTCCCTTTCCTCTCCCTCACTGTTTGAACCTTTACACCTATGCTTAGCAGACCTTTTTCCAATACATCTACTAAAAACACTCAGAAGCAAAGCCTTGTTGATTAACCAATCAATTACTACTGAATGTCATTAATGCCTTATTATAGTTTCATAGTTTGTAGGGTCAGAAGGGACCTTGACAGATCATCAAGTCCGACCCCCTGCCATGGCAGGAAAGAGCACTGGGGTCAAACGACCCCAGAAAGTTATTCATCTAGCCTCCTCTTAAAGGCCCCCAGGGTAGGATCCAGCACTACTTCTCTTGGAAGTTGGTTCCAGATCCTAGCCACCCTGACAGTGAAGTAGCGCCTCCTGATGTCTAGTCTAACTCTACCCTCTGCCAGCTTGTGACCGTTGTTTCTAGTCACTCCTGGTAGTGCTCGGGGAAACAGGGACTCCCCCAATGCCTGCTGGTCTCCCCTGATTTGTTTGTAACAGGCCACTAGATCCCCCCTCAGCCTTCTCTTGTGGAGGCTGAACAGGTTCAGGTCCCTCAGCCTCTCCTCGTAGGGCCTGCCCTGCTGCCCCCTGATCATGCGAGTGGCCCTCCTCTGAACCCTCTCAATGCTGTCCACATCCCTCCTGAAGTGTGGCGCCCAGAACTGGAAGCAGTACTCCAACTGCAGCCTGACCAGTGCCGCGTAGAGGGGGAGGATTATCTGTGTTGTCAGATTAAATCAATTCCTATCAAATGTCAAACTATACATCTCCTTTCACACACAAGTCCTACACTCATGCAAGCTCTGTAGTTTAGCCTGTAAAGCTTTTTGAACATTACAATAACACATTTATCACAAAACCTAACTAGCCTGTATGTTATAGGATATACAGGGAGCACTGAAGGACGATTAGTATAATTAGAAGTATGCGATTTTCCATGTGTATAATTTTTCATTGTTTCATTACAGTTATTTTATTGGCTTGTTACTTCTTTATAAGATCCCTCGAGTTGTAACTATTCATTTGAGTAAAAAAGTCAAAGTATTCCAATAAACACAAAAAGTTCTTACAAAATATGTGAAAGGGCTGTGCAATACCAAATGCAGAACCCTTCTGGGTTCACTACACACACACACACACACACACACACACACGCACTCGCACTCCCCAACCTGAATGCTAAGATAAAAAAAATTTCCCTCGACCTCACTGATAAATCCAACATGGCTGCCAGCTGCCACCACATCCCCACCGAGCATAATCAAGAGGGTCTCACTGATCTTCCCAAAATGGATGATTTTGAAAAGTTCCTTTCTACAGCACAATGGGGTTAAATATGCATGAAACTACATCAGACATGGATTCTGCAGAGACTTATGTGCTTCATTTTTATGTACTATGAATAGTTTTGTTAGAGTCAAATTCATAAATGTGAACATATGCATAAAGCAGGTCTTGTCTGCATGGGAAAGTTTTACTAGTTAATCCAACACAGTTGTATAGCTACAATTATACCAGGATATTCAACCCTTCTTGTGGATTTTCTGCTTCTAGTACAAGAATAGCATATTTTCAATTTGTTTAGTTTTTTCCTCTTCATTTTGCAAATGATTCTCCCCCCCACTCCGCCCCTCCACATGTGCTAGAAGCTAAACCAACAAATCCCCTTATTCTGGAATAAATGTCTGCAAAGCACTGGGGACAGTTTATGCTGGTATCAGTTCAAATCCACATTTTAGACTGCACGAGAAAATAAAGAAACAAAATGAATTTTTCCTTTGTAAATATGGGGGTCTTATTTATTATTGTCATCCCATACTTCCATGCTGTCTGTATCCAGCCTTCTATGGAGCATCTAAGTGAACTGTAGAGAGTGGCAGATAGGAAGCTGTGTTGGCTGTAAATTGAGAGATCCAACCTGCATATGTTGAACAATACTGAATATCCTTTTTTTTAAAAGGAACATTTCAGAAAAAAAAGCATCTTTTCAGTACTACAAAGTAGTATTATTAAAATTTAAAATAAAAGTGTATGCAAGGTATATTTTCAAACAAAAATGCCAGGATGAAGAAATGCATTAAATTATTAAAAATAAAAATTGATTTAGCTTTCTCCCTTTACAATTGAAAAACTTTTTTTTTTGTAAAGCTTTTCCATATTCCATGCAATGATCTTCATAACTGAGGAACCCTGTTCTTCGTTTCATAGCTCTGAGTCCCTTTTCATGGAAACAAAAAAAAAATCAACATTTATTTTTTAGAACAGCTCTCATGCCATCTTTACACTCCTTTCTTCCTGCATGGAATATTATCTACAATACTTCCTTTCACAAAAGAAAAAGACAGATAAAAAGGCTAGGGAAATAATTTTGGCACTTAGATTCGTATATCAAGACAATTAATTAAATTATGTTTAAACTTTTCCCTGCCAATAGACTCCTAAAAAACGTATGTAGTTATTTCATATTAACTACAGCTTCTGCCATTCTTATTGCTTTTTCCACATTAATATTTTATCAAATTTGAAAAAACAAAACAAAACCAAAGTCAGCAGTAAAATAAAATAAAAAGCCAAAACGTTATTTTGAGTCTTATTCTCTATTCATAGTGTATAGTGTAACAAATAATGTATCCACGTGTGCTTTATTATGTTGGCCACATGACCTGTGGAATCTCAGGGGAAGAGCTAAGAGAGAGCAAAGCATCCATTCCATAAGTGAGAAAAATCAATAATAGTTAAAAGCATTCTACAGCCTTATGAGAATCTATTTACTTTTATAAAACTGTGTGTGTGTTAATTCATTCTTAATCCTTAGAAAAAGGAATGGATCAAAAACAAAAATATAAAAAACAAAAACAAAACAAATCAAAAAAAGAAGGTTCTTTAAATGCCAGTTCTTCAGTCCTGCAAGGAATGATGCCCAGATTCCACACTAATTACCATACTTTTCACTAGCACATGCATAAGATTATCAATGCAGATACCATGTTTTGCATGTTTGTTTTCAAATTTTTATACATACATTCACATTTATTAGATATAACACATTCTGTGTTAGCTACAGTGCTAGATGCACCGAACTTAACAAATATACGCTAATAAACAAGGTGAGTCAATAGGACTACACTTAAATATAGAAAATAAAGAAAGGAAAAAATAAATGGTGTGTGCATGCAGACACACACACTGTTTACTTTCTCCTTTCTTTATTTTCTTGTCATCATTTGCTGTCATTATTCAAGCAGCTACCTCCAAGCCTTTTCTGCAGTACCTGCATGTTGGAAAGCGCACAGTGTTGGAATTACTTTCACCGCCATTCAGTGCCTTGCCTACAGCTATATGCTGTATTTTTGCTGCCTGGACAAGATCTTCAGCAACACAGCTAGCAAAAACTGGGTGAGGTGGGTCAAGCTGAGCCACATTCAGGCAGGGAGGTGACCCTTGGAGTATCTCACTCTGTTCTTAGTAGTGAGGTACTAGACTGCAGAGAGAAGTTTGGGACTGACTGGCACCCCTGAAGGTGTCAGTATACCCTAGGAGTGTGCATCTCACCTGGGCTATGACCTGGGATCTAAACAAATCCCAAGTCAGGGTGTGTCACACTACCCAAACACACTACCTGCTTTTTTCAGTGAACACTATCAAAATTTTACCATTTTATACTGTCATTTGTAATTCTCTAGTGCCTTGAAGCAGCGTTCCCTCTAAGCTGCATGGCATGCACAGCTGTGCAGGTGCACTCATGCCGCACTGTCAGGCATGCTTGCACAGACACGCATACCACAGAGTTTAGAAGGAACACTGCCTTGAAGCCCCAATAGTTTATTAATGCCCTGTTGTGCAAGAAGCTCTGGTTCAGGGGTATCAAAGATAAAACCTGTGGGATGAATGCAGCCCACAGAACTACATAATCTGCTCCAGTGTTGGCCCCGAGTCTGAAGTGGACCCACATGCAGTTTGCGCTGGACCAGCCCCATACATGGGGCCCAGGACCCACAGCCCAGATAGGGCCCTCTCCAGGACCCATGCTACATGTAGCAGCTGTGCAGAGCCAGTCCAGTATCCCACCCTCCTCCCACCCATGTGCCAGATCCAGTGCCCACAGTACCCACCCTTGCTGGTCCAGGACTGCATCATACATGACACCCACTCTGGCTGGTGTGGGGCAGGTGACACATTCAGGGTGGCTTCAGGAGCAGCTGGCTCATTTGACAAAGACCCAAACCAGCCAGAGCATGGACTACATGCTCCAGTGTCGCAGCCTGGCTGGAACGGGCACTGTGGGTGCTGGATCCACCACGTGAAGGTGGTTCCATGGGCATGATCCAGCCTGTGGGGCA
Organism: Alligator sinensis; assembly: GCF_000455745.1. Taxonomy (NCBI): domain Eukaryota; kingdom Metazoa; phylum Chordata; order Crocodylia; family Alligatoridae; genus Alligator; species Alligator sinensis. The sequence continues at coordinate 296,702 of NW_005841861.1, read as the reverse complement.
GGTACTGCATCATTAATCTGACCCATGCACCAGTCCTGTGCCATATGGGACGAATGAGTTTGACACTTCTAGTCTAGTGAAACATTCAGGATAGAATTAGAGAGATATGATATAATGCAGATTGAAAGAGAATGTATCAAATATATATATTGCACCAAAAATATGCCTAATAACTTGTACCATAACAGAAGACTTTCTTTTTAAAAACAGTATGCTTATGTGCCCCCCAGATTTGTGTGCAGCACAGGGGCATGCTGCCCACTGAAGGGTCAGGACTCCCTGCCCTGCTACTCTCCCCCCAGGGACACAGCAGGGCAGAATGAGGGTGGGAAGAGAAGCACAATGCTGCCACTGCCAATGGGAGCCCCACACTGCCATGGCAAGACATCCCCTGCCTGCCTGGCAGCAGTGGGGATTGCACCGCGCAAGGCACCTCATCATGTTGGTGCAGGGCTTAAAACACAGTGGTGCCTAGCCCTCCCCCACCCTGCCCTGCTGGGTCCCACCTGATGAACCACAGAGGACCCAGGGACAGGGCAGCAGGGCAGGAAGCCCCAAGCCCACAGCCTGCCACCTCCACAGAACTGGGGGGAAAAGGCCCCCATGCTCCACCCAGGAATTGCAAGTAGCCATGCTGGCCCTTCAGAATACTGTACCAGCCCAAGAGCAGTTACAGAAACATGGACCCCAGCAGTATCTGTCTGAGTCAGGCACCCTTGTTCCAGATGCCCTGGCAGAAACGTAAAGAATAAACTAGGGGTAAACCAATAGAGATTTTGGGGGCTGATACCATTAGCTAATTTTTAAGAAGGCACATCAGCCAATACTGATCCAATTTCTAATACCAGCCCAGCAACTTGAAGAGCATTGTCCAGCTGGTAAGTCTGTTGTGGTGCAAGGGGAGCAGAGAAGGAAGGGGCGTTGTGGGGGGGAAGATCAAGGCCCACCACGATGAGGAAGGGAGTGGCATTGGGACTGGGGCTGGGACAGGTAGTACCCAGCCTGGGCAGGGTGGTCATGGGACAGAGTCACGGCTCATCTGGGGGATGCAGGAAGCGGGGAGGGTGGCTCCCGCTGTTGCACGCCACTGATCCAGGAGCCACTTGTCTGGCAGCTCATCCAGCACTCATCCAGCAGCTCTTGCCACTGCTCCTGCCACTCGTCCAGGAGGGTATGGGGGGGAGGGCATGTGCCCCCAGATCTGCCCGTGGTGTGTGGGCCCGGGGCTGAGCCAAGCTGCGTTCTGGGGGCGTGCCCCCCAGATCTGCCCAACAGGGTTGGGAGTGGGGCTATGGTGGGGGCCACAGCCACCCCAAAATTTGCCATAGCCCCCCCATAGCCACCACTCCCAGTGCTGCCACCACCTGCCCAGAGTGCAGCCTGGCACAGCGCCAGCCCTGCCCACTCCACGCAAAATCGGGTGCACCTCACACCCCGATGCCCTCCTGGACAAGTGGTGGGAACCACCGGATGAATGCATGAGTGCTGGACAAGCTGCCAGATGAGCGGCTCCTGGACAAACAGCATGCAGCAGCAGGAGCTGACCTCCCCTCCTGCTCCCCCCAGATAAGTTGCAGCTATGTCCCGTGCCCGCCCCTCCCTGGCTGGGCAGCACTTGCCCCAGCCCCTGTCCTAGATCCAGCCCCACTCCCTCCCTTGCCATGGGGGCCTTGATCCCCACCCCATGCTTCTTCCCTTCCCCCCTCCCCTTCTACCACAACAGACTTACCAGCTGGACTCTGCTCTTCAAACTGCTGGGCTGTGCACCTTGCCACCTATTTGCCACACTGTGGCTGTGCATACACGGGCCATTTATCAGCCAAATCAGGCTGACTTCTGATACGGACAATTTTCTTTATATCAGTGCTGATCCAATATCGGACCAATGTATCAATGCACCTCTAGTGCAAACCCTATGAAACCCTGTTACATGTGGAGTAAATGCACTTCCACACCTCAAAATAGATCTTACTTTGCTAGATTCTGCAAACAGAGAAGACAGGATCAGGATCCTTTCAGTGGAAGTCAAATCATATTAATAACTAAAAAGACGACAGGAATGTCTGACTCCAGTCTTCAGACACAAGTGGTAGGGGAGAGCTATTTATTAATTCTTAGCCAATTCTCATGAAATGATCATGGCTAGGGACAGACATTCAAAAAGCCTGAGCCTGAATTGATTCAATCTTTGCAGGTTAGTCTAACCTGGCTAAGCTAAATCATTTTGTAACTGCATAAGCATCCAAGACATGCAGGCACATGCCTGCAGTGGCTCAGGCTAGGAGCTGGGGGGTGGCTAAAGCAGCCCTCCCCTCCCATTCACAGTACTGAGCTGAGGAGAAGGCATGGCCAGGAAGCTGTGATTAACCCAGTAGGGAATTGATAACAGTGTGCATCACCCCTAACTCAGTGTTTATCACCCATTAGGGAAACAACAGAGGTACATTACCAGCTACTTGTTGATTCGACCTGTTGACTCAGCAGGGACTGCAGCCAGCATGTGGTCTTCTACCCAATACACAGACACCTCTCATCAAGGCAGAGGGGAGGAGGGAATTCCTGCTTAGCAGGGAAAGGTAAGGGGGAGGGAGGAAGCAGCCTGCAGTCTCTGCAGGACCTGCAGCCAGGGAGCAGAGGGGAGGGGACAGTCCTGCTGTGGAGCAGAGTGCCCTGTCCAGCCCAGAGAGCATGCTGGGATGCTAGGGGAGTATGATTTATCTTAAACCAGCAAGAGGTATGGGACAGACATTGCATAAACCAGTTTAACCCAAATCAGTTATATGTGATACTACATTCAACCAGATTTATCTCAAATCAGTTTCAGCCATTTTCAAACTGGTTTACGTGAACTGAATATCTGTTCTGTTAGGCTAGGGACAGACATTCAAAAAGCCTGAGCAGCCCTCCCTTCCCCTTTACAGAGCTGAGCTGAGGGGGCCATGGCCAGGCCCTGGCAGGACTCTCTCATTAGGGAGGTCTGCTTGCATGGTCCCAGGCTTTTCCCCCATGGCTGCTCAAGAGGCAGGGGTGTTGTCAGCCCCCAGCCCCTTGCTAGCACTGAGGCAAGGGTGGGGTGCAGTGCATGCATCTGTTGATGATGAGCTTTTTAATCTTCCTCCCTGCTTCTTCATACTGTCTGCAGCAAACCCACAGGTGAGCAAGCCAGCACAGCAGGGGGCTGATTGCAGTCTTTATCACCCAATTAGCAAAACAATGGCCTTTCTCCATTACTTCAAACTCCTTAAACAGTTTACCAGCTGACCTGTGATTAGTTGTTCTGTCTGCCTGTCCCAGTGAAACTGGAGAGAGACACACACAGACACCTCCCAGCATTAGCTAGCATACCACACGCCTAGGGTCCATGGGGCTGGGGTCTGTGCTGTGTTAGATAGGAGGGAAGGAAGTGAGGATTTCCAGCTTGAGTAGTGAGGGGGAGGTAAGGCAGGGGGAAGCCAGGCAGACCCTGCTGCGTCTGCAGTCTCTGCTGGAGCCTGACACAGAGCTAGTTATCATACCACATGCTGTCTATGGTCTGTGCTGTGGCAGAGAAGAGGAAGGGATCTCTGCTTAAGCAGTGACTGGTGAGGAGGCAGGGGGCATGGGAAAGCCAATAGACCCTGCTGTGCCTGCAAGTCTCTGCTGGAGCTCTGGCCAGGGAGAAGAAGAGAGGGGCCAGCCCTTCTTTGGAACAGAGAGCTTTGCTCAGCCCAGAGAGCATGTCGGGATGCTGGGAAACTGATTTAATTTAAACCAGCAAGGGGTCTGGGACAGACATTGCATAAACTGGTTTGACCCAAATCAGTTAAGTGTGATACTACATTCAACCGGGTTTATCTCAAACTGGTTTCAGCCATGTTGAAACTCGTTTATGTGCACTGAACATATGTTCGGTTACAGGTTTAAACCAGTTTCTGATCACTTAAACCGCTTTATGTGTAATGTCTGTCCCTAGCCTATCTGGTCAGTCTATATGCCAAGGTACAAACCTACAAGCCAATCAGAAAGCAGTTCTTGGTAAAATAATTCTCCCTCCTCCCATAATTCCTCAGTGATGTCTATTTAGGGCTGTTACATTCCTGAGAGGGGGCCAGGGGCAAATTAACATTTCAAGCTATGCAACATTTATAGTCAAGCATCCAATTTCAATAAAAACAACTTCTATGATAAAAAAATCTGAGAATATTGACTGTGCAACAAAACACCAGTCAGAAGGAAAATAATAACAGCAACTACTTATCACTGTTGCACTACGCAAACTTGGGGAAAACTAAAATAAAACCGCAGTGCCAGCACAGCTGCCAGTGGTTGTATTACACTATCCGCATCAGTGTTCAGAAAGTGTTATTTGATTTATTTTGTATGACAGCAAAATTCTCAAAGGTATGACTTTAAGGAAAAATTCTCCAGATAATAAAAAAGGAATGAGGGGAAAAGAGAAAAAGAAAACACAGAAGTGTCTGCCAGCTGGAGTGCCTGCAAACCCTAACTAAACCCTTTGGGATGAGCAGTTAGGCTGGTGAAGCTACATTCTATACAGAACAGAGGAAGACAAACAAGCATGCCTTATACTGGTCTATACACTGAGGCATTTTCATTGCATTTGTTTTACCAAAGTAACAGGACTGAGAACCGTTAATGAAAATGTATTCACTTGAATATTGCCAGCCAAGTCACTGTGCAGGAGAATTTAAATATTACTTTGGTCATTCAAGATAGCTAGAGTAGTTAGATTAACTATATTATGTCCTGGCTCAGTATGAGTGAGTGCACCTTGCTTGTTTGTTTTTCAGTAGGATGCACAAAGTAAAAACCTCTACCTAAGTGTGTGAGTAGCACAAAGCAAGTTACAAGCAAATATTCCATGACTATGGTTTGCCTTTTAAGGAAGTGGAGGAATTGCTGAGCAAAGAAAAACAATGACATCTTTGAGATATAGCTTCTTGCTTCCAGACTGCTTCTATGAACATTATATAGTTGTCCTGATTCTGCAGAATATCACAGGAAGGTGAAAGGTAGGAAGAAAGAGCACAAGTGTCGAGAGACACAGAGGACCAGAAGCACTGAGTGCTGGCCAGACAGCTGGGGATGCAGAAAATAAATATGCCTACATTCACCTACCTATGCAGAGAACTTTAGGGAACAACAGTATGGTGGCACAAGTTTGACTGCTGTTCTAATTAATGCAAGGTCTTGCCTCATGCACCTCTTTACCTATGGCAGTTTTGCAAGAGTTATGGCATGTTGCAACTTCTGCAGAAGGTGAGCTGAAAAATGTGTACAGTCTTATGTAGGTGGTGAGGATAATCTATCCATCATGCATGTTCCTGCAATACACACCCACAGAGAAAATAAAGCTGCTTCATATAATTTTCTTCATCAGGCCTGACCTTTTGAGGATGAGTGCAAGTACTATGCAGTCAGATTACATAGTAGTAGGGGCTTACATGCTCCTTCTTTCCTAAACAGTATTTGACTCAAAAGACATTATCCATCTTGGACTGATGTCTTGTACACTGTTGTTGTCTTGTACACTGAATCTGTCATACATTAATGTCTAGTGTCATCTGATTTAAAAAACAAAAAAGACACTTTAAATAATAAATTTATAAGATGCATATTACCTAGATTTGAAGAGACTGCTTTCTGAATAAGACATAAGAATTACATGCAGGACATATGCAATCGTAAGACATTTATGGAATATCCACTATTTAAATACACAAATATTCACACCTATACATTTTGCCTTTTAATTTTACACATTCAAAGCTGTTACAAGTTGTGAAAACCCATTCATTTTTTTTTTTTTGTAAAAAAGAAGTTCTGGAACAGGCATCAAACAATCATAGCACTGGTACTGTGCATATACCCCGAGTCTGTCTGCTTGAAAAACTGCAAAACTCTGGTCTAGTTAATTAAGCTTCATATGTATATATGTAATGTAAACAACACATACCACATAGAAACAGTCTCCCATATTTCCATTTTAAAACTCTTCTTCCTTTCCTCAAAACATTTGTTCTTTCATTTAAAAAAAAAAAATCCACTTAAAGCATCAGTTTTCTCACATATTAAGCTATTTCCCAAATGTATTTAAAAGCCTCATCAAAGGAGAGCCCTTTCACACATGAACAATTTTTACAAATCCCCTTGTAATAGCTGAATATTGATAATAATCTTAATGCATAAATTTGAGTTGATTGTATACTTGCATATACAGATGAGTAAAACCAAGATTGAGTCTTAGCAATTATTTTAGCAATTATTCTTATTGCCTGTGTACATACAATGTGCTTGGAAATTTTGTGATAGTTTCCATCGAAAAAGTAGCCAGATTCACTTTCATTGTACAATGTACATGTCCTGTACTTATCCCTGTACAATGTAGAAATGCACTTTATCAACAGGGAGGTCCATTTCTTGCCACTTTTCTTTGAAAAGTGTTTTTTCAAACTCAGAAAGCATTTTTTTTATTGGTTTAGAAAAAAAATAAGAGGCAAAAGGGACCAGAAAGGATGGATCACATTTTCCAAAACAAAACAAAAAATGGCTTAATTTTACGGTAGAAATTGCTATGGACATGACCTTTCTTCATAGTCAGTAGTCCCTTGCTTCACAAGTATAGCAGAGCCACCAAAAAGGATAGGACCACACTTGGAATATGACTGGACTTAAAGTATTAGCAGCTGTCCCTAAAAATACAATAGAAAAATTCAGGTCCATTATATTTTTGTGTTGAAAATGTATTTTTTTTAAAAATAGTATGAAATAAGACCGATCTGCAAAGGGAATCAGACACTCTACTGCACTGATTCCATCAGGAATTTCCATTTTTAAATATACCTATCATGGTTTAAATTTAAAAATGCTGACAAGAACATTAAAAGATAGAAGAAACACTAAAGTCACCTCTTGCCCATTAATGCACTATTTACAGTAGGCAGTCTATTTCTTTTAACAGACTAATTTTATATGTTCCAAGTGATTTCTACTTGAAACTGTAGTTCAAAGTGAGTACAGATTTCATTGCATACCCTCCTAAAAGACTAAAGTGGATAACAAGAGTTCTGGAAAATTTTTAATGATTTTATCATGAGTAATGCTTTCATCCAGTTTTTTCCATAGTGAGCATAGATTAGGAAATCTACCCTAACTTCATTATATCATATGCAGTAAGGAAATCAGCAATAAAGCACAAGGTTGAGCACATACTGAAAATAGCAAGAACTTTCACAAAAGCAGTAGCATATTTAGTAAACTTGAAGGACATGGCTGTAAAATAAAAGCATTTTTTTTTTCTAAAACTGTATATAAATATACACAAACATTCAATGATTATGACCACTTTGCACCCCCAGGCATGCCTCAGCAAGGGCAGTGTCAAATGCACCCTGTCCACCAACTCAATCAGGACACTGGGTTAAAAATCATGAAGTTGGGCATAGGAACAGATCCAGAAGGGGTGCAGTGGCGTGGTCACAACCTCGGTTCAGACCCCACTGCCAGGAGTAGCAGAAGCTAAGGACTCTTTAAAATCTCTGAAACAGTTAAGGAATCACTGCCTCGTATCCCCACCCCTTCCCCTCCATGCTCAGCTGCATGTCTCATCTCCTCCCATCCTTGGTGTTCCCCACCAGCGCAGGAGCAAGCACACAAACAGGAAACCTGCCACTGCCATTGCCACTGTCACAGGCCCTGGCTGAGCTACAGTCCTCATACAGCCCAGCTGAAGCAGAGTAGGATCAGCTCTGTTGCTCCCCCCTTTTCCTCCACCCCATTTCTGAAAGAGCCCTAGACAGCAGAGCAGAGGGCAGGGGGGAGGGGAGCACGGAGGGTAGATTCTTATCAGATTCAGGGACTGCTGCTCTGTTAATGCATGTTGCCTGTCCTAGTGGTACTGAGGAACTGGGAGAGGGGGTGCAGCCACCCCTGCAGTGCCTGTCATTGTTACTTCACCCCACTTTACAAAATCCTGGATCCACCCATATTTTGAGGGAGACAGTTAATTAAGACTTGTTAGGTTCTTTTAATTTGCTTTTTCTGAGAAACAGCTTATTTGGGCCACATTTTCCAGTTCATTTCCATGACAGTGATGCACAGCAGAGGGCAGGAGAAGGGGCGGGGAGGTGCTGCTTAGCATGGAGGGGAAGGGAGGAGAACCCAAGAGCAGGGGAGATACTTATCTTTTAAATTTTAAAAAAAAGAATGGCATTCTACATGATCCCATAATTCCAGAATTGGGCTGACAACAGGCACTTTGTGCCCAGAACCTTTTCAAACCCCTCTCCCAAATATTCAATTGGTCCAATAAATATATAACCAATAAATAAATAAATAAAGCCCCTAGCCTTCTTGTATGCTTCCTAGACCATCCTAGCAACAACACCACCACAACCCCACCCCAGGCTCCAAGACATTTGCAAAAGCACAAACAACACTGGTGAGAAAGCTGTGAGACTTGGCAACCAAAGCCATATACAGAAAAAAAAATAAAGCACACATATATAATCATAGTGATTTAGGATCTACTTTGCTTTCTAGTACAAGTTGCCTTTCCTTCCTCCTTTGAGAACGGCTTTCCTAAAATATGCTAATTGCTCCTTACAGAAAATAAAACCTAAACAGCAAAAATCAACAACAGTATTCAAAGAATCATAGAAGATTAGTGTTGTAAGGGACCTTAGGAGGTCATCTAGTCCAACCACCAGCCCATAGCAAGACTAGCCCCAGTTAGATCATCCCAGCCAAGGCTTTCTCTACCTGGGTCTTAAAAACCTCTGAAGATAGAGATTTCAAAACCTCTCTGGGTAGCTTGTGCCACTACGTCACCACCCTCCTAGTGAGACATTTTTCCTAATATATCTAAACTCAACTTCCATTGCTGCAACTTGAAACCGTTGTTTGTTGTTCTGTCATCTGCCAACACTGAGAACAGTTTACCTCCATCCTCTTTGGATAAGCCTTTAGGTAGATGACGGCTAATATTAAATCCCCACTCAGTCTTCTCTTCTCCAGACTAAATAAGCCCAGTTCCTTCAGCCTCTCCTCATAAGGCATGTTTCCCAGCCCCATCACCATTTTTGTTGCCCTCCACTAGACTCGCCAATTTGTCCACATCCTTTCTGTAGTGAGGGGTGGTGGGACGAGTGCACAAAACTGGACACAGTACTCCAGATGTGGGCTCACCAATGCTGACTAGAGGGAGGAAATCACTTCCCTTGATCTACTGGCAACACTTCTAATGCACCCCAGTATGCTGTTAGCCTTCTTTGCAACACGGACACACTGTTGGCTCGTATCCACTGTAACCCCCAGGTGCTTTTCTGCAGAGCTGCTGCTTGTTCAGTTGGTCCCCAGTCCATAACAATGCATGGGATTGTTCTGTCCTAAGTGCAGGACTTTACCCTTGTCCTTATTGAACGTCATGAGATTTCTTTGGTCCAGGCCTTCAATTTGCCTATGTCTGTCTGATTTGTCTAGGACTCTTGGTCCAATCCTCCAATTTGTCTAGGTCTCTCCGAATCCTAGCTCTACCCTCCAGCACATCTACTACTCCACCCAGCTTGGTATCATCCACATCCTAAAGGTCTTGCCAACCTACAGCTTTCAAAATCATGAACCAGGTCAAAAATAATCAAGAGACTGGCTTAAAAATGAGGAGTTTAAAAAGAAGGGTGGTTGGTTTTTTTATTTGCTTTACCATGTTTTGTGTACTTAGGGTATATATTTTCAGTTTTCTTTGCAATTATGGAGACTAACTATTTCTGTGCATTTGTTTGTTTTTAATGGTTCAAATGAAAGCCGAAGGCCTCAATAATATGACTAATGAATACTAACATTTAGGAGAAAAACACCCACTAAAAATTGTGAGACTCATAATCAAATCTAAAGCACTGACCATGGACCTAACTATAGGTGATTAATTATATTTTCTTTAAATATAAATATTAATTTAAATTAATAATATATAAGTATTTTCATTAAGGTAAACTGAAAGAGATAAATATGTGCATATATCTTAAATACATTTCTTTCATAACTCTTCCCATGTTATTTCTAATAAATATTTTATTTTCACCATTTTCCAAAATTTTTATTAATTCATCTGGAGTTCGTTGAATCCATATAAAATATGTCTAATGCTACAAACTTTTGTGGGTCAATTGGGAATAGGGCTAAAAATGTATCATGCCAATCAGACAAACAATGAGCATTTCAAGTTTACACAATGATAAATCAGTGTAGTCTTGAACAAACAGGCAGGAGTTTCTTTTGCCTGTTAATAATACAGTCTTCTTCCTGTAAAATCCATATATACAAATACCTCTTTCACTGTTGACATCCTTGCCAATTCTTTAACATCAATCACTTTTGTGGGGCACAATCTTATTATTACTCAGAGTAATAATGCATTAGGAGTAGTAGTAATGGTTTATTGATCTGTGCAAAACACCATAATGTATGTTTTCATTTAACACAATAAAAAGTCAAGGATTTGGGGTGACACCATGCAAGTTCTCTGCCTCTTGTTCACTGTCTTATTAAATGTGGCTATATACTCATCATTAAGAACCTATTTAAATCACAGCGAGACAAAGGGTTTTTCACAGCCCACTTGCGATGTACAGAGCTGATTTCATGGACATTTCACAGTGGCCCTGCCCCTCAGCGTTAATTGGCAGAGAGGCCCTGTAGGAAGGAGGGAGACAGAGGCAAGGTGGAAGAGGGGGTGGCTGCCATCTTGACTGCCAGATGCCCTTCGTTCCACTCCTCCCCTTAGCGCTGATTGGTGGAGAGGCCCCAGTAGAGGGAAGAGAGACAAAGAAGCAGCTGCCATCTTGTCTTTTGCCCTTTGTGCCACCCTGTCAGCTGGTGCCTTCCCTTCCCAGCAGCAAGAACGGCGAGCTCCCAGGGATCCAGAATTCTGTAGAGCCACAATTTTATTTTGGGGCGGGGGGGTGGGGGGCGGCTGTTGATTTCACAGATTTTGCAGTTTCCGCCTCACACAACTTACAGATGAGATCTATACTTAGGTTCCACGTTATGCAAATGCGTCCTCCAATGAGTAGTGCTTGATATCAGGTATAACCTCTCTGATACCAATGTCTTACTTGGCCTGGCAGCAGATCCGTTGCCCAGTTACAAGTTCCCACACAACTTTAATCTTAGTTTGTCTATAGCATCCTGCCCTTCCAATGTGACTGTAATTTAATTCTCTCTCTCTCTCTCTTTTTAACATATACTTTAATACCAAATTTAGCTCCATTATCTTGAGAGGACTCAGAACATGCAAGAATTATCTCTCAGCCTACCTAAATTATAAATGAGCCTCTAAACAAAGCCCTCAAAGGCATCCCAGTCCACCTATGCAGAGCCTCCAGGTAAACAACGTAAAACTACTGCTTGTAAGATTTTGTTAAAAGCACAAAAGACAAGCTATTTTAAAAACTCAAGACAAGGTCTAATTTTGCAATCTAATGAGGAAAAGAAGCATTAACTAGGGGGAAAAAATTATGTTTTTTAATTAGCATTTCTAGGTTTGCAGTGAATCTTGTCACTCATGAATAACAATGACTATTGTGCTGAAGCTGTTTGTTATACAAATTACGTGTTTATTCAGCAATTTTCCCATCCAAACAATAGTTAAATAGTCTTCACAAAGATCTGAAAATACACCAACAAGTAGGAAAAATAAGATAGATATAATATGCCTCAAAATCTAACAATTCACAAAATACAGACTTCTGTAGTACTTCTTTAATAATGTACATTTGTGGAACTGGTATTTCAGGAGCATGCAAAAATGTGTTCTAGCATCTGTAGCCTCTAGATTAGTAACGTACATTTGTCTCAGATTCAGAAAAGGCAAAAAAATCCAGATTTGATCATTTAGGTATTCGTTCCAAGAAAGTGTTAATATTTTAAAAACCACCATCATAACAGACATTTGCTGGAGCCTCATTTGAAAAGAAAAAAGTAGAAGCAGACAGTTTTCATCTGTCCTGGCAAAGCAAAGAAATATCTGGCCTTTCATACTTGCTACATGAATAGGAGACCTCACGTTTCCTTGTCAGCTTGTACCTTTCATGAGCACTTTACGTGGGATATTGAAAAGAACTCTGCATTATCTTAAATCCCCCTCTAAATGTACAAATGTGCATGTCAAAATGCCAAACTGTACCTTTGAATATAGGCAAGTAATTCTGACTGACTCATGAAAACATAATTTAGTTTTATATATAGATTTATTAATACAACACATCTGGCAGTTCATGGGAAAAAAATTACTACCAAATCTTAGTGACAGATTAATTTTAGCTTTTTGTGTGAATAACAACATATCGTTAAAAGCTTTTTCTCATTGTTGCTGTGAGGTTATTGAAATGACATTCACCTGTAGGAGCAAAGGGACAATACCCTTTGCAGAAACTTTAATGGATGCACAAAATGTTTAACTGTCATATACAGATTTAGTGACCTACACCATTGGACCACACACTCCCTGTTACTTTAAGGGCAGGTAAGTCTGATCTCCAATCCAAATTCTGGGACTGCCAGTTACCCCCAGAAGCAGTTACAGTCAGGACCATCTCTGCAGTAGGAATGACATCTAAGATGACAGGAAAACAGGGAGGTTCATAGCTGTAAAGAGATCTTTACTAGCAGAATCCGGAATCCTGGTGACCCCTCTGTCTTTTTCACTGGGGACAGCTTCCCTATCCACTTCTTGTTCCCCAAAACTAAAGAACTCTGAAAGAAAATACCCTGCATATGAGGAATCTGGTCCACTGCTTACCTAATTAACTATTACAATGGCCTTCTAGTCACTACCTTATAAGGTTAAGGTGGTAAGACACCAAATACAGGCAGTCCTCAGACTTACGACAAAAGTGGTTTTCAGGAACCAGTTGTAAGTCAAAATGTTGCAACTCAGAACCAATTTTCCCATAGTAAACAATGTTATAAATGGGGGATTGGCTCCTGAACCAAGGCACGATACCCTATTTTCACCAACAATAACCCAGAATTTTGTACTCAGTCAATTATAGATGAGTAACATAGCTACATTAATGTATTTATATTGTAAATAGCAATCATATTGTTTTGCAAAGACTTCTTTGAGGTGACTTTGCTGACTTTTTGAAGGGTTCTTGGCTGGAGTCTTCTCAGGAGTCTTGGCTGCAGGTTTTTCTGGAGTCTTGTCTGCTTTCTTAAAGAAAGTGTCCAAGGAAGTTTGGACAAATGTTCTCCAGGGAGATGAGCGACTCAGCAAACTTGTTCGCAGGCATGGCATGGAGTCAGATCAAGCGTTGTCAAGTCGAAACTGACGTCAGAAAGTTGAAACAGGGTGTCAAGTTGTAAATGTGAAACTTTTTAACTCTAAATGTTGTAAGTAAACATGTAGTTTAAAAAAAAATTATCTACGTTTTCAGTACATGAAAACAGTAAAAACATTAAAGGCTGTGCAATATAATCAAGTTTATGTCTGCTGGCAATTCAGCTTTTGATCTTACTGTCACTATGATCTTGACTGGGTAGTCTTAAGGTTATGAGATGTTTATATTTAGAGCCTGATCCTGCCACAATAGAAGAATTCCACTGACTTCAGGGATCATCAGACTTGCATGTACTATTTCTGCAACAGTACCTTGCTACAAAAGAAAAAAATAAAATCACAAAACTTTTTTCTTTCAACTGACATTTAAATACCTTGAAACTTCTCTGAAAGAAATGTGTCTTATGTGAAATCATGCCAGTAAACAGATTAGCTAACATTCAGTCTCATGTTTTTCAGAGATACTATTTGGATATTTACTCTAGCCAACTCTGACCTTTCTGCTCCTTTTCTATAATTCACTGACCATATTCACTTGCTTTCAAACACACTTTTAAGTGAAAATTCTAGTTCAACTGTCTGATGTTAGAACTTCAGTGGAATTCCACCCACTGATTTTTTTCAACGATGAGTGCAATTCTTCCAGCTGTCTCATACCTGAACTGGACTGTGGTCTTGAATCCTGCTCTCTTGAAGGTGGCATCTACTACACAACACTTAAGGGATGGAAGTCACCTTTAAGCTTTGCTAGTGTGCATGCTATGCTTTGAAATAGAGCATGTGTATCATCTCACAGGCAGTGAAGGTCAGGAAACACTGGTCACAACACAGTCCATTTTACAAGTGGAAAGTCTAAATAAAAGATGTCTCAAGACTGAAGTTAATCAATACCTTCTATTAAAACATCCTGAAATGAAACAATTTGAAGCCACTTCCATTCAACTTTCAAAATAGCCTAAGGCATGCCATGTTCTAAAAACACACATCTATAACAAAGAGCATCAAACTAAGGATGAAATCACATATTGAACAGCAAAACACAACATGGTATAAATTTAAGACAGCAAAAAGTTGTAGCCTCTTTTGAGCACAGCGCTTCAGTTAACTAACTTGTGATCCATATCACATCTGAGAGACAGAAGACAAGGTAATGAGCCTAATGACCTCATATAAATGTGTATCAGTAAACGCTATTCAGTTCTGGAGGAGAAAACACAGCATGGAGTAAGAATGATCTTGTTGCATTTGGAGCTGGTGAAAGCACATTGTAAAGACCCAACTACAACATGCATGAATCCAACACCATGCTGAAGGCAACTCCACGGCCAAGGGCTCTCACCTGTAGAAAGCTAACCAGCCACTACACTCATTATCTTCTTAGGACAAGCACAAAAGGGTGTAGGACAATGTGGCTGGTACAGATAGTGAATACCCAGACAATGACAGTAAAACATCATTGCGTGTTTTCTGTCTGATAGTACAAATTCTCTAAGGAGGCAAATGATGCAAAATGTACTTAAATGGCAATGTCCTGGTAGAGATCATTCCAATTTAATAGCCACTTTCTTGACTTCTCCTCCATAATGTGACCACATCCCCCTGTTAGGTAGCTAGCAGTAAACAGGATAAAGGGGGCCACATCTTAGAAGGAAGGGAAGAGACTGCACAGCCACAGCCACATGGCTTCTCTCTCATCCTGCTAAGCAGTGAGACCAAACTGCCTCCTGTGTAAACTAACCTGGAGTGGCTACACCTGTCTTTTCCTAATCTTGGTGTAACTGACATTGATATCGCAAACCAGTATAGATTACACTAAGGTATGTGTTTATCTGTCCATGCTCTCAAAAACTTGTGAAGAAGATCAAATACCCTTGACAATATAGCTATTCGGTACCTGATAAAGAATACTTTAGAACAGAAATAAGTAAACTGAAAAATTGACTTAAAATAGAGGTGTCAAACTCACCTTGTGCCTCAAGCCAGATATGGACTGCAAGGCTCCTTGCAGGACAGATCCACCCTGGGATGGGGTGGTTCTAACTTAAGGGACACAACAGTGACAGCAACAGCTCTGGCACACAGCAGAGCTAGAATTGGAACCATTACTAGCTCCAGTGCTGACATGGGGCATACAGCTACAGTGGCAGCTCCAGCATGGGGTGGTGGTAGGTGCTGAGGCAGCAGCAGCAGTGGCTACAGTTGAAGCAGCCAGAGCGTGGACCAGGGCTGTATCAATTCTTGCTCGCTCTCCTGCCACCAATGGCCATATCCAACATGGCCCAAGTTCCCCAGATTCTGCAGCAGACACTCCACCTTGACCTTGCCCTCCAATTTACAGTGGCCCAACAGTAGCCCATCAGGCCTAACAGAGGGGCACTGCAGACCAAATCTGGCCTGCAAACCATGTTTAACATGCCAACTTAAAAATATAGGTTGAACTCCACCATCTGTTTTGCAAGGAATGCTGACAGTGGGAAACCAATACATTTAAACATAGTATAATCTAGAGAAGAGAACCTGAAACCAAATCAATACAATTACAGCTAGACAGAAGTTTCCTGAAAAAGACAAATTTCTGTCAAAATATCCCAATTTGACAATACCAGATTGTTTAATACAATTGCCAGTGAAACACAAGTAGGGTTCAGACAAAAGTCTGACATACCTAATTACATGCTGGATTCCACAGCTTGCATTGTGGGCTGCTGAAAAGAATGGTCCCAGGAAAGCCCATAATGAAGACTGCCTCAGGGTTGGGGAATCTGGGTCTTTGTGGCTACTGTGCAGATTACCTCCGATTTAGGGATTACAGGGCTTCCTGTCTCCCTAGCAAAGAGCTTGAATGCTGGGAATCTGGGCTCAAACGCCAAGGTTCCCAGCTCAGCTGTGGTCCCAGAGTTGCTAAACACTTGATTTCCTGACAATCTGAAACTGGTGATGGGAAGTTGGAAGCATAAATCCTGGAAACAACATCTAAACCCAAAGGTTCGCAGTTTGGCTCCCAAAGCTTCTCATCCTGCATATCATTTTCCTTTTTCATAAGGACCATTTTGCCATATATTTCTGACTGTGCACATGCAAATAACCCAGAATAACCAATTAAGAATTTTTCCCATGGAATATTTCTGCACTAAAGTGCCTTTATGTGGTCTAACTTAATTTACTTCTAAAGCAGATTATGTTTGTAACAGGGAGCCAAGTCTCAGTCCCTGTTACAGGCTTGAGCACAGCAGAAGCTGCACAGAAGACCCTCCAGTCCCTGGAGCCAAGCCACAATGCGGTATGGCCAGAAGACACACCTGGGAGCAGCAAGCAGATGGGTCTGTCTGGCAGTGCAGGGAAAGGGTCCCAGGAATCACGGGAAACCCCTCCCGTTGGGGAAAGACTTAAGTCACAGCTACTCCAGGCAGCCATATTAGATGGTTGGGAGTGAGTTTGGAAGTAGCGCCTGTGCCAGGGCTATGGCCTCTAGTCCATGTGAGAGAAGGAGCTGCCAGTGATTGGACCGTGTTGGGCCCCAGACCACATAAGAATGGGGAGGCAGAGACTTTGGTTCTGTTACACAAATTGCCAATTGCTCAAATCACAAGCGAGACCTTACAAGGGAGGACAAGGCAAGATGCCGCGTTTATTGATTAAGTACTTAATACACACACACCACCACATTCATACCCTAATTTCTGTTCTGTGCTAGTATACATTACCAGTCTTCTCAGTACTTGGATCAACTTAGTGGCCAGTCAAGTTGATCATGAGTAGGGAGCCGGGCTCCTGCCAGTCCATCTCATCAGATGAACCGATGCTTCAGGATGACATGCAGAACAAGACCCAAAATCAATATGTCTCGCCCCATCTTTTATAGCCTTGTCAGTTCACCCAGTCCTCTCAGCTTTTGCTGTGTAATCACTGTGTTCTTCCTTGAAGGTAGATTGCCTTTGTTCTCTTGCTGTTCTGGGATGGATTCTTCTTGTTTGGGTCTTTTATCTGTCTGCATTCTTCAGCTAGTCACCAGCTGATGTTTTCCTTTTTCACAGACACACACTCATCCATTCAGCATACAACGGTTGAGCACTTATGTCAAGGTACAGAGCAATACAAAATTGAGTTTCTTAAGGCAATGCAAAACTCAAGAAAATTTGTAAGATTAAAAGCAATAGGCAAAAAGTCTATGTGTATAACAGTTCTCCCCAGAGAGGGGAGAAGAGGCATCATCTCCACCAAGAGGAGTGCATGCCTGAAGCACAGGACCAGGCTGAGCCGTGAGTTGACAACTGCTGAAGAAGGTAGGGAAGGCCAAAGATGTATGGTACAGCAGGATGGAGCAGTGATACGGTAGCTGGAGAATTCCAGCCTGCTGACAGCAAGGACCTGCTATAGGAAGCCCAGATCCAGGGACTAAGGATCCTAAGACAGTTTGTGGACATTGATGTGAATATGCAGAAAAGGGTGGAGGGAAGGGAAAGTACCCTTACAGGGTTTTGGCTAATTTGGCTGAGAAGTCACCCTTAGAGGACTGAGAGAGAAGAAAAAGGGTGAGACCCAAAGTACTCTTGCCAGATTGCTGGGGGATAACCTGGAAACCTGGAATCATCGTTCTAAGGATTATGAGTGAAAGATGTTGATTTTGCACCATCGGGGTGGCGAGGACAGGGTAATGGAGAGGTTGGAGCCCTGTGAAGAGAATCCATCAGGGGAATGAAGCTGCAGTCCTCATTATCTGATTGTGATCCATCAACTTCTCATTACTTTTCCATCAAGGGGTGGCAGGCAAGTGTGAGGAAGCAGGCTTCACTTCAGATCCTAAGGACGTGAGTAAGCTACCCATCTACAATGGTAAACTGCACTCTTTTAGGGTACTATACACATTCTCTGGATCTAATCTATGTTCAGGCAGCTTACTTTATGGCTCATGATTGTAGATCAGGTCCTGCTTGTGCAGATATTTGCCAGTGCTGAGAGCCACACCAGGAAACTGATTTAAGTAAGTTGGAATGGGGGAAGAGGTAAGCAAAATTTGGGAAGAGGGGGCTACTGGGTCTGCTGGGCAGGTTGGAGGGATCAGGGAGAGAACTGGCAGGTCTGCAGGGGAAGTTGTCTGCTCAGGAATGGGAGGACCCAGGGGCTAAAATTAGTCTGGCCAGGGGGAGGAGTAGGAAAAGAACAGTCCTGAGGCTGGGGAGACCACCTGAAATTTCCCTGTCTCAGGGCTGCGCTCTGAATGGATATAGACATTTGTTAACGCCATAGAATAATAGGCAGTTAGGGTTGGAAGACACCTCAGGAGGTCATCCAATTCAACCCCCTGCTCAAAGCAGGGCCATCCCCAATCGTATCATTGCAGCCATAGCCTTGTCAAGCTGGGCCTTATAAACCTCCGAGGATGGAGATTCTACCACCTCTCTAAGTAACCTGTTCCAGTGCTTCACCATGCTCCTAGTGAGAAAATTTTCCTAATATCCAACCTAAACTTCCCTTGCTGCAACCTTGTTCTGTCACCTGCCACCACTGAGAACAGTCTAGCTCCATCCTCTTTGGAGCCTCCTTCAGGTAGTTGAAGGCTGCTATCAAATCCCTGCTCAGTCTTCTCTTCTGCAGACTAAATAAGCCCAGTTCCCTCAGCTTCTCCTCATAAATCCTGCTTCTCCTCAGGTGAACTCAGTTAGATTGGGCTGGTCATTTTTTGCCCAATCTAACCTCCCCATACATCTATACAGATCAGCACTCAGATTGACCTAATCCTAGTTAGGTCACTCTAAAGTGTAACATCTATAAAAATACCCTTAGTGAAGTATAAGAGTATCCACACAGTGAGCTAGAACAACACATAATACACTTTTAAAGGTACACCCTAGTTATTCCACAGTAACTTGCATGGGTAAAAACCACAGAGATTAAGAAATAACTGACCATAGCTTAATGCAGGGGTTGTCAACCGGGGGTATGCGTACCCCTGGGGGAACGTGGACTGGTCCTAGGGGTATGCGTGGGTGGGTGGGGATGGAGTGCCACCACCTCCCAGAAGCAGGGCTGGGGTGGGACGAGGGCAACAGCGACCCTCTGTGGGGTAGGGAAACTCACAGGCAGCCACTGCCACCACCACACACTAACCTGGTGATCTTCCCTGCCCTGCAGAGGGGCGTCACTGCCCTTACCCCAGCCCAGTGAGCTTTCCCGCCCTGCCCCGTCCCTGCTCCTGGAAGCAGTGGCACTCCATTCCCACCTGCCCACACACCATCTCCAGCTCCCTGCTGTGTCCGGCCGCGTGCCACCCCCACTTGGCATTTGGCTGCACGCTCCCCCACTCCCCAACCTACTCAGCAATCCGGCCACCAGGGATACTTAGACTAAAAAAAGGTTAAAAACCCCTGGCTTAATGAACAAAGTAAAAGGTATTTGGAGCACTGGAAAAACTAAGTATTTAACTGAAGAGGATTTATATGGCTTGAGGACATCTCAGTCAAAAAGCTTCAAACACTAAACAGAAAGCTGATCTGGGGTACATAATTCATTCACTTCTTAGGGTACTATACAACTTGAATTTTTATCTCTCTCTGACTCTTTTGTCCTTGAAACTGTCCCTCTGATCATGTCAGTCGCACCAACTCACTAAGTGCTTGTGGGCATATCAGATACATTTTGACACCCCATAAATTCTTAACAAGCTTCCAAACATACATGAACCCCATGTCTTCCCACTTGCTTATTCAAGCACTGTATTTTCTAAGTGTCAAGAGAGGTGCTCCACTGTGGAAAGGAACGTGGCACCAATGTGATACCACTGTGAAAAGTTGTGTACATATATGTGTAAAGCCTTCTCTCAAAAGGCAGCATTATAAAGACTGACCATCTAAAACTATGTTTTGTTGCACCTGTATCCTAATGAATACTGTATGTCACCTTCTGAGCAGGAACAAATTTAACCAAGCATGTGTGCATTAGCTGTGTGTTAAGTGTAGGATTTACAATCTGGAAATGGACACAGCAGTGCATCCTGATCTGCTGCGCTTATTGCTTAAGGGTACATGTCACCACTAATTTGACTCACAGCTAGACAGTTTAAGGTGAATTTTGGCATCTTTTGAATCCAAGTTAAGATTTTAAAGAAGGATGTGAAGCGTGATATTACAAACAGATCTCTGTTGTACTAGCGTAGCATACACACAAGCAAAAACCCAGAGATCTGTCCAAACAGCAGTTCTGGAAGGTTGAACAGGCTTAAGGTGGGAAAAAAAAACAACCCACAGGGAACTGTTCACTGGAAGCTTCTTACATGCGTTCTTAATCTTTCTGGTCAGCAGTGCCCTGTATAACGGGGTAGACCCTCCACTGATACAAACTGGCACAGGTCCACTGAAGTCAATGAAATAACGCTAATTTATGCCAACTGTGAATCTATTTGTTTTAATTACACCTTTTAAAATCTGACCATGAAAGTTCTTCTATACTTAAAATATACTTCAGAAAACAGAACTGAAAAAAATTAATTTTCAAATTTCTGGAAATGTGACAAAAAGTAACTGGAAAATTATTCAATGATATTGGTATAATATTATTAATCTTTTACTCAAAGTGTCATTTTGCGCACACTTAAGTTTTTCATACTAAGAGCTAAAGTTTAGGTTTTAGTTTTGTGAATAGAGAATAGCTCTGCGTAGTAGAACACCTATTTTAACTCTGCAAATCAACCAATATTTGATTGGAAAAACAATCAGCATCAAAACCTTCCAGCAAAAACAGTCTAACCTAAAAGTTGTCAATTTGTTAAATCAAAAGAGAATTTTTCACCATTGACATAGCCCAAAATAAGCCTTGAACTGTTACCATTAAACTACAACACCCAAAACAGTTTGTCTGCCTAAAACTACCTATCTTTAACTGCAGTAAACAATGAAACAATTGTTCTCTGAGGTTTACATTTTTATACACCCATTTGTTCTGTTTAAATTGGTTTTAAGGAAGAAAACTATTAAATAAGCCTAACCACATGACCATGTGGTTTTCTTTTTCTGACACCAAATCTACAGTGTGAGACTGTTTGATCTCAGACAGAACTTATGAACCACTTGGATAATGCAGACCTTTTAAAACACCTGGCATAAGTCATGCTGGTTTTAGTCTCTAGATCTGAGTTTATAATAAGAGTGTTCCAGATTATGTTAACCAAGACCAAGGTTCATTTCTTCCGAGAATGGCAACAATGGCAAAGATGTTGTTCTTCAACTTTAGTTATAAGGTATTTTAAGTCTGTCCTTTAGCAAAAAATGTACTTTAAATAAAGATTGCCATGCAACTGCCTCATAAATATCACTGCCTAGGGATCTAGTGCATTCTGTCCTACGGCAGTAAACTTGGAGAAATAAAACTGCCAGAAACCAACACTTTCTGTTAATCACCTCTTCATTCTCTTCTTTACAGTCTTAACAATATTTTAACTTTGCTCTGTCTGTCCATATTTGGTAGCCATTCCTTAGGCGGCAAAAAGCAAATTCTGAACAACAGACTGAACCCCTGGAACTTTCATAGTTTCATAGTAGTTAGGGGTCAGAAGGGACCTAAATAGATCATCTAGTCTGACCCCCTGTTCAACTTATATTGAACAATATTTTATACCCCAACATAACTACGGGTTATAGTATTGCTGCCCAAATATAAATCATACTTTACATCATTTCCCCAAATGGAACCAGATTTTTGACTCTAGTTTATATACTAAAGAAAAAAGCATTCACAAAAAATCAGAATATTTAAAAAAAATTTAAGTTTAGGATTCATTCCCCTCCAGTTTCTAAGTATGTAAGATACACTTGGGATACTTTTTCAGTCTGCATTTGAACCAAAAATTAGCAACAATTTTTTTCTATTATTTTTTTAAGGTCAAGATTGTATATAAAATCTCATTCCAAAAACTAAAATTTTAAAAAAGAAACACTAAATATCCAAGACTTATGATGAAAACCATTAAAAATGGCAATGTCATAATTCCTTTTAAGCTTGTTATGGTCTTCCCACAAACATATGCCTGATATTTACATTATATTGCAATTTTCTTGAAATGAGAGAGAGAAGTGCCACTTTATTTTAATTACCCTAATGATATTTATACAATAGCAACATTTAGAGAGATGAAGTGATACTCTTATAGACCATTATTTTTAAAAAGCCTGCAAACATTATGTATATCCTAGATCCATGATTTTAGGTCAGTAGTCTGATTAAAGGGGAAAAAAAATCAGTTGGACAGTATGTATATAATTGAGATTTTATGAAATTATAGTGCTGCTGTTTTATTACCATTCTGAGAATGCTTAACTAGAAACAAAAAGGAACTGAGGGAAAACAGCAGCAAAAGTAGCTACTTCACGTAAGTTAGGTTAACTTGTCAAAAATGGTTTCAAGGACTACACTTTAACCGGTCAGACAACTACCAGGGTCAACACTTCATTTAATTTTCTCAGATTAGATGGGAACTAGTTTCGGAAAGGCAAGAACAACAGAAAAAAAATGAACTGCTCCCACATGTCTTTACTGCCTTCTGACTGCATCAGGCAACCCAGTAGCAAAGCATGGTAAACCTGTACTACAACACCAAAAGAGGAGAATGTGGCTGTCCAGGTGCTGCACATACAAGAGTGAACACGCCTCAAACAGAATGCTTCTGGCACATGCACAGTGCTGAAGTAAGGCCAGTCACATTACATTTTGGGGGGCTGTAGTAGCCCATGCATGTATGCTATGCCTCACCAAGGCATTCCATAGTACAATCAGTAAGCAGAGTAAACATGCAGAGAGTCACACTGGGGCCAGTGCAAAGGGTAAATTCTGACCTGCTGGAGTCACAGCAGGTCAGAATTTACAGTAGCATAAAAAGCTTTGCAATGATGGCAGAATTGTTTGTTCTTGCATAGAGAAATATAACTACATGTAAATCCTGGTCCCACTGAAGTTAATGGCAAAACTCGTATTGATTTCAATGGGCGCTTGTACATGTGATGAGGGTTTAATCCGCAAGGTTGTATTCTATGCCCCCTAAATTGGAACGGGGGGGCTAATTAAAACTCACCATTTCAAATTTTCTACCAGGTTACAGCAAGGAGCCCAATCTTTTTTTTTGTTTTGCTTTGTTTTTTTGTTGAGGCCTGCCTCCAGCCAAGGGGTGAGCTGCCGGCAGGCCAAGCAGCCCAAGCTGTGGGGGGCCCCAGTCCTTCCCTCCATGGTGGTGGTGCCCCATCAAGGCCACGTCCTTCCCTCCATGGTGGTGGTGCCCCATCCTGGCCCCCTGGGCAAACTGCCAGCAGGCCAGGTGCTGCCCCAGCCAGCTTGGAGTCAGGGAAGAGTTGGATCAGGCCGGGTGCTACCCCCGAGCTGGAGCAGCACCCAGCCCACTAGCAACCCTCCCAGGTGGCCCTGGGGGGGGTGCCACCGCCACAGAAGGAAGGACCAGGGGCCCCCATAGCTTAGCCCACCGGCAGCTCACCCCCCAGCCATGGCAGAGGTGGGCAGGTTCCACCAAAATAAGGATCGGGCCCCTCGCTGCTTCTGCCTTGAGCTAGGCCTGCTGAAGGCAGAAGTAGCGAGGGACCCAAACCTCACAGCTGCAATGCATCATTGCAAACTAAACTATATCTGGATGTAGTTTAGTTTGCAATGATGCAAAGTAATTTTTAAAAAACCCCAAAACTCTTGAACATGTGTGATGGGCTAGCTGGTAATGATTTGGCCCAGGGATTTTGAAAGTGCAAAAGATGATTGGAGGGCTTGGGATTCCTTTTCTCCCCAATCAGGCCCCAGAGACTTACCCTCCATGTCCCCTGATTGGCCCCTTGGGTCACCAGGTGGGGAATAAAAGGGGCAGCGCAGCTGACTCAAGAGGGAACAGTGAGGGACCATGAGGAAGGAGTTTCAAAGAGCTGGCAAGAGTTGGGCCAGCAGTGCGAAGGCAGTTGCCCCAGAAGAACCCGAAGGAGTGGGACCTGTAGGCAGCAGTTGGACCCTCAGCAGCACCACGTGTGGCCAGCAGGAGAGGCTACCCCGCTGGGCTCCAGGATACCTGTACAAGAGGCTTCAGCCATCAGGAGAGGCTTCCCAGCTCCAGCAAGAGGCCAAGCAGCTTGATGTGAGGCAGGCTCCTCAAAGGTCAAAACCCCTAGCAGCTTGGAGCAGAGTTTCTGCCTACTATGTGGAAGATCTAAGTTCAAGTCCCAGCTGGGGTGAATGAAGTAACAGAGAGAAATTCTTGTTGCAGTGGAACAAGAATTCGTGTGTTTTCCCTCTTTCCCCCCTCCAGGTACCTAGACCCTATATTTCTTGTTATTTAACATTTTATATTTTGTGCATTTTATATTCGCCAACCAGTATTGTTTGTTCTGCTGTTTGTGTTTTATATTTTGTTAAACCTGTCTTTTGTCAACTGGATGAATATGTGTATGGTTGTAACTGCCTAAACTTTATTGAATCCTGCCCCCTTGGCACGTTGTAGTGTCTCCTATACCCCCTGGTTTATACATGTTATGTTCCCACTACAGTTTTCTCATTAAAAGGTATATGGTTAAGTCTCTATTGGTGGTCTAGCTCTGCCCTATAGGGGAAGGAGGGTCCCTACACCTCCCACAGCGCTTGTGCACCTGCTCTGATCCCTTCATTGGAGAGGGGGTACATCTTGAAGTACCGCCTGGGTTACATATGTAAAGTGTGACATTATTAAGCCATACAAAGTGACATTTTTGTCATGTGTACAAGCACCCTGTATGGCTAGGATTTCACCCATAAATACCTAACATCAAGAACCCATATAAATAGTAACACTAATTCCTGGGCATCTACATGGCCACATTGGGCCACCCTTAGCAGTCATTGTACAGACAAAGGTGATGAACATATATTGAAACTGAACAGATTAATTACACCCAGCTAATAAAATTAACTTAGAATCTATGCCAGCAAGAAAATAGACTGGATCCTGTCCCATAGTCTCAGATGTAAGGGACACATTTGCTCAGCTAGCCATGCATGCGACTTGCCCCTCAGCTGGAATATCCAAAGAATGATCTGATTCAAGGGGAACAGAAATAAAAATAAACCCATCCTGCACACATTCCCCTACCCACACAGTCCTGGCACCTCAAATAGCCCCTAGGGACCTTGCTAAACAGAAGAGGCAAGGACTGGGATTTGGCCCTACAGAAAGTCAGTGTTTTGGATCTCACAGATTACTTTAGAAAGACAAAACTTCTGTGGGTAGGAATTTGAAGGCAGCCAAAGGTCATTAGGAATCTGAATCCCATTAAAAAACTCATTAGGATTTGGGAATTTAGTTCCTTTGGGCTCTTGTAAAAATTCTTGCTATTGAGAATTGTGGATAGCAAAACCAAAAATGAAACTATGTCTAGCTTTTAAAATACTAACCTTATTAAGAATCTGTCTATAGTTTTGTTTCTGATACCTCTATTTTTTAATAGTTTATATATCTTCTGCAACTTTTTCCTTATGTTGACAACAGCAAGCAACATTTAAGCATGTATGCATAATTCACTAATATACCCAGAAAAACTGCAGCTACTTAGAGCAAATTCCCCCTGAACCTAAGCATGAGGAGTCTATTTTTACACGTATCTTCTTCAAGCAGCAACATCTCCATTTTTATTTCTTAGTTAGGGGCTGGCCTAGAAAAAGTATAATTTGAAAGAGAAGAAAACTTCATAACCAAGCAGTATACAGGCCTTTGATGCCACACAATGAAATGCACTAGGTTCTCTCCACCTGGGTTTAGTTGTTATCATGTTTAAATGAAATGATTAACAAAAAAATGAAAACAAAAACCACAAGCCTTCAAAATGAAATTACCCAATAGTTCAGAGGAAACAGGATTACCTGACTAGAATTTACCAAGATTTAAACAGCACTAAAAGAATACTTGCAGTTTCATGCTTTCAGTTGCAAAGACTACTCCAAAGGAAAAAAAGAATTACAGCTAAACATATCCTCTGGATCCACAATTCTCATCCAAGTATTTTTATACAAGAATTTTTTACACATAAATTAATGAGGCTTTGGAGTACACAATGCATTTTGAGTTTTTTGTTTAGATTTAAGCCATTTCTTACCCACACAATTATAGGCAGGGATGTGTATAAATAATATAAAAATACCTACTATGTAGCTATATATGATGCTGTGTTTTGGTGCAGAAAGTAACAGGAAGCCCAGAGAGACATATGAGGATAGAGTTGCAAAGATAAGTGTTTTATTTATTTCTTACATCCTAAAATGTGACAGACAGGTAAACCTAATTTTGTTTAGAGCAATATACACAACATTGACTCTTTTAAAGCCTATTAGTCTACTTCAATACATTTTGAATGTCTTCCAGACCAATTCCATCTCTTAATTTGAAGACAGATTTGTATTTCTTAATTTTAAATAATCACAACAAAGTAACATAGAAAAACTGAATGAGATCCAACTGTAAATGAGATCCCACATTTCTTTTTTTTTCTGTTTTCATATTAATCTTGTCTTTTCTCCCCTAGGTACTGACGTTTTACCTTTTTCCTTTTATCTTTATTATGTTTTTTCTTATTTGTCTCACATTTTCCATGTGCTCTGGTTTAGTGTTCTCCTGTAAGACTAATTCACAGCTCAGCTATTTTTAACCCCAGCAACCAGACAGGCTATCTTTTTTTCTCCCTCATCACATTCATTACAGGATTTGTCACCAGCATCATTATGGTATTTATTGTCCTTTCCCATGTTTTACGGGTGTCCCAGTTTGTAGAAAGAAAGCTGTCTTCAAATTCCCAAATGACCTGGACATTTTTCAACTCAAAAGAGAACCTTTGTCAGGATACTCCAGTTTGCACTAGGCTAAGCAGGTTACTTTACATTCATAGACTACAGCTTTTATAGTTCCTAAGGCTTTCTAACTAGCTGAAAAAGCAGTGAGGCTAGTGTCAAATATCTGTCTGGTAATCTGTACTCATGCCTGTATATAATCTGTACTCATATATTACTGTATTCTATACTGACCTTTCATGGTAATCTGAATTTCATGCTGAGCATGAAGACTGACAAACTTTATCATATCTTCCAAATATAAACTTCCTGATCTCTATTACTGTCCCCTGAAGTCTCCAGCTGGAATTGCTCAGAATTCTTGCTTGGTGTTTGTAAGGATTTGTTTATTTTTGTTTGGGGAAAAAACCCCAAACATTGAATCAAAATGGATAATATATTTAAATGTCACTTCTGAGCATGCCCGCTAGCATTCACAGGGATTTTTAGCAAAGCCTAATGAAGTTTAGCCCCCACTAGTCATATAACAGTATTACTGCTATTGAGACTTTAAAAACTGTCTTGTTAAATGAATTGTGCAACATTACATTTCATGAAAAAATATTGTGTAGATTAGTAATCTCTTATTTACCACAGCTACCAGGACTTTGTGACCAGAGGAGTAACACATGACCCTAGCAACTTGTACACATTGCAGAAACATTTTATTTTTTCACTTTCCTATTATCTGTAAGGCATGGAGAAGTTTCGTCATTTAACATATACCAGCCTAATAGGGGCCAACCTTATTGGCAGGTATGCCACAAATAAGTCAGCACCCTTCCTGAGTGCCATTTCAATCCCCTTCTGCTGCCTTATCTGCTGCTCCGCTTTCTGCTTCCTGCAGAAAATGGCACCCTGGGTAGACCTGTATTTTGGCACCTTTTCTTTGTGTTTAAGTATATAGTAGTATTAGCAAAATTTTCAGAACTAAAGCCCCAGGGAAGCTGCTGGGCTGAATCAGGAGACTTGCTTCCCCATGGGCAGGCACTACTGCTGCTGTGAGGGAACAAGTTGGACAGACTGGAGTGGCACCACCCTCCCTGCACATGCCCAACCTGGTTCCTTCTCAGGAGAGACTGGAAGCAGGGGCCGGGCTGGGCTGGGCACCACTCCTCCTGCCAGGGGCAGGGATCAGCTAGAGTGGGGTGGGTGGAGAGCATGGCTGAGAGTGCAGGCTGCTCACACGTGTGCACATATACATGGCCCCCCCCTGACCATGGCATCCTGGGAGGTCGTGCACATTGCCCACATGTAAGATTGGCCCTGTCCTTCCCTATACTCTACCTGATCTGCTACTCAGCATTCTGCTTCCTGCCTTCAACTCCCTGCCCAATCTACTCTGTATTCTGCTTACATGCTACACGGTGGCCCCCCTTGTACTAGCTATTCCACTCAGCTCTCTGTGGATACGTCTACACATGCATTAATGCACTTTTCCTACGTGCATTAAATGTAGTACCTCCAGTATGAGATACTAAATAAATGCGCATTAGGCTGCCCTACTGAGCAGTACCAAAAGCATGTTTTTAAAGTGATGTTTAAGGTGCAGTAGCCTATTTTACTGCACATTAACGTAATTGCATGGTTTTTTACATGACACTTTAATGCGCAGTAAAATAGGCTACTGCACATTAAAGCATGTGTGTACTAAGCACACTAGATTTGCCTTTTTCTTCAGCATATCCCTTGTACATATCATTAAAGCAAAGAAAGAAAACCAATTAAAAGCAAGTAAAATAGGATGGAAAGAGAATGCAAGAGACCTAAAAGACAAGAGTTTAATAAATGGGGCAAAGAGAAGGGCTCTTGAAAGCTGGGATAAGGCTTTTCCAAATATCTTACCAAATACTCTTATCACCACCTAACATAGAAAAAAAAATGCATGAGACAACTTTACTGGCTTCATTGGGATGAACAGAACTAATGTCAGATGTTCTTTCTGGTACTCAATAACATTATGAATCTTCTTTTTGAGGACACTGAAGCAGTCATTGGATGTGTTCTTAGCATAGGGCCAAGCTATCATTACAGGGAGCGAATTTTCACACTCTGCTTTCATTTTAGTATCTAATGGTTGTGAAGAAGGATTGAACCATCAATATATTTTTCCAGTTAAGTATTTTTCACTGATAGTAAACAACTAAAACATGGTGACAATAGCTCTCAACTTCAGGCTTTCCTACTGAGTAGGAACTAATCTTTAAAAATTTAAGCAAGCAGACTGTAGCCATCCTGCCATGGTGCTAGGGTGACATTTGGAGACAAGACCCACCTAGCTACAAACATCTCCATGAGTTCCCATGAGGATAGCCACTTCGAAAGAGACAAGTGATGATTCATTGCCCCATCTATACTGACCAGCTAACGGCCCCTGCATTCTCCATGCACGTATTTGAAGTGCACAGAGAGCCTTGGATGAAAGCACTAAATGTCAGGTTCCAGTTTTGGTAATATTCCAGGGAACAGAATAGGAGTGGAATGGATGCAAAATATGGCAACTATTTAACACAACCAGGACATGGAGCATCTATTCTAGCTAGGCTCAAAGAAATCAACTAAATATTATGATTCTCCTACACAATACAAGTAGCATCAAATCCTGTTTTTAGTTTTCTGAAAGTTCTGATTCTGCAATCATGCAGTTTTATATGCCTGGTACTTGTAGGAGTTGACTTTTGAGAATTTTTCAATATCTCAAAGTGCTTCAGACCTTTACCTGTGAGGAAGCTGAGGCAGTGTTAACTTTACTGGTGACAAAGTATTTAAGTGATTATCCAAGGTCCCATGGCAAGCTGGCAGCAGCATCAAGAGTAGATTAATAGGCTGCTTGACTCTGAATCTTTGTTTCTAATAAAGGTATCCATGCTGTCTG
This sequence comes from Alligator sinensis, assembly GCF_000455745.1. Lineage (NCBI taxonomy): Eukaryota > Metazoa > Chordata > Crocodylia > Alligatoridae > Alligator > Alligator sinensis. The sequence continues at coordinate 266,664 of NW_005841861.1, read as the reverse complement.
TAATGTTTTGGATACAGGAATAAAAGAGCTGTTTCTATTCTACATAGGTAAGAACACTTCAAACTTACTTGGAGAGTGTCAGACTAATATTTAGGATACTAAAACAATTTAAAATACAGTTTCAAATTCATCATGTTAATATACTAATTGTGTAGATATTATTGACTAATTTAGAAATTGGGATCTTCCCATCGATTTTACTGGAGAGTGGGGGGGGTTCAGACTTGCTGTATTTAAGTAAAATAGTCTGTGTCTCTGAGCTAGTTGTTTGAATATTGCTGATAATCACATTAGCTGTATTCAGATAACAGACTTGATAAGTGGGACCGGATGTTCTTTTTATTTGGAAACATCCTGTATGACTAAGGCTGCAAGTTTTGCATATGTAACTAATTGAATTTTTATCAAATATGATCCTAGTTATTCACATCACTGAAATGCCTGCTGGTGTACTTAAATTAGGATGAAAGTGATGTTTAATGCTGCTGCAAGATATCATGAGAACTGAGCTCCAATATGCACCTAGTTAGATTCCACAAGGCATTTTGGAGTTGGCAATCTTTGTTAAGCTTGGTTGAGCAGTTTAATAAACTAATATTAAAGGAGATAATAAATAATTTTAATGATCTGATTGATGTATGTACGCATTTGTGGAGATGGAGAGAAAGGTAGGAAACTTCCAGTAGATTTTCACTTGTTCCTGCTTGTGGCCATATGTGCTAGTGTATTAAGATCTGCTGGAAAATACTAGTATGTTATACAACTGAAGGCCACATTAGGGATGAGATTCTAGGGCTTCCAGACATGATGTAGAAGTAGATATCTTAATCTATCTACAGGAAACCTCCAAGTCATTCAAAATGGGGTGGTGGGGGAGGAGGAAATCAAACATTAATGTTGAAAAGTGCCATTGCACTAAAACTGAACTGTTTTGTGGAAATATCAATTTTGATGAAAATTTTAAATCAAGAAAGCTTTTTGGGTCCAGGACGGAACATCAGGTCCAAAGAGCACAGCAAGTAAGGTCAAAGAACAGCCAGCAGCCTGGTGGGTTAAGCCACTCTACTGAGAAGCAGAAAACCAAGGTCCAACACTGTTCTATAACCAGGCAGCAAAAGGACCTGAACCTGAGGCTCCAACATCCTAGCTAAGAACCCAGGGCACTGGGCTATTATCTATGCTGGATATCCTCCCTTTTGTCCCTTCATGAAGCATTTCAAAAGGTCTTGACTTCGTTCCACATCAGAATGAATATCAATTTGGAATCTCCGG
>NW_005841861.1:263455-265361 GCF_000455745.1 Alligator sinensis | reverse complement strand
GGGGGGGGGGTTGCATAACAGACCTATCCTTTTTCAGGCAGCCCTACTAATGAATGACCCAAACAGAGACTGCTGATTTCAGTGATCCTCCTCTATTTCCCAAACTCATGTATTTTAATATAAACATTTGAGTAGTGTGACACCAAAACAGCTGAGATACAATTACTGTTCTGAGTTTCATTGTATGGATTGCCTGTGCTAACCCCCTAGTAAGAGGAACAGAATGCAAGAGGCATACATGACATCTTACATGTGCCTCAAGTCAGAAAGCATACAGCTTCAAGATAGCAACCAACTCCAGTGTTACATTAGCAAGCTTTTTAACTAATTCTATGTATAAGTCTTTTTAGTCCCATACAGAAAAATATTGAGAAAGAAGAAAGCAATACAAGGTTCTTATGCACACACACACTGCCTTTCCGCACTTTATTGATAGGAATGAAAACCAGAGCTTCAGAGACAAGTACATCAAATACTAAATGTATTAGATATTAAGATATGGTAGTTTATTCTCCTATATTTTATCCTCAGCTGATGTCAAATTTTAAACCCAGAAATGCATGTAAAGCAGTAAAGGAAAATCCAAACAATGTTAAATACCAACAAAAGTGTCATTAAAATGTCTATTTTTTATCATTAAATATTTATTTTTAAAGTTACTGCTGTACAAAAATGCTCTTTGCAGCCCTCCAGTGGTTAAATGGAAAGTAGAAGCCTTGACAAAAAGAATTAAAATGTGACAGACTGCTGAACTACCTACCACATTTTAAAAACACACCTAAGAAGGAATGAAATCTGGAATATTTGCCAGAGGAAAAGATCTACAACAAGAACTGATGATCTTAAAGCACATGTTATGTAGGTAAGAGGAGGATAAAATCCTCATATAAAATACACACTCTTGTTGGTTATTATGCATCAGTGTTATTTGTCCTGAAAACATTGCATACCATGGGGACCATGATGCATGCATTGAATTGCAAATAGAAGTATCAAGTCCCTTACTATATGTCTGAAGGGATTTTATACCATTTCTGTGTGTTGTGACGTTATTTTCAGGCAATCTTTTCTCCAAATACAATTAGCTTCATATTGAACTGGGACTGACACCAGCGCAGCTCTAATAGTCACAAAAGGTTCCCCACACTCACATGAGGTAAATGACAAGACTTCTTACAGAAGGAAGAGAAAGCAGATCACTTTTGAGTTATCTGGAAGCAAACTGAAGCGAAAGTTTTCAAAACTTCAGCTTCCCTTCACTGAGGGGCTTCCTTATAGAGGGAGTCAGGACAGGACAGCAAGGAAAAAAACAGGTCAAGCAAAGAAATCGGATTCACCTAGAGAAAGAACCAAAGCAAACCACAAATGCCAAAATGGACCAGGCTTACACACACAGATTGCTAAGGGTCAGGTCCACATAAAAAGCAAGTTACTGAAAAAATAAGCATAAATGAACTTCCAGCAGTCCGTTTTGGCAAAGAGAGGCAACAGACACAGCCCCCCTGGGCTGGGCTGGGCGATTCTGGGCTTCCCAGCACAGTCGGTGCCGCCACCTCACTCTCCCCTTCCCGCGGCCGCTGGTTTGCTTGGCAGCCAGAGCCCTCAGCCCCCAGCCCACGCGCAAAGCAGGACTCCCTCTCTGCGGCTAACCAGGATGAATTGGTAACGAGGACGTCCTGGGAAACCCCTCCCGGCCCTCGCCGCTCCATCCCCGGTCCTACCCGCGCCTCCGCCCGCAGCAAAAGAGTTGCAGTCAACAAGTTGGGCAGGGACGGTGCCGAGCCGCGGCCCCGCCAGGTGCTGAAGGCAGCCAGCACCCGCCTCCCCGCGCCGCGGCCACGCCATGCGGCTCTTGCTGCCGCGTCCCGCCGGGCGGGAGAGCGAGACGCGGCCCCCCCCCGCCGGC
>NW_005841861.1:254803-262946 GCF_000455745.1 Alligator sinensis | reverse complement strand
CGGGCGGGAAGAGGCCGCCGGGGGCAGGGGGCCGCAGCCTCCCGCAGCCCGCGCCCGGGACCCGCGCTCCCCGCCCGCCGCACCTGCCCTCTTCCCCGCTCGCGGGGGGCGCCTCCCAACTCCGTTTGAGTTTATTCCGGGAGATTTCATTACATGGCATAATGACGTGAAGGACTTCACAGCAGAAAGGCAAATGCACATTACTATTACATTTTTAAAACCTACTGGACTACTGTATCAATCGGGTTCCGCATTTCATGTTTGTTTCAATGAATGCCCTAACATTGATCTGCCGGGTGACTTTCAGCAGCCTCCTGGCGAGTTATAGCTAATTCCTGGAGACTCCAAGGTGATCCTGGAGGGTTGGGGCAAGAGCGACAGGACAACCTGGGCCCCAACGCTGGCTCCCTGCAGGGAAACGCACCCAAGGAGGGGCCCTACCTTTGCCGCCATGGCCACAGCGGGGGAATAAAGGGTCCTGTGAGGATGGGTCCTAGCTGGGGCCCTCCCAGAGCAGGAGAGGGCTGCAGGCCTCATGGGTGCAGAGCTGATGAAGCAGAAGAGTGTGGAGGTGCAACCAGGGGTTTGGGGACTGGCAGAGCCATGCGGAAGCTCGAGAGGGGTGGAGGGAAGGGCTGGGGTCTTGTTGCAGAGAGGACCAGGGTGGTTGAAAGTTTCAGAGGGCACTTGGGGTCAAGGGGTAAATGTGGAAGCCAGAGTACAAGGGAGACTGGAGTAGAGTGTGAGATTTGGAGATGGGACAACCACAGTCCTCCCAGGAAAGCCCAGTCAAGGAGGATAGGAGAAAAGGAGGCAGAAGATAGGGTGCTTGAAAAGAGGGTGTGGTGTGTTTTGGAAAATAGAGGGGTGGGGGGCAGCCACAGGGGAGAGAAGAGAAGGGACTGGGAAGAAGAGGAAAAGGTGTTTGAAGAAAAAGTGAGCAAACCTCTTTTTGGTAGAGTTTGTGGAGGTACAGAAGGATTCAGAGAAATAGGAAAGCGATTAGGAGAGAGAGATGAAAGATGGGGTTTGAGGGAAAGGCAGGAGAATACAGAGGATATAACAGGGTGGAAAGAAGAAATCTGGAGGAAGAGAATGGGAGATTAGGGAAAGGTGGGGAAAGGGTTTACAAGAGAGACTTGGTTCTCTGCCAACCTAGGGGAGACTAGCAAAAGTGAGGAATGCAGCTGTGCTTGGAGGGAGAAAGTAAGGAGATACTGATGGGGAGCAAAAAGAGACTGGGGGCAGGTGTTTAAAATGAGAAGAGGACAAAATAGCGGGGGGGAATATGACTTAGTTGAGTGAAAGAGAAATATGATTTAGTTGAGTGAAAGAGAATAAAGACTGGATAGGAGAAGAAGCAGGTCCTTCAGCAGGGGAAAGAGACTAGGGAGGATAAATAGGTTTGCGGGTGGGGTCAAGAAGCCAGTGGAGGTAGGAAAGTATGACAGGTTTAAAGTAAATAGGAGAGTTTGGAAAAAGAAGGGAGAGGAGTGTAAGGGTAAGGAAGGACGCGGCTGAGAGGATTCTGACAAAGGGGGAGGGAGAAATATGTGACGGGGCGAAATGGAAAAGACTTGGAGACAAAAAGCACCAGCCAAAGACAGCTCTTGGCAAGGCCTGGGGAATACAGGAAGAATCTAGCTAAAGAGTAAGGACTTAGCTGCAGGGAGACATTCGGGAATGCTGAGGCCATCTATCTAAAAGAAGCTAAAGGTGTAAACATAAATTAAACATCTTAAATCCCCAGGAGGATGTTCCTATTTCAGACTAAAGTGGCCTTGGATTCTGTAGCTTACTCCTTGAAGGAAGATTAAGATAAAAGTATATAAAGCCACTTTCCTCCTGAATTGTGCAGTTTAACATGCATTACCTTGCATACACTTGCATCATCACTTAGTTGATACACACTGACTTAGCTGAAAGCTCCCATGTAGCCAAAACCCAAAGAGGCAGGACGGGGCAAATTCATCATTATAATAGTAGGATCATTATTTAAGCGTTCATAACACCCAGAGCCCTCAGTTATGAGTGGGCTCCTTCATATAGGCCAGAAAACAGAACTTGTACAGTCCATCTGCAGGCAAGAACACAGGAGAATAAAACTAGAGGTTACCAGGGGAAGAAGGGAGTTGTCCATCCTCCACTTTCTGCAAGTCTGTAAACAAGATTCTTTCAGTGTGCAGGAACCCAAGGATTCCCCTCCATTTGGGCACACACTAGACAAGGGGCAAAACACAGACAAGCCGTGGTCTACACTTTCTGCTTCAGAACCTATTGTTGATAAGGAAATGATGGAACCACAAGCTCATCATGCCATTCCACTCCTTCCCAGACAAATCTTTCCTGAGCTATTTATACAGATCATGATGGATGTCTATTCTAGTGCTACCCTTGACTACTATAGGGAAGGTTATGACAGCTGTTTCCCTGTAAGTTACATTATGGGGGTGGAGTTGGGGGACAGATTTAAAGGGGGGAAAATTATATTGGCAATAATATCAAGTGAGAGGTAAAAGATTGGCTCTAGGGACAATTTACCTGCGTCAATATTTGCTTGTTTCTCTTTTTATTTAAAAAAAAAAGGAAAGGTGTAATAAGCCACTCCACTTCCTCTAGTTTGGAGGAAGCCTTTTGGTCCCCAAAGTGTTAGCTGTAAGGCTTTCCTGCAAACATCTCATAAAACCTCTTTGGTACATATTATGAGGCTTGATCATGCTTCCTAACAGCCAACTGGGAGCATACGGCTACATATCTTGTAAAATCAGCCACATATACTGCAGCTGCTTTTTAAAAGGTGCACTGCGGTGCTTGCCACCCATGCATTCAGCCTGAAGAAGTAAATATTAAGTGTGATGCAGAGAGGTTTACCTGAATGTCTGCGATTAGTGTTAATGGAAACCGCATGGTAAATCTCTATGCACCTTGCTTTAAATGCACCCCCATGAGAGTATTTACAGCAGCCAGACTGACACAGACTGCAAAAGCACTGAGGAACTGTCAAATATATAGGTTTTATGATTCAGTACCTTAAATAATAATTTATGCTGAAAACAGAGCCAAAAATGTCTGTAATGCAAAAATTCCTCTTTGAAAAGGATTTGAATATGCTTACTCTGGGTGAACAGCATACTTTATTAATATATATATAAATACAATACTATTGGTTTCTATAATGAACCTGCTAGGCTGTGAGGAAGTTGTAGAAAGAGATACTTTTTTTCTTTTTAACCCTTAATGTTTATCTTTATTTTGTTTTGTGTTATGGTGGCCCACAGTCTTGCCAACCAAGACCAGGATTCCACAGTACTAGGATTGTACAGTATGACAAAATCTCTTTTTAAAAGAACTTGGGCTAAATAAGCAAAGCAGGAAAAACGTGGGAGAAAAGAAGGACAAATAACTCTATTCTATAGATGGGGAACTACGGGACAGACAGATTAAGTGACAAAAGAAATCTATAACATAACTGGGAAGTGAACCCAGATCAGATGCCTTAACCACATTTTCTATTTATTTTTACATTATAGCCAATGAGTCCTATGATCTGTTGTGACATCCCATATACTGTTCTTCCACCAATAAGAAGCCAAGGATATTTACTGATAAACATTCATTTAAATAAAATATTTTAATAACTGAAATAATACGGATGGTGTGACATCAATTTTCAGATTTAATATTAATGATATTATTAAGGGTCAGCTTTTATGTTGATCCACAGGCATCCATGCCCATTACCTTCCATAGTTTTGCCTTGGAGACTGTGTAAGTCATTTACTCACACACATTTCTAATAAGAGCATTATTTAAGGACTGTAACTTTAATTTCCATTTTATGTTTCTTTGTGGCCAGTGGTCATATTATGTAAATGTAGTATCTGATCCCAGACCCCCAATTTCTGAAGGATTATTTCCCATCTGAGATTCATGCAGTCACACTCCTTCCATCTCCTGAGAAGTGCAATAACTCCCACACTGAAAACACAAACTCACTTCGGCCTGACATGTTTTATTGGCCTCGTGAAATGGAAATTATAAAACGAGGGGGAAAAGGTCATAGTCATGCATTCTCTACGAATTACTGACATGGGTCTGACATCAGAGACAGTCCATCAGAAAGCTCCATTTGTGTTTGGAGATCTAAGGCTTATTTTTTGTCGTAATTTCCCCAGTGTGGATACAAGATATCTGCTGGACAAAGGGATTTGCCTTTAGAGATATACAGTCTGCTGCACAGATTCGGGTAGCTCCAAGGTTACGGTCAACTATACTTTTTTCCATTCCATTATGCATTTGAATCATGATGGTTACAATTTCTTCTAATTAAAGGGACTAATGCCTAGATGAAACAATTAGCAGCTTTTTTAGAAATAATATTAAAGCACATCATAGTGTCAGCACAGTTAAAAAGGCTGACTTCCATTAATAAAAAACAAGTGAATGAAGATTGTTTCTTAACTTTAAAAAATGCTTAAGACATATTTCTACTTACAAATTTGCATGCCTCTATATTAGGTTAGTCCTTGATCCTGCATTGTACACTCGAGCATCACTTATTACAATATCAGGGCCCTGGAGTATCTGTTCTTTTTTACTTGGACTTGCTATTTCTGTACACTTGTACAACACCCAGTTAAAGGGAGGATGTGATCTCATTGGTGCCTCAAGCCACAGTACAAATTTATAGTAAATAATGTCATCATTATTTAACATTTAAAAATAACATTGCAGTTTCAATATGACCATGTTTTGACCAATTTGTACGTCATACTTATTTATTTATCTCCAAAGCACATTGCAAGATGGTGTCCAACAAAGAGAAAATGACAGAAAGTGCTAATCTTATGGGTCAAATGTTGATCATATAGCTTACCATGCTCTAGGAAGATATTACAATTACAGCAGTGTTGGGAAGGAATTTGTGTGTTTCTATAAGGAAGAAAGCAGACTTAAAATATAGCATTGTAATACAAGTATCTTAATATCTTAAGTCTAAATAACTTCAGTAATTGCATTATAGAAGAATAAATAGTATTCACCTTATTTTAAAAACTGAAAAACAGAGTGTGAACCTGCTAGTCAAATATAGTGACTTGCTTTTTTTATCTGTGAGCAAAATTTAGCTCTGGTATAAACAGAAGCAACAGTACTTTGTTCACTGATGATTCTTTACAGCAAAATTGACTTAGACCCAGTTTCTTCCAAATTACTTGTTCTTTTTTCTCAGTGCTTTTAAAAATGCCCTCAGTGTTAGAACTGAGTTATATAGTGTTTTGCCACTGCTACTAACTAGGTCCATTGCCATATCTAGTAGCGCACATATGTTCCTCTAGAGATTTATGCAGTTCAATAGCTTTTAATAAATAAACAACATGGCCACTGAATACGCTCTAACAAACTCAGCTTGAGCAATGACTATAAATATAAACATTTCTTTCTCTATATGCTGCAATTGTTAATGTGTTAATTAAATTCAAGAATAAACCTATGTTTAAATAATTTAACCTAAATAAATGAACTAAATAAATAAATTCATGTTTTATAATCTTTTGGAAACATATATAAACAAAAGACAGACTTTTTTGTAAAGGGGAAAAATCTTTATTGGCTTAAAGATTTGGCTCTGACTTCATCCAGAATAGCTAAAATAAGGCTGCCAATATGTTCTGGCCTTCTCCTTTATTTTAAGGAAAAGTTACAGACTTAGGTTACAATTTTGAAGGTGTGCAGGAGGTTCAAACATACATCTTCTATGAAAATTAATGGAAGATGTAGGGCCAGATCCCCAGCTTTCAAATTTACAGGTACAGTTTTGGTCTTACTTCTGAATTTCCTTGCTTTTGTCACTTCATTAAATTCCAATAGGCATCACTGACCTCATTTTATGACCCATTTTCTTAAAGATTAATTTTGAGGAAGGAACGCATTTTTTTTTACTTTTGTTACTTTATTCAGGAAAGGATTGCTATTCAAAAATAGCTTAAACATATCACTAAATTTAACTAAGTATTTAATAAATAGCTGCTTAAGTGGTTGCCTAAATAGATATGAACTTAAGCATGTATTTTCATTTTTTTCTTGAATTTAGGCCTTAATCAGACATAGCTCAGGAATATACTCTGAATCCCCTCCAGATTCACGTTTCCTTGGCTGAAAAAGATATACCCCTCTGAAGTAGGTCTCTGATCCAGAGGATCAAGACTTAATCATATTTCCTTCCTACTCCCCTAGATCATCACCACACATATTGAATAGAAAAGAAAGGAGGTTCAGCTGCTTATTCCTCCTTGGCTAGGGACAGACGTTACACATACACTGGTTTAAGTGATCAAAAACTGGTTTAAACCTGTAACAGAACAAAAGGTCAGTGCACATAAACCAGTTTCAACATAGCCAAAACCAGTTTGAGATAAACCTGGTTGAACATAGTATCAGATTTAACTGACTGAACTCAACTATGCAATATCTATCCCAACCCCTTTCCTTGTTTAGGTTAAACCAGAGTCCCCCAGCATCCTGGTATTCTTTTAGCTGTGCTCTCTGCTCCAGCAGAGCAGGGCTGGCCGCGCCCCTCTGCTCCCCAGCCAGAGCAGGGACAGGCAGGGGCGGAGGGTCTGGCCAGACGCTGTCCCCCAAAGGGAACAGGTAAGAGGTTCATTCCCCCCTCCCTCCCCTGTCCCACCAGTACGACTTGCATTTCTCTGCTGGCTACTCCAGCGGTGGGGGCATGGCCAGACACAGCAGTAGCCTGGAGTGAACTGGCCAGGGAGGGGGTTTAATTCCCACCTCCTTGTCCCACCAGCATGGACCCAAGCTGGGGTCTGCCAGGCACCCCCCCCTCACTGTCACAGCTCCCAGGGCACAGCCAAAGGCCAGCCAACATGGCCCCCTTAGGCAGGGGAGATTAGGGAGAGGGTTATTCCCCACTCTGCCCTCTCTGCCCTCAGGGACTGCGATGGGGTCTGCCCACCCTGACTCCCACTGCCACTCGCTCCCAGTGCGGGGAAAGCAGTGGGCTAAGCCCCCTCCTATCCTCTCCGCCAGGCACCAGTGGGAGTGGGGAATAACCCCCCTCTCTGCTCCCCCAACTAAGGGGCTGTGCTAGCTGAGCTCTGGTTATGTCCCTGCCCCCGCCACTGGAGCAGTGAGAGGGCAAGGCCCTTGATGGGGGCAGTAGCCCCTGCTATGGTGTCCAGGGAGTGCAAGCCTCTTCCTGGCAGGGGCTGCGAGTGAGGATCAGAGCTGCTGTGGACTGTGTGGTGTGAGCAGCAGCACCAAGGCCCAGATGGGGCCATAACCCCCCAAGCCCCTGTAACGTGGCCCCACTACCAGAAAGAGGCTCATGCTCCAGGACACTATGACAGGGGTTACAGCCCCCATCACAGTCACTCCCCCATTGCAACTCCAGCGACAATGGCACAACCTCTTAGATGAGAGGGCAGGGAGGAGGGGTTATTCTCCCCTCCCTCCAGCATCTGGTGGATGGGCAGGAGGAGGCTTTTCCCGTGGTTCATCCCATGCAGGGAGCAAGCAGCAGTGGTGGCAGCAGTTGGGGCAGGCAGACCCTGCTGCGGTCCCCCAGGGACAGAGGAGGGAATAGCCCCCCTCCCTGCCCCCCACTTATAGGGCCATTCCCCACTCCTGCTGCTGGAGTGGTGAGGGGGGAGCAACCATGATGGGGGCAGCTGCCCGTCATGGTGTCCTGGAGTGTGAGCTTCTTTCTGGCAACCCATGCTGCGAGCTGGGGTTGTGCTGTGGGGAAAGTTGCTACAGACTGTGCAGGGGGAGCAGTGGCAGCAGTGCTAGGAGGGTTTGTGAGGGCTATGGCCCCCTCCAAGCCCTGGTGCTGCCGCTCACACCGTGCAGTCTGCAGCAGCTCTAACCCCCACTCACAGCCCCCTCCCCAGGAAGAGACTCACACCAGGACAGGCATGTGCCTGCATTTCCTCAGTCCAGAGGGAATGTCTGTACACTTGCAAATTGTTTCAACCTAGGCAGGTTAGACTAACTTGCAAAATTTGAATCAATTCAGGCTCCTGCTTTTTGAAGGTCTGTCTGTAGCCCTTGAAGCCAGCTACCAGCTGGATGCCTCTTGAAAGCAATTAGGTTCATTCACCAAACTGTCAGAAAAGAGGCAGGA
>NW_005841861.1:214912-254793 GCF_000455745.1 Alligator sinensis | reverse complement strand
ACAGTTTGTGTAAACAGGAATACTTCCCAAAGGGAAAAGAATTTGTGGGGAGGAGGCTGGATAGTGGCCTTGTAACTCAAACCCACTCCAACTTTAAGATACTAAACGACTGCTTGCCGCAAACCCCTGGCTATGGAATTTCTTGGGATAGAAGTGCTTGTTCCTATCCAGTCTCCAAGCTAAATGATGCTTTGAGCTTGGGGTGAAGTACTTGTCCCTAACATCCTCATTACAGGATTTTCTGAGAAGAGACAGGGGTGCTTACATCCTAATCCCAAGGAAGTGCTTTTTTGGGGAAGCACTTGTACTACTTTCCAGAATTCCCTAGGTCAGCCTCAGATCTTTACAGGGCAAAGCTATTACCTTCTCTCTTCACTAGGAAGAGCTGACATCTGTGCCAATGACATCAAGGAGTGGCAAATATATATATATATTTGAAGAGTTCTCCCAAATTGGCTTATTTTTTTTTTTACTTTACAAGTAGTAGTGATCTTTAACTCATTATGAATGTTACTTACTTTTTAATAAAAGTTAAATCATTAACTAAAGCTGCCACCTGTATTTCAGTCTCACTTAATCACATAACAATAGCCCTTTGGTGGAGACCTCAAAAGAAGAAATAGAGACCTCCAGAGCAGGAAGCAGAGATGGCACTTCAGTAGGAGATACGAGTCATTATTGAATTAATGACAAGAGTATAGCTCTGCTGCTAGAAGTACCCACTTCTGAATGAATTATGAAAGTGAGGTACTGACCATCTGTGCTTGTCCAAAATCTTATCGGTGGTGTTGGTTGTAGCCATTTTGGTCTAAGGACATAAGCAGACAGTTATTTGGGCAAATGTGATATCTTTTATTAGACCAACAAAATAGTTGGAAAATTTATGAACTGCAAGTTTTCAGGCACAGACACCCTTCTGCAGGCATAGGGAGAGTCTGCTGTTATTTTGCATTCTCCTGGGTGGAAAAGAAGCCAATCTGCAAAATGCAGGTCTGTGAAAATGCAAATGCATGGCAGTGAGGATCATAGGCCATGGGAGACAATAGGTATGAAACAAGTAGGTGGGGGAGGAAAAGTGGGGAATGTAGACCTGGTGATAGAATGTAACTGGTAAAATGTAGATAAGTTACCTGGGCTTATCAGATGGCAGGCAGGTTATAATGTACCATATGGTCTAATGAAGTGAAGTTCATAAGCTCATCTATGAAAGGTGTTTTGTAAATTCCCTTTGACGATTTAAACAGAAAGATCGGTGAGAGAGTGGTTGTCTTGTGAGAAGTGTGCGCCCACAGGTAATTGGGTATTTCTCTCTTTGATAGATCTTTGGTGTCCATCCATTTGGGTACACACTTGTTGTTTGGTTTCTCCTACATATTTTCCATCAGGACATTTAGTGCACTCAGTGAGATATATTACATTTCTGGAGGTGCAGCTGTAAGATCCAGGAATGGTGATGGTTTTATTGTGGGGTATAGTTTTTGTGGGAGTGGTATAGATACATTGGCAGATCTTACATGTCTTGTCCCAGCATGGTCTGGATCCATTTGATGTGTTTTGGGCCATAGGAAGTTTGCTTCTGGTTATGAGATTGGGAAGGTTCAGTGTTTGTTTAAAGGCTAGGATGGGTGGTTCTGGGACAATCTCTTTATGAACTGGGTCTTCTTCTAGTATGGGTTGTGAACTGTTTGAGGATTTTCCATATAGGTTCCAGGGAGGGATGGCATATCATAACTAATGATGTACAATTAGCGAGGATTTTCTTTTTGTACTCCAGCAATTCTCCACGTGGTATCCAGGTGGCTCTTTCAAAAGTGAAATCTCTCTTTCTGGAGGAGTGCCCTTGTTGAATGAAAACCTTTTGAGATTTGTGAGGTGATGATCATTGAGTGTTCTCCTCAGTGCAAATTTGGTGATATCAGAGGGCCTGGCTGTATATTACAGCATTCTTGGTGTGTTTAGGGTGATTGCTGGTTCTGTGCAGATATGTATGTTGGCCCATGAGTTTCTTGTATATGTTGGTTTGTATTTTACCATTCTGGATATTGATAATAGTGTCTAAAAAGATATGTTGATGTTGGAGTATTTAAGAGAGAGTCTGATGGAGGGGTGATGATTACTGAATTTGTGATGGATATCAGAGATTGCAGCTTTTCAGTCCAAATGATGATGTCATCTTTATATCTTAAATATAGTCTGGGTTTGATGGTGCAGTTCTTGAGGAATTCTTCTTCCAGGTGGGCTACAAAATGGTTGGTATATTGTGAGACCATTTTAGTGCCCATAGCTGTGCCCATGATCTGGAGGAAGTGTCAGTCATTGAAACTGAAGTTGTTGTGTGTGAGGATGAAGTGTATAAGTTCAGTGCTATCTGTAGGTCTATACTATGACTTGTAATTTTGCTCTTGTAGATACATCAGGCAAGCTTGGATGCCATCTGGGTGTGGGATGTTGGTATATAAGCTAGTAACGTCCATGGTGGCTAGGAGGATATTGCTGGGAAGGTGGTCTATCTTCATAAGTTTTCATAAAAAGTCTGTTGCATCTTGGACAAAACTCTCCCTTTGGGTGACAAGAGATTTTAGGATGGACTCAATGAAACCTGATATTTCCTCAGTTAGAGTTCCATGATTGGATATTATAGGTCTGCCTGGGTCTGCTTGTTTGTGGATTTTAGGGAGCATGCAAAAAGTCCCTGGGTAGTGGCGGGGATCAAGTTCTGTAGTTTTCCTTGTAGTTTAGATGGAAATGATGTGGTGGTGGTTTTGAGTTTTAAGGTGGAAAGCTGAGTTGAATCTTTCTTTAGTTGTTTGTAGTAGGGGGTGTTGGAGTTGTCTGTTGACTTCTTTTATGTAGTCTTCATGGTTAAGGTTACCTATAGGTCCTCCTTTATTTGCTGTTTTTATTACTATATGGTGGTTGGATCTTAGAGGTTCTATGGCCCTTGTCTCTGAGAGGGAGATGTTGTTATGGTGGCATTTATTGTTGATTATTTCATTGTAACAAGCAGTAAGATTGCAATTACCTGAAAGGGGGAGTGTCTCACGAGGAGTTCAGGTATGCAGCAGCAGCATGGGCAGGCTGCCCCTCTAGAGAAAGGGGGATGTTTGTCCCAGTGAAAGCACAATAGTGTGGGCAGATGAAGCCCACCTGGAGAGACCTGTTTTGGGGAAAGAAGAAAGGGAACACGGTGGCCATTGGGGAAGGCTGCAGAAAAAATCCCTGTCATGGTGGGGAAAGGCAGGGTTTAGGGGATGCTGGAGTCTGTTTACCTGGGGTGAGGTTTCCTGTGAGAAACCCTGGATGAGGAGGTGACAAAACCCTCACTTGATCGCCTGGTGGGCTGTATGTGTGCTGCCCAGGGTGACTGCCAGAGCCAGCAGCCCAGTCCCCGCACCCTACTGTGTCAGGGGACATGGATCAGGGCAGAGAGAGGTGTATGGCAGAGACACTGGTGAGGGAGCAATGGCCTGCAGCATGTGATGCCTGAAGCAAGCGTAGAAGGACCCAAGCCAAGGAGGACCTGTCCCCAGCTGCAATGAGAGGTGCAAACATGTGGCTATTCCTCTCAAGGCATCACCCTGGCTGCTAAGTGTGCAGAGAGCCATCATATTCATCCATGTATATAAAAGTTATTGATTAGATGTGTAAATAAGTATGGGCAAACCTATAAGTCTGTAACTCAGTTGGCTCAATGTTGGTGCCCTTTTATCTATCTGTGATTATTATTCTCCTTTTGGGTTAGGGGTATTCAAAGAAAAAGTTACATGTTGTGACTGTCATTACCAGAGTTATGGGTGTGTTTTGTATGTTCTCTTTAATAGCCTTTATATGTTAACCTGCTTGGTTTTGTAATTTATATTGTATATCATTAAATCCTGTATATAGTTTATCATATGTTTGCAAGGCTCATCTGCTGTACAGGGAGACCCTCTTCTTGAGGAATCTGCCACAGCCACTAGAAGGGCTGGGCAAGGTCTGTGGCTACCAGGCACCCCAGGATCCCACTATATGGTGGTGGCCACAGGCAGTGCCATGTGCCAGGTTAACATCATTCTTGTTCATTCTTTCCCTGAAGCACTTAGAAAAAGTGGTGAATGCTTGAATTCCGTTCATTGTGAGGTGTCCAATCTGATTTTTGTTTTGGTTTTTTGGGAGTTAATCTTTTCCTCAATGTTGTAAAAGTATGAATTGTTGTTGGAAGTGGATTCATTCTGGTTGTAGAAATATTCGTTGAGATGGAGGCATCGGAAAAATTAAAAAGAAAATCCCCATGAAATCGCACACAATTAGTTATGTGACACCATCCCTCCCTGGAACCTATATGGAAAATCCTCAAACAACTTCAACTCTTACTAGAAGATCAAATTCTTAGAGATCTTCCCAGAACCACCCATCCTAGCCTTTAAACAAGCACTAAACCTTGGCAGTCTCATCACCAGAAGCAAGCTTCCTATGGCCCAAAACACATCAAATGGATCCAGACCATACCGGGACAAGAAAGGTAAAATCTCTGACAAGAACTACACCCCACAATAGAACCATCACCATTTCTGGATCTTAAACTTGCACCTTCAGAAATGCAATGTGTCTCACTGAGTGCACTAAATGTCCTGATGGGAAATATGTAGGAGAAACCAAACAACAAGTGTGTACCAGAAAGAACAGACACCAAAAATCTATCAAAGAGAGAAATGCCCAGTTGCCTGTGGGCACACACTTCTCCCAAGACAACCACTCTCTCACTGATCTTTCTGCTCTAATCCTCAAAGGGAATTTACAAAACACCGTTCATAGATGAGCCTACGAACTTCACTTCATAAATCTACTAGATACAAAAAAATCATGGACTAAATACAGAACATACGGTACATTATAACCTGCCTGCCATCTGATAACCCCAGGTAATTTCTCTACATTTTACCAGTTACATTCTATCACCAGGTCTACATTCCCCCCTCCCCCCCCCCCCCCCACCTACTTGTCTCATACCTATTGTCTCCCGTGGCCTTTGATCCTCACTGCCATGCATTTGCATTTTCACAGACCTGCATTTTGCAGATTGGCTTCTGTTCCACCCAGGAGAACACAAAGCTACAGCAGACTCTACATATGCCTGAAGAAGGGTGTTTGTGCTCGACAGCTTGCAGATCACAAATTTTCCAACTATTTACTTGGTGTAATAAAAGATAGTAGTGTCATTCAATCCTAAACCATTCACTTTCTCCAAATAGACTACTGATCACTCCACACAACAACTGGTTCCAGCACATATCCTTTTCTTTTCTTAATTAAAATGAAATACCTAGTATGTGCTTTAATGTTTACCTACCATGTTATATACTTGCCTGACATTTTCAGCATTGAGATACCTTGAAATGACAAAGAGCTGATTATCCTTGTTAGATGTCATCTGTCTTGGGTCTTTCATTAAGTCATCATTTTTACATAATTTAATTAGAAATTGGAAGCAGAGATTATCTATTTTTTCATGACATTGATGAGATTGTCAGTCTAGTACAAGGAAATTAGCAAATTGATCACTATGTTTTAATGAATAAAGTGAACAGTTTCCACTTTGACATTGGATATAAATTGGAGAAGGGAGAGACAAAAGAATAGGGGTGAATATATGAGACACTGACTAATATTTTTTAGGTTGTACCCCCAGTTTTTTCCTTCCACAAATTGGAATCACAAATATAGCTAACAGCTATTTTTTTCATATTGCAGAATCCACCTATCCATTAGCATTGCTGAGATGCCATGTTACTAAGGTAGAGCATAAAGCATGGATAGGATTCTTTATATCTTCCCTTGGGAGAATCTTCTAGTGTCATGCCTGCTTATTAGAAAGGGTCTTCTTCCTACACCCTTGCATTTGAAGTGAGTCCTAGCAGCTGCGTATTAGTTAATATTTAAGTTAGCTGAATGGAACTGTATCATCATAGCTGACTTTTTCAGCTTAGGGTCATGAATCAGCCCATGAGATATTGTGGTTCTTTAACAAATTTGTGGATCAACATCAGCACCATGAACTGTAGTAGGCAGGAAATAGCAGCAAGCCAGTACAGGTAGCTTAGCATGAGTGTTTATGCTCTTTTCAGTTCATTGGGTCATGAGATAGACCACTACTATACGCTTGGCTGAAATAAAAAAGAATCTAGTTGTTCCTGGTACTGTGTAAGAGTAGTTTGTGGCTTCTTTTCCACTTATATTGGAATTCATGATAGTAATTGAACACTTGCTTAGAGAATGGAGCTTGTGGTGATATTTGTAACCATAAACACCACAACTACACTGCATAACTAAGCAAGAGAATCAACAGGAAATAAGCAAGGAAAACTCGTCTTGAAATAACACCATTTCCAAAGATGAGAAATAATGGGAAAATACATTAAAGATTAATGGAATGTTGAAATACAGGTGGACAGCTATGTGGGTACATTTGGGAATTTCCATGTCTAATACAAATAAATTGAAACTGAACAAGTCCAGTGCCATCAACTTCCAGAAATGAGTTTGATAGGACCAGAATGATTCATGAGAGATGCATCACAAATAAAAACATAAATTTGGCAAGATGAATTCTGAATAAAATAAACTTTTCATCTCATTTTCTTCACCAAAGAAAATAAACTCACCATAAAGTGCACACTCCAAGACAATTCCAAATATGCTGTTATATCCTTCTATATAGGTTTAACTAGAGTGATAATATTACTTGTAAAAAACTCTAAACTGAGACAAGACAAGGACAAACTTGCTCATAATTCAGTTTGAGACACGGTAACTTCAGACAAATATTGTTGATATTATTTTATATTATTACTTATTTTACTTACTTATATTTTTTACTTACTTATATTTTATATTATATTACTTCATCTGAGCATGCACGCTGTGCCTATATTCTATTTACTGGTACTATCCTTAGGCTACAAAAGTTTGAAATTTGCAAAAGATACTAATCCTTTAACTGTAAAAGTCTTAAACACTGTAACTATTATCCCCCAAAGTTATAGGTGCTAGTGTAGAAAAAGGCCTGGTAATGTAAAATTCTGTCCTTACTCTGAAGTCTCATCTTGCTTTAGTCTTCTCTTATCAGCACAAAGGAAAGGATGTAGAGAAGTGGTGCTTCTACACATAGGATACAAGAACAGGGCACGATGGCATACGGTAGGCAGGATGGGATTGATGGCTTTTCTAAAATTTTGAATACTTCCCAAGCTACTGTGTGGTATTAATATGTGCTAGCTGCTGAGAGGCTTGAAACAGTCTTTCCTGGCAGGCCATACCAGTTCTGACATGTGGCACATCAGTAAATAAGCCATCCTATCAAGTCTCATTTTCTAGCATTCTCTTTAGTGGTAAGAAATTATTATGAACTGTTGCTTGAACTAGGTTAAGTAGCTTCTTATGACCTTTTCTCCCCAACACACCTGGGCAGTACAATGTCAAACTGATTCTATGTACACACATTCAAATGATCTAGGAGAATTCTCCTGGATTTGCTTTCATGGTGGAAAAATTTACCCAGAGATGCCTGTATAGGCATTTGAATACTGAGGCCCTGAAGATGGAGAGCTTGGAATACTGATGCTGCACAGCCAGGGGGACCCCTGTGAATATATCTCTCTGTATTCTGCAGGCTCCCCTAGTCTGCCTGGAGACAGATGGCAGCAATGCACAGGGCAGCCCTGTTTGGGTGGCCCAGACTGCTCAGGATCAGCCTGTCTCTCCCCTGAAGCATAATGTGGGGATTATGATGGGGGCATGTTTTTTTTCCCTGCTCAGGTGGAGCAGTAGAGTCCAGTCCAAGTGAAAGACTGTTTCCCTAAGGTAGGGTGAGGGAAAAGAATGGGAGCAAAGCACCCTGGGATGCTGGAGGACTGTGCTGTGACTTTTTTCAGAATAGAATGTGTATGAACATTCATTCTTCCATGAGAAATTCTCTTGGGAGTGATTTAACCTTGGTTGCTCCCAAGTTATTTTTCTCCTCAAAAGGCCACATTTGCTCTTGGAGAAAAATCCTGAACATATGTACCCTTGTGGTTTCCACTGGAAGAGCAGTGACTCTCCCAGGAGAAACTGAATGTCTGTATGTGGCATTTGGGTAACCTTTTTATTTTCCACATAGTGTCCTATTAGTGAAAGTGCTCTGGATTGGAAAATTATGTTTTTCTACATTTTTAGTATGTTAGTTGGTTTTGTGACTTATTGATTATTTCCTGTTCTTAGATGTTAAACTTCTACTGAGCTCATGGCATATGTGAAATGCAGAGCAAGTGTTTTAGCTTATCAGCATCTGAAGGGCTAGAGTCAATGGGCTAGCAAAATAAAAGTTAAAGCAGCAGAGCTTTGTTTAAAGAGTTGTATTTTCTACCTCTCTTGTTAGAGTTTCTTTATTTGGAGACTGTCAGCTTTTCAGTGAGATCACTTATCAACAATAAACAATTGGCAAGTGCTGCTTAGCACTATATCCCAACATCATGAATGACATTCATATTTCATCTGTCACTGTCATTTTCAAGAGGGCTTGAATGTTTCAGTCATTTTACAGTTTTAAAGGGCAGCTAGTTGGCTTTGATAACATGAAAAATTGTTGCTGTCCAAAAGCTTCTAGATTTCAATAACTACTAAAGCCTAGATAAAGCAAAAGATGCAATTAAAATACTAAAATGATTAAGCAGTTTGAAATTATTTCAGATGTTCATGAATCAATGGGAGAATATCCTGTACCTTGACTCAGTTAAAATTGCTTGTTAATCACTGGAAATGATTGATTTTTCTAAATTTTTTTAATAAGTACATCATTATTCTTCCCTACTTTGGGCTGAGGTTTGTAATGTCAATGGTTATGCTAAGCCATGAAGGCTTCCAATTCAGTAAGAAAAAAGTGCTGTTGCATGGTGGAGCAGGGACAAACTCCATAAATTCTGTTCAAAGTGGACCTTTATGTTATTATAGCGCCACCCATGAGGATTTGGAGCCATGATACAAAGTGAATGGCTTTGGTCAATATATCCATGACTATGAGGAATCTCAGTCTTCATGGGACATGGATCATGGCAACGCTAAGTGCATCAGGGCCAAAAAGGGCATTTCTGTTTACTTAAGTTTTGCCCAGTAAGGAAAAATTGTGGCTGAACAGAAGTTGGGCCTGCTTTTCAGAGAAATGTTGAGATATTACAATATTTGGGAAGCTGTGAGGGGTGGGGATATATACTAAAGTAGACGATGAACATCCACAGATTTCATCAACATTAACTGGAGTTATTGAAACATAGTTGCTCTGAAAAAGCAGAGACTGATCCATACAAATGACTGTTGAAGTTAACCCATGAAGGTGGTCCCACTGAATTCAGTGGGACTAAAGCACATAGTTAAATTTAAGCCAGTTAAATTTAAGCTAGAGGCATAATTTTAAATTTTGGCATCCTAGGTGGGGGTGAGGGAAGTGGGGAAGCAAATGATTATGTAATTGCATGGGGAGGTGCGGGAAGGCGGGAAATAACTGCTTACCTCTTTGCACAGAGGCTGTGGTGGCGACACAGGCTGCTGCTGCTACCTTGGCTCAAGCTCCCCCAACATGTGCTGCATTCTGTATCCCTTTCTGAATTGGTTCCTGGAGCTGGTACCCCAATTGCCCCCTGTCACTCTTCCCAAGCTATGCTACTGATGTTGGCACAGACTTATATGTACTACTGGTTCAAAACTTCAGTATCTACTGAATTTACCAAAAGAATTAAAATTACTTTTCTCTTTTTGGAGGAAGGACGCTATCAAAAAATTGTTTTTTAAATAGATGAAGCAGATCTTTTTTTCTAAATTTTAAAATTAGTTTGCACTCAGATATTATGACAATTCCCTTTGAAGGTATGCATCTATTGATGTATATCAGCTCTGACTTATAATACTCCTTTTTCAAATTATGAACCTCTTCTAAACAGAGATTACTTGAAATAATTATACAACTTCCATTTTTCTAGAATCTAAATGTTTCATCATTTTAATACATTTGTCTTCACAATGTTCCACATAGGTAGGGAAGTGCTTTTGCCCACATATTACAGATGGAGAATTGAAGCTTGTGAAAAAGAACGTGACTTGCCAAAGGTCACAAGAGAGTGTGTGGCAGAGTAGAGAATTGCATTCAGATTTCCTGAGTCTCAGGTTAGCATATGTTCAGAAATCATAAATTATAACTGTGGTCAGCATTGTTTAACAAGATGCACCACACAAAAACGAGTCCCAACTGACTCTTAGCTAGCACCTAACTAATGGACCATCCCAACTTTAATTCATAGCATGCAGAATAAAATTTATTGATTGGGTTGAAATTTCCTTTGTTTTATATGCGACCCAATCAAGATTGTGATATGTTGAAATCCACTAAAATTTTTGGAATTTACTTAAGTAGTTTTGGGATTTCACCTCAGGCCCCTCGATGTTAGACCTGAAAAAATCCCACAAGGAACTTAATAGGACTGGTCTTCTTGACTTCAATGGATTTTCGAATCAGCTCTTTCTTGTTGCAGCCCTCCTAGCCCTATAGTAAAACTAATCCATTAATAAACCAATTGTAATAGAAATAGTATTATATCAGGACAGTAAATTAGCTAACAGTTTAGGATGAAATATTGTGGTTCATGTGGCTGCAGTGCACTGCAGCTGGGGGGTCAGGACCTTAGAAGCCGTCAGGCGGGTACTTGTGACACTTGGAGTGGAATTAATTAGGCAGAGGCTTATCAGTTGCAAAGCAAGATTATTTACTCACGCCGTCAAGGTGGTGAAGGACGGAGGTTAGAAATACTTGGTTAGTTATAGCTTATAGGTCGTAAGTCGGTCTGCATAAGAGTTCGGTAGTCGGGCAGAGAAAAGGTCGGGCCGGCAGGTCGTTGATTTATGTCTGAGATTGGGTCGAGATGCGAGGGGGCCACCGGCAAGTGATCAAGTTGTCAGTTACTCTGATATGTGTGATCAGAGGTCTCCAAGGTTCGTACGGAGGTCCCCCTTCTTCTTCTTTACGGAAGTGTATTGGGGTTTTATTTGTGTAATAGCTAATTGCTTTTCGCCACGTCATAAATTTAATTAGAATCGCCAATTATCTAGCGGTCTTCGCTGGGGTGTTATCATAGGGTTACTCCTTGTTTTCTTTGACCAATTATACTGATTTATGCACAGCACAGAAGGCTAAGTTCTATCTCTGTTAGTGGCGCAGCAATAAATTTCTTTTTGACATGCGCAGCAAAAAGGCGGTTACTGGCAAAAACTTCTGTTAACCCTTAGTTAACTTAGTGTAAAACAAAACTGCTTTGAATGGTTTTACTTGCTTGTGACATGGGCACTACTTAATTTGGTTGTGACAGTTCACAGGTTTATGAACTGCTGAATAACAAAAACAGAAATCTAATTGGAGCACATCTTTTGGGAATTAGACTATCTATTTTTTCCATCCTGTTGTTCTTGGCATTATGAAGTGTTAAGGAGATGCAAATATAAAATGTTGATATAATTATCTTAAGAATGCTCTTATGTTCTTAAGAAAAATATACTGGCTAATAGTGTCTTCTCAGAAGCCCTAAATAATCAATATTTAATTATACAGACTTAGCATGTATCATATATTGACTGTGCCTATTATACAGATTTTGGGCCCTACTAATTAATTCTGCTTCTTCCTGTTCACACCTACCTGTGAGCTTATATTGCATATCCTATAATGTTTTGGAAAACTGTGCTTTCCAATAATGCCACAGACAAGTGCAAGAATTTCCTGGAAGCCAAAATGTAAATGACCTCTTGGCAATAGCTCCTCATCATTCTGAGATTGACCCATATCTTTTTTCTGTTATGTTATCTGTATAAGATTTATTGCATTGTCTGTTAGAACAACTGTATGACTTTAATTGATAGTTTTCCAGTGGGATCTAAACATTTTCAAGTGGCCTCCTTTCTGATTTAAATCCATAATTTTCATCATAAGAGAGCTACCAGCATTATAGCTGATGTGTATATGGATAGTTGGAAACAAAACAAAACCTGGCACCTTTACCACAAAGAAAGAAAAAGCTATTGGAAAACTCTAGCAACGACTTGATCTTTTCAATCCTTGTACAATTTACCTCCTCAGGCCAGACTTCTTTGTATTTCCACATGCAAAACTTTGATCACAGATATGCAAAACAACTAAATATTTCTTAATCACTAAGATCTCTGTTCTCAGCTTCTTGTTTTCCTTATTTGTTTCCTGAATTTCTATTCTTTTTGCCATTCCCAAGTTGGTAAACCAATTCACCTTCACTGTTAGTTCATCAGATCTCTTAAGGTGTGTTCTAGCATACAAAGATATGCCCTAACATGCACAGCATTTCTAGAAATGCTGTGTCAACAGTATTTTCTAAATCAGTAATTGCCTGACTTCCTGATTCTGGTCTCATACAGAACTCCAGCCTCTGAATTTTCTACTTGCTTGAGAAAGGTTCCAAAGATTTATTTGGGAGGTTAAAAATGTAGCCATTGCTATTGAATGGATTTTGCCCAATTTTGTATGTATTTCCAATGTTTTAGAATGGGGAGAAAGTGTGATTGGTTTTATGGCGGCAAGACACCCCCACAGGTTCTCAAGGGGGAGAAAGTAGACACCACGCGCCCCAGACCCCGAGAAAAAGCCCCCGGAGGGACTAGCGTACCTCCTGCAGAACCGCCGGAACAGCCACGCCCACA
The DNA here is from genome assembly GCF_000455745.1 of Alligator sinensis. Taxonomy (NCBI): domain Eukaryota; kingdom Metazoa; phylum Chordata; order Crocodylia; family Alligatoridae; genus Alligator; species Alligator sinensis. Next base: position 242,067 of record NW_005841861.1, on the reverse strand, counting down.
ACCGCAGCCGCGCAAACCAGCATTATGCCGGCTGTTTAATCAGCTGTTCCCGGCATGGGGAACAGCGAAGCCAATCCAGCATCCATACCAGCCACTGCAGGAAAGTTTAAAAGCCCCGCTGGAGCTGGGGTGGAGAGAGAGCCGGAGACAGGGAACATGGGCTGGCAGCTCGTGAGTCGGGCTCCGGCACGGGAAGGAGGGAACCCAGCCTGCGTGGCTCAAGCAGGCAGTGCAGGAGGCAGATCAGGAGCACCTGCAGAGCTGCCGGAAAAAGCGGATATCAAGGAAGCAGGGGAGCTCCCTGCTTATGGTAGGGAAGAGGAGGCATCGGAGACCCCGAGAGGGGGCTGGGATAAGGGAGGCAACCCTGCAGCCCCTTCTTACTCAGAGGAATACTTCCTTTGAAGAAAAAAAACTACCCCAAGGGGGGAGAAAGAGCACCGGGAGCCCGGTAGACAGGTCCCCAGTCATCATACAGGACCAGAAGACAGCATTAATGCATCACCAACTGGTTGGTGAGTGGATGGGGTGTAGGGGCAGCAGAGCCACGTGGAACATCACGTCAGACTATTGTAAGTACCACCACCTATCAGGGAGGCACACCCGGGAAAGATCTCCACTGCAGACCCCTCTTAAAGTACGTTTAACATCAAAGTCGCGGCGGGCGAGTTGAGGGGAGGAGCCACACCCTGACAGGCCGGGCAGTAAAAGGGGTGCAAGCCTCACAGGTTTTAAGGCAAGAATTGTTATGGGTCATATCTTTTATTGGACCAACTGCATGACTAGGATAGACATAGACAAGCTTTCAAAGCCAGAACATTCTTCATCAGGTCCTTTTCACAGGAAATGGGCACAAGCACATTCTTTTCACCCCTCAGAGAATGAGAAAAGGCTGTGAAGAAGCACGTGCTTGCTGGTTTGCTTTGCTGCATGGAGCATCACATGCCTTTTCAAAGCAAACTACAGGCAGTCTTCAGATTTACAGCACAATTGGTTCCTGAAAACCGCATCTTAAGTTGAAACATTGTAACTTGGAATCAATTTTCCCATAGGAAACAATGTTATAAATGGAGGATTCGTTCCTGAAACAAGGCCTGATACCCTATTTTCACCAAAAATGACCCAGAATTTTGTACTCAATCAATTACAGATGAGTAATATAGCTACATTAATGTATTTATATTGTAAATAGCAATCATATTGATTTGGAAGGACTTCTTTGACGTGAATTTGCTGGACTTTTTGAAGGGCTCTTAGCTGGAATCTTCTCAGGAGTCTCGACTGCAGGTTTTTCTGGTGTCTTGTCTGCTTTCTTAAAGAAAGTGTCCAAGGAAGTTTGGACAGATGTTCTCCAGGGAGATGGGCAATGCATCTAACTTGTTCGCTGGCGTCGGATCAAGCGTGGGTTGAAATAGGGTGTCAATTTATAAGCGTTGTAAGTGTGAAACACTGTAACTCGAAATGTTGTAAGTCAAGGACTGCCCGTACAGTAGTCAGGCTCTTGCTGTTCTATAGGGTGCCTTTTGGTCATGGGAGCTCCCACTAAAGCGGTGTACATCTGCATTGCCACTGGTGTGGCTAGTGACTGAAAAACCCTTAGTCTTATTTTTCATTGTCATTGCCAAACTATATAGGCCCTATATAGGGCAGTGTTTCATTAGTTAACAAGATTATTAAATATCTAAGATGTCACACACTGACAGAGTATCCTAGATGCTCCCTTTTGTATAGAAATATATTGCTATTTCAGATTCATTATGCAGAAGTACTAGTCATGTTTAATTCCTGAATAAGTCATATTGAAACTTTTCACCCCTGCAAATAGATTATCATATTTACTCAATTCCAAGACGAGGCTTTTCCCCCTTATGTAACATGGGGGGAATATGAGGACACAGTCAGGGGTAGGGGTAGTGGCCTATGGCCCTGAACCTGGGAAAAGGCTGGACTGCAGTTCCTGCCTGCCCCTTCCACTGCCTCTGCACCCCCTGCCTCTCCATTCATTAGCATCAGACCCCTACCCTCCTTCTTCCCATCTCTCCCCTACACCACTTCTGCCCCCCACAGCCTTGGTCTCCCATCTTCTCTTCCTCTGTCTCCCCCAGACCCTGAAGTTTCTGCCCCCACCTTCACTCCTCCTGCCCCCTTACACTTGTTCAGTGCTGGCAGACTCCATCCCTACTTGAGCCCAGAACATGAAGCCTGGAGCATGGCTCCAGCCCTACCCCATAGCAACAGTGCCAAATAGCATGAGGGCTGTGCTCTGGAATGGGGATGGTGCCTGCCAGTGCCAGAGCAAGGGTAAGCAGCAGGGGAGGATAGCGGGGTTGGGGAGAAGGGAGAGGCTTGAGGCTGTGGGTGGGAAGGTACGGCAGGGGGGGCATGAGGAAAGGAGAACAGGTAACAGGGGGCAGGCTGCCTCCCCAAATCCCACCTCCAAACCACCTATTCCCCACCATCCTCTTACTGCCTGTCTCCCACTGTTGCCGCACTGCCTGCACCCCACTGCCTGCCACTTTACTGCCTCCTCACTGCCTGCTCACCTGCCCCTATGCTGCCTCCCTGACTCCCCTTTCCTGATTCTCCCAACACCTGACCCCCACTGTCTGTTCCCCTCCCCCTCCCATACACACACACACACACACACACACACACACACACACACACACTGCTTTCCCTGTTGCAGTGGTGTTGGAGACTAATTTAAGATGATCCTCCAACTATGAGATTCTATACATGGAAGATTATAATAAATTTATACATTTTCCATGTATAAAAACTATTTATTGGGGGCTTGTCTTAAATTCAGGGCCATCCTGAATTTGGGCAGATACAGAAATTTCTTCCTTAAATATCTTCAAAGATCTATAGTGACAATACTTCTATCCATATTCATTTAGAATGCTGAATATACAGCATAAATTATTACAGGGCCCCCTCTCTAGATGCTGCCCTCCTTCTTCATGTTCTACTAGGTAGTGGTGAAAATCATCACTTTTTAAATTAAATGAAAAATAATTTTGACTTTGCTTGATTGTGGTTCCTTGAATTTTTTAACTTCTATAAACAGTTGTGTGATGACTGAGTTTTAGCCATATAAAGGCACAGAATGTAGAACTTACAATTTGAACTCTGAGATATTTGTGAGGTATATTATATGTTGTGTGGTATGGCAAAATACTTGGTTTAGAAGGGGATATTACCAAGCCCCCCTGCTAGAGCCCTAGTATTGACAGTCAACCAAAAGAGATAGTGGTTTAATGGTACCTTAACAGCTAAGACCATCAATACAAACATAATTACATAAAAAATAAAAAAGTAAACTCTGCATTCATTGAGTAAACTTTATAGCAGGTTTTTTTTAGAGATGTTGTCTCAGGCAAGGGAAGGCAAGGCAAGGCAAAAAGAGTAGAATTATATAGTGTGGGAGGAAGAATTATGTAGCAGAGTGAACAGCCTGAATCTTGTAACTGTTCATTTTAAAGCTTTTTGATATTTGACTGTTTACACAAGGTATAGCCTTTTCTAAGGAAGGTGTCATTTTTAGAGGGTGGTGCAGAGGATTAGGTTTAAAAATTAACATTCCTTTCATGGCTTTTAATTTAATACTACTGCAGTCTAGTTTGGTACAGGTCTCAAATGTAGACAGTAACTTTAAAATATCTATGCAAATAATACCTAAGGAAATCAAGCAAATTTCATTTTTTTAAAAAACTGATTGGAGAGATCTCACCAGAGAAAATAGCAGACAGAAGGAAAGCTTGCTCTGAACGGTTTAAGGAATAAAACAAATGGTTTACTGAATACTTACATGACAGATCTCAGAAAATTGCTCTTGAAAAAATATAGACCATAAGGAGAAGTTATAACTCAAGATTCTACTTGTGCACTACAGTGTCTCGGCTGTGTTTTAAATCATTATTTCCGATGAATAAAATAAAAATGTTTGATTCCATAGATGTATGTATACATACACACATGTAAACATGCACACACACACCTATTATAATATTTCAATTATATATGTGAAATATATATAATTATTTATATGTGAACATGCATCATATTCATTATGTAACTACTTAATTCCATTTCTATATTGTATTATAATAGATACTCTTAACTAGTCCACGTTAACTTTGTTTTTAAAATATAGCTTACCCTATGCTGTGCTCTATCACAGATAAATCCACTCCATAAGTATTTAGATATAATTATATCTTCTTCCCTCACTGCATTTCTTGGTTGGATGCTTTTCTATAATAAGAGATAGTATTATTCACCATTTTTTTTGCTCTGGTTGCATATATCAGACTTGGAGCCTTCACTACTCTCCATCTGAGCTGTAAGTTCCTCTGAATTTGAAAAAAAAGCAAACAAACAGAAAAACTTACCTGCATTTGTCATGGTTTTTTCTGCTGCAGCTAAAGTGAACAGTGTCTATTTTCATTTCATCCATTGTTTAGAATCCTCTTGTTCCTTAAACAAACACTTATATTACAAGTGCTAAATTATATATTTTTTAAAGATAATGTTATTCACTAGTATTCAATCATGGAATATAAATGTTTTGAAGGCTAATTATGCATATATAACAAGTTATTTCAAGTAACATAAAATTAGTAGTACACAGAGAGAGTAAGAAAAGAGGCAGAGAAAGAATATATGAAATCTCACAAGTACTGTTCCGTTCTTTAGGCTAGGGACAGACATTCAAAAAGTCAGCCTGAATTGATTCAATCTTTGCAGGTCAGCCTAACTTGGCTAGGCTGAACTGGTTTCTAAATGCACTGGACTGAAGAAATACAGGCACATGCCTGCAGTGGCTCAGACTAGAACAGGGGCAGGCAATAATTTTGGGTGGAGGGCCACTTACTTAGTTTTGGCAAGCCATCAAGGGCCACATGACAGGCAGCTAGGGGCAGATAAATATTAATTTTCTAAATTTTTAAGGGGCCCCACAGGCCAGATAGAATGGCTTGGCAGGCCGCATCCAGCCCGCGGGCTACATTTTGCCCACCCCTGGACTAGAAGCTGGGGGGTGCTAGGGTTGCCCTCCCCCTTCCCTTCCACAGAGCTGAGCTGAGGAGGCGGATGGCCAGGCCCTGGCAGGATGCTTTGATTAGGGAGAGGTTCTTCCCCCTCTTATCCTCCCCCTCTCCCCCCCACCCCGCCCTTGCTGCTCCTCTGACCAGCAATGGAGCCAGCAGAGAGTTACATAGCATTTCCTTTCACAGAAGGAAGTTACACAGCATTTATCAGTCCATCAGCAAAACAAAAGCTTCTCTCATTAGTTCAAGCTCTTCTTAAAGAACTTTTTCCAAGAAAGGAATGGAGGGATATTACCTGTTGATTGGCTTGAAAAGGCCCTAAGTGGATACTATCCTGTCTGCCTGACAAAGAAACCTCTCAGCATTAGCTAGCTGACCACATGCTGGCTACGGTCCCTGCTGTGGGAGAGAGGAGGGAGGAATCCCTGCTTGAGCAGTGAGTTGGGGTTGTGGGGAGTCAGGCAGACGCTGCTGTGCCTACAAGTTTCTGCCAGAGCTCCAGCCAGGGAGCAGAAGGGAGGGGCCAGCCCAGCCCTCTGGAGCAGAGAGCCCCACCCAGGGCTGCAAAGCATCTGGGATGCTGGGGGACTCTGGTTTAAGTTAAACCAGGAAGGGGTAAGGGACAGACATTGAATAAACTGGTTTGACCCAAATCAGTTAAGTCTGATACTACATTCAACCAAGTTTCTCTCAAACCAGTTCAGCCATTTTCAAACTGGTTTATATGTACTGCATGTCTGTTCTGTAATAGGTTTAAACCAGTTTCTGATCACATAAACTGGTTGGTGTGTAATGTCTGTCCCTAGCCCTCAGGACAAAACTGTTAATTTCACAGCACAGAGGCTGCTAAATAAAAAAAGTATAATAAAAACTGTAACAGGGGGCCTTCTCCAGGCTGTGGGGTGAAGGAGGAATGCGGTATCTAAAGTGCCAGCGTTTGTCGTCTTTACTTTGAGCTCTACTGTCCTAAGCTGGAAGCGAAATACATATTGCTATTCAAGCTCTCCAGGCAAAGCAGATGTCGTGACAACATACAGCCCTAACAACATGGCTTTCTTGATGGAAAACCCTTCAGTTAGATCTTTTGTTCTTCCGACTGGTTCTTGCTGGCGGTGATAGAGGTGGCTGAGGGAAAACTGTTCCACTAGAGTAGGTTTGCAAGATCAATTTATCAAGTGTTGTGCATGTATGTAAACACATACACATGGACTCTATTTTATCGAAATATAAATATAGTCTCTATAAAACATCTGTATTTATATATCAAATATATTCTCTATAACACATTTCCATATTATTTGGTTGATAATCTTTTTATTTTCTTGGGTGATCATTTTTTTTTTTTTAGAATGAATGTTTCATTATGTAACCTGGCCTCCTAACCTGCTTGCCGCACCTATCTGCTTCCACCTATCTGCTCATCTTTATTGATCACAAAGGAAGAATAATTTATTTACTCAAGATAAGGAAGTGGTTGGTTGTTGATTTATGCCATCAGCTCCTTAGTACAAGTGATAAGCATCATCCTCTACCTCTTTTTCTGGTCATGCCTTCATCTAGTAAACAGTACTACCTGTCATATGTGATATGCCAGATTATTGGTACTCACTTGTATCTCTAATTTGCTGCCAGCAAGAATTTATACATTATTTCTATTGCAGTGACATCTACAGGCTCCAAATGAGGTCAGGCTCCTATTCCAATGCACCGTGCAGGTGCATATAGCTAGAGAGTATCCCTGCTCTAAACAGTTAATGGCTGGGATTTTCAAAGAAGTCAGCCTTTGGGTGCTTAATCCCTTTTTGTACCTTGGAAAGTCTTCCTCTGGACAGACAAGGGCATGGAGACATAGAGGAATGATGTCACTTGTCCCAAATCACAAAGCAAATGAGCAAGTTTAAATTCAGATCTCCTGATTGCCGGACCACTGCCCAGTTACCACGCTGCTTCTCCTACAGGTGTATTGTCCTTTTAATGTGCTGACTATAAAGCGGGTTCAGATACAGATCAGCGCCCTACACTGAGGGCAAACTTCAATCAGTATCCTGCTGTCCTGAGAACACATCTTGGGTTTATTTGATTTAAAGTCAAAGGCTGATTCTCAATTTTTTCCAAGTGCTTAAGAATGAGAGGGACCCATGGGCTGAGCAGCAGGACATGCAGCCCAGTATTCTGTCTCTGACTGGGACAGAGCAGATGCTAAGGCAGGGGCGGGCAATTATTTCGGGCGGAGGGCCGCTTACTGAGTTTTGGCAAGCCTTCGAAAGCCACATGACATATATCTCCTGGGGGAGATATAAATATTAATTTTCTAAATTTTTTATGGGTCCCACGGGCCAGATAGAATGGCTTGGCAGGCCGCATCCAGCCCGCGGGCTACATTTTGCCCACCCCTGGACTAGAAGCTGGGGGGTGCTAGGGTTGCCCTCCCCCTTCCCTTCCACAGAGCTGAGCTGAGGAGGCGGATGGCCAGGCCCTGGCAGGATGCTTTGATTAGGGAGAGGTTCTTCCCCCTCTTATCCTCCCCCTCTCCCCCCCACCCCGCCCTTGCTGCTCCTCTGACCAGCAATGGAGCCAGCAGAGAGTTACATAGCATTTCCTTTCACAGAAGGAAGTTACACAGCATTTATCAGTCCATCAGCAAAACAAAAGCTTCTCTCATTAGTTCAAGCTCTTCTTAAAGAACTTTTTCCAAGAAAGGAATGGAGGGATATTACCTGTTGATTGGCTTGAAAAGGCCCTAAGTGGATACTATCCTGTCTGCCTGACAAAGAAACCTCTCAGCATTAGCTAGCTGACCACATGCTGGCTACGGTCCCTGCTGTGGGAGAGAGGAGGGAGGAATCCCTGCTTGAGCAGTGAGTTGGGGTTGTGGGGAGTCAGGCAGACGCTGCTGTGCCTACAAGTTTCTGCCAGAGCTCCAGCCAGGGAGCAGAAGGGAGGGGCCAGCCCAGCCCTCTGGAGCAGAGAGCCCCACCCAGGGCTGCAAAGCATCTGGGATGCTGGGGGACTCTGGTTTAAGTTAAACCAGGAAGGGGTAAGGGACAGACATTGAATAAACTGGTTTGACCCAAATCAGTTAAGTCTGATACTACATTCAACCAAGTTTCTCTCAAACCAGTTCAGCCATTTTCAAACTGGTTTATATGTACTGCATGTCTGTTCTGTAATAGGTTTAAACCAGTTTCTGATCACATAAACTGGTTTGTGTGTAATGTCTGTCCCTAGCCCTCAAGACAAAACTGTTAATTTCACAGCACAGAGGCTGCTAAATAAAAAAAGTATAATAAAAACTGTAACAGGGGGCCTTCTCCAGGCTGATCTCTCTGGGGCCCGCCTCCCTGTTTCTGGGCTAACCACCCGCCTTCTCACCTGCCATGCCTTGTTGGTAATTAGTTCATTGATGTAATTAAGTGGAAGACTGCCCATTTCTTGCCCCAATGCCAGGGGGCACTATCTGTGGCTCCGTTCCTCCCCTACACTGCAGCCCAAGCCTCGCAGATGGCATCCAGATGTTCTTACAATCACCAACCCTATGCTGGGCCCTATAATCCTAATGTTGAACCCCTCTATGATTCCTCCATTCTGGCGGCCTAATCCACCTTCATCCTGGGCAGCATAGCTCCCTGAGCTGCTTCCCCTTCCAGGTGTGGTCCCCCCAGGACCTTTGCCTCACTAGCCTTGGCCCACCTCCAGGCCAGTCAGAACCTGAGGCCCTCAGTTCTTGGGCGTTCCTCGTGGTGGGTCCCTGGCCCTTTGACCCTTCTGGTCCTGGCCCCAGCATTGACGAGTTAGGGGAAGTCCAGACAGGCACGAGTCTATGGCCTCACTCTCTTTCTCTGGGGGTCCACCCTCCAGACCCTACAAAGGGGCAACCCACCCGGTTGTGGGGGCTAAGGGTTATAGCACCCCAACCCACCTTTCACTGAGATGGTAACTGGCCTGGCATTTCCTGAGGGCTCCTGCACCACTGAGAGCCCCACCAGGCCACCCACACCCGGCAGGGTGCAGTTTTAGGTCATACCCACGACCAGGAGCCTCTTGACCATCCCCTACAGTGCCTCCCTTACCTCCAGATGATACCAGCAGCCCTCCAGCCAGGCAATGTTGTTGCCTGGCCTCTCAGCAGCAAAATGCCCTGTTTATATGGGCAGCCCTGAATCTATAATGGCTGGCACCTGCCAGCTGCTGTCTCAGGCCCTTAAAGTGGCAGGCACAAGCAGTGCCCTGCCACAACAACATACATGCTAAAAATCACAAAGTCACATTGGAGTCAATTAACCTTTCCTATTTGTGCCATTTTTACTGGCATCAATCCACTTAACTCTGTCCTCATCACCATTATGCCCATGTTGCAATAGGACCAAAAATCAGCCAGATCTCCCCAGCTGGAGATTCCTTATACATGAGAGATTGTGCAGCTGGGTAGTGAGGTAGCCAACTCTTCCACTAGTATTTTGATGTGTTAGGGGGCATTCTAGAGCAGGATAAAAATATGAAATGCTTTGTATTCCTGCAAATTCTGCTTGGGGGCCCAGTGTAGAACAAGGAAATTCTCAGGTTTCTCTAAATTATAGGCATAGATCTGCCTCCTACACACATCATGCTAAGAATTCAGAAAGCATCTTTTTCTGTTCCTGATTTTTTCTGGATCTTATTTTTCTCAACCTTATTTTTGTTCCAGTTTTTCCTTTTTTTAAATCTCCATTCCAATACCATTTCCTGCAGTTCTCTCCATTGCTTGCTCCATCCTCTCCTCCTTTCTTTCTTAAATTTTCCCCTTAATTTTGGGCAGAAATGCAAAAGATGCAGAACACTTAATGACATACTGAGTGTGTACAACCAAGCATGTTTTTCCAGTAAGGTCCAAGGAAAGTCTATATTAGCAGATGCTATACATTCTACATGCCTTCAGTTATAAGGGATTGCTTTGTGTCTTATAATTCCCCTTATATTTTTTCTTCATATCTTGGCCTTTGCCAGGCAGCAGCAGTAGCAGCAACAGCAACAGTGACAGAGAAACAGGGCTGCAGAATTGACTGGAAAATCTGCAGCAAAATCTTCACATACACTCCATGCCTAGGAATACAGAACTGACCTGGATGCTAGTATTTTCTTTTTTTCTTTTTTTGCAGCCAGCTGCGTGCTCTCTTTGATGTACCTCCCATTAAGAAATAAGGCTTTTTTTTCTAAGTGATCATGTTGAGAAATCTGAAAGAAGAGAAAAAAGGATAGTCTTAGAATTTCATAGTGAAAAGCTGATTGTGTAGATAACATTTTGCCTGGGTGTTTTTTTTTTCTTTATCCTAATCATTTTTTTAAAGGGACAAGATGTAATGTAGGAGTGATTTCATTAAACAGAATGGAAAATGTGTAGGCACAGCAGTAACCACCACTGACTTCTCTATTCTTCTCCCTCCCCCCCAACCCATCTCTGACCCCCCCACAACCTCTCTCATTTAGGACAGACTGTTTCTATCAGATCAATGCATCAAGGGGGACCCCCATGCACAAACGTTCTCAAGGACCCAACATGAAAAAGAACTCCAGTACCTCCCTGGTTGTATTCCTATTTGGATCTTGGAGCCCTCTCTCCTGGGCTGGAGATCTGTGTGGAAGGTGGGCTAGCTGGGAGTAGGTTTGTAAAACCTCACATTAAGTGGAGGTAGAACCTCAGGACAATATATATCACCTCTACTGCATTCAGCACAAGTTATATAAATCAGACAACCCCAGGCAGTCTGTGAATCCCCTTTGAAAGGGAGTCGGTGGCAGAAAGTCAGCTGCAACCAGGGAAAGCCATGCCAAATCAGCAGAGTTTTGATGTGGGTATTGTAGTATATGGTTTCAGTTGAGATTCCCCATCGCATATGAAACAAAGTAGACATATTCTATGGAAAGATCTTCACTGATTTTTTTCCCCCATTGAAACACTTTCCATCAATTTGATTTAGGGAGCAGGTAATCTGAGCCACACTGGGTGTGCCTACATGTGCGCTTTAATGTGCAGTAGCCTATTTTACTGTGCATTAAAGCGGCACATAAAAAAGTGCTATTATGCTAACGCGCATTAAGTGTCACCCAAAAAGCATGTGCTTGAGCTACTATGAATTAGTGCAATATAATGTGCATTAAATTAGTACCTCACAGTGCCTGTACATGAACACAGAGGCTGCTTCAACATGCTGTAATTATAGTACATTGGAGCAGACTATTAATCGAGTCTGGAGTGTGGTAATTACTGTGATCTAGCAGCCTCCTAAGTCTCTTTACTTACAGTGGCTCTTGAAGCTGCTCTAATTAAAGCATTGCTCCCCACACCTGTAGAGCACATGTAAAGGTGCCCTCATATTGGAGGTACTAAGTTTAATGCATGTTAGGAAAAGTGTATTAATGCACTTGTAGATGTGCCCACTGTTCAATAAAAATTTACTCTTTTATAGCACTTTCATTCTGTAAACATTAAGTAAATCTCATAACAATCAGCAAAAGGTATTATCCCCATTATATGGGGGTCTTCTAACTCTCAGAATAATGTGTAGCTTGTGCAAAAAAATTACAGACCAAATTCAATAGATCCCTGTGGTACCAAAGAGAATAGCTGGGAAAGGAAAAGGGGGCAGGCATAGGAAGCAGCGCTCTCATGTTTCTTCTGCCATCTGCTGTCCCTGAAACAGTGGACAGTCAATCTGGCTGCACAACGTGCGAGCAGAATCTGGGAGGAAAGATCTAGGAAGAAAGAATAAGGACCTTACAAGAAGTGTGCTGCAACCAATTGAATCTGAAGTTAAAATGCAACCCTGTGGCTGAAAGGACTTACATGATCCTTTGATGTAAAAGCAAGTGATTGTGATATAGGAGAAAGGAGAGGATACCACTTCCGTACATAGAATTAGTGACACAGTAAAAAGCTTGTTGAAAAATCAGAGGGCTTCAGAGACAAGCTCTGCAAATGATTAGACATCTGAGAAACATGTATTATAGCAAAAGCTTTAACAAGCTCTATTAAATGTATCAAGAAAAAAGGTTAAAACGTAGTCTGAAAGCACATATGTAGGCAGAAAATAATGGATATATTAGGTGGGGTTTAATCTAGTAGACAAAGACAAAAGCTTGAAGTTGAAACTAGAAAAATTCAAATTGGAATCCATTTTTAAGTGAAGTTAATTAACCACTGGAACATATTATCAAGGGAAGTGACAAATTCACTACCAACTAAAGTCTTCAAATCAAAACTAGCCATCTTTCCATAAAATATGCTCTAGTTCAGATGATTAACCAGAAACAGAAATCACTGGTTGAAGTTGAATATTCTACATTATGCAAGAGGTCAGACAAGATGATCACAATGCATACATTATCTTTAAAATCTATATATCATCATCAAGGCATATGAAAATTGTATGGAAGATCTCAGGGTTCCACAGGTATTTGGGGCTGAAAAACATTTTATTCATTCCACACCCTGAAAAACCAAACTTAAGCAGAAAAAAATGAAGAAACAATATGGTGAAACCTTCATAAGCAGGGGCTATGTGGATTTTCTAAGTGGATTTTTCCTCTCCTGGCCCTTTTCACATAGGGTTATGATCTGGACCTTTTGTCTTCCTAAAATATGAAATAAGTAGAAATTTCCTGATGATGTGTCTGTCTCATATCCCGTCTTTTCAGCTTCCAGATTCCTTGTGGATTCAAGGTGAAATCATGAACCCTTTTCCACATTAGCAAGTCAATAATATATAAATACTCCTATATGAGTGAACAGAACTACTTAGATGAGCAATTGATTATCAGTGGACAAAGGGGCTGTAATCAAGACCAAAGAATGTGGGAAAGGGCCACTGGTAGATTGGAATAAGCCCACTTATTCGAGCTTGCTGTTTTACAGCAGTTCAATCAGTTTTCTGAGGTTGGGCCCTGATCCAGTTTCTTCAGTAGTGAACAGAAGTTGCTGTTAACATCCATGGAAGTTGAATCAAGTATTAAGACAACCCCCACCCCCCAAAAATGCAAAAAAAACCAAAACAAAAAGGAGATTTATCATCAAATCTATATTTGGATTCATTTCTGGCAAATGGCCTCTCAAGACTAACTGTTACATTTTTAGTAGTCCACAAGGCTTATATAAAGCCAAACTTTTAGCCTTGCCCAAGCTACTTACTTTCCTGGGTACATAGCTAAATATAAAGTGACCCTATGAAAAATGTACATACCAGGTAACTAAAAAGAAAGCAGAAGATAAAGAGAGTGGGACAGAGAGAAAAGTAGGGGTGACTGGAAAAGGAAACAGGCTGCAGTATTTTTGTAAAACCTCAATCTCCTCTATTACAAGATCATCTCCATAAAAAGGTAAAAATAATATAATATAATTGTAACAAAACTAGTTTTACAATTGTGCTATTTTGAGTTCTCCACATTTGCTATGCAGAAAGTATTAAAGCGTTGATAATTATAATGAGGAAAGAATTCTTGTGGGTGATATCTTTTATTGGAATCAATGGCAAGGTTGGGATAGATATAGACATCACACTACTTTTCCTCAGATCTCTACATCGTTGGAATAAGCATAGACAAGTTTTTGGGTATCACAGTATGCTTCCTCAGGTTTCCATCCCAAGAGCTGGAGGAAGGCTACTGTGGGGGACAAAAATTTGTCTATGTCTATCCCAATCATGCAGTTGGTTCAATAAAAGATATCATCCACAAAAATTCTTACCTCATATTTTCTGGGCCACCACAGCAACAACTTCATTTCACCACTTCCAAAACATGGATAATGAGTCACTTTATAATGACCTAGGATAAAGCATTCAGATTCCAATTTTGCATTTTCTTGTACATGTAACAATATCAGATTTTCATACTGCAGGGATGTCATGAATTCACGTTAGTAATTCACACATTTTTACTCAGTGTTCTTTCATTTTAGTTAACATTATAATCAAAAAGTCAATTTTCTTTGTAAACAAATATAGACGTTGCAAATCTAAAATGATTACTAAGGGAAATCCCAAATCATGCTGTGTAAAAATAATTTAAACACTTCCTTATTCCCCATTTCTGAACTAAGCTAATTTAGAAATGATCTTAGAAAGAAGAAGTTGTATTTTTTCCAATGATTTTGTATTCATAACAAATATACACTATATATTGGTATTGTCCAGCAAAAGTATGGAGGACTTCACTGGTTCCGACTGTAATGAAAGGTTTTACCTTGAGCTCTTGTGAACCTTTGTTCGTGGTACAAAAAGCATTGTCCTTCAGAGCTCAGTTTGAAGTTGTTGTTAATTTTGAGGGGGGGCGGGGGGCAGGGTTTTCTTTTGTTTGGTTTTCTTTTTTAACTTGAGAAACTGTCTGATGTTCTGTTCAGGATATGGTGACACCAGTGAAGCTACCAAATGTAAAAGAGGATACTTGGTATTAGAACAGGGGTTGCACACATTCTGTACATTTTTAGGTTTCTATTAGGAACTTGGAGAATAAACCTGATGGATTTTCATAAGCTTCTAAGTGACCTAGAAGCCTAAATTCTATTTTATAAAGGCAAGTTAGACATTTACAACAAGATTCACATGAGTATAGAGGTGCCTAAAGATCAAAATGGGGATTCAAATACCTTTTAAAAAATCTACGTTTAAAAAATAAGATATTTAGGTGCTTTAGAAAATTTTACCCAGAATCCATTCCTCCACCAATGGAAAATGGCTTAAATAGGACTGTGGATTCTTATTCCATTACCTAGATTAACTTTTGTGATTCCTTTGTTTCTATGGATTTATTGCTTCTTTGTTTGTCTCTTCCAGCACTGACCCACTTCCACCACCTCTTCCTACCTCCTTATCTTTCATATTCAAATTTCTCTCTCTCTCTTACACACTGCTTTGTGCACATTCTTTTACAGGATCTGATAAAGTGAGTTTCAGTTCACAAAAGCTTGTGCTCAGTCTGTATATATCTGATTTAGCTAGTCTATGAGTTACATATCCACCCTGTCTTCTACAATGCATTTCCCATTTGGAAGAAAAAATTACATGGCCTAGTAGAGGGATGGGCAATTATTTCAGCTGGTGGGCAACTTAACAAGTTTTGGTGAGTTGTTGAGGGCCACACACACAAAAATCTTTTAAAAGATACAATTTTAACAATGTATAGATAAAAAACAAATCATATGCTAAAAATCAAACATCTACTATAATGCTTTTATTTCAAAAATATATTTTTTCCTGATTTATGTTTTTCTGAGTAGTGCCTATAGAGGTAGTGTCTATAGAGGAAGCAGGGGGTGGTGGGGAGGAGCTGCAGAGGGGGTGTCAGGGAGGGGGCGGATGTGTGCAAGTGTGGGGAGGGCTGCCCACGTGCTAGGTCCTGGGAACCAGCCAGGGATATGGGGCACGTGCAACAGCTTGCCTGGGTGGTGCAATCTGACCCCCGTCCCCTATCCAGCCTGTGGCTGCCCCCAGAGCACTCTGCATGTGGCCAAGTCCCAGCCACTTCCACCCAGGGCAGCCCACACCATGCTCATACCCATACCGACTGGCGCTGGCTCCAGCCAGCTCCTCCCATCTCCAGCAGCTCCTCCTCCTCCTGCTTCTGGCCCACCCCAAGCAGATGGGAAGTTGCAGCCAGGTGGCTCTGGCTCTAGCATGTGGAGCTCTACTTCCAGCTGCCTTCCACCCACTCTGCCTACCTGGCACAATGAGCAGCCACCTGTGGGTGAGCAGAATGGGTGCAAGGTGGCCAAGAGGTGGAGCTGGATCCCTGCATGCTGGGGCAGGAGCCACCCAGCTGCAGCTTCCCCCCACCTGGAGCGGTGTAACAGGGGCAGGAGGAGGAGCCACAGGAGATGGCGGGGGAGCCGAACAGTACCTGGGTGATTGCAGCTGCACTGACAGCAACCCTGCCAGAAAGCTGTACATGCTGACCAAGGCTGGGGCCGGGGCCAGCAGGAACAAATGGGAGCATGGCAGGAGCGGACAGGGCTTGGCCCCATGCAGAGTGCCACCGGGAGGCAGCCATGGGCCAGATCCAATCTTTTGGTGGGACAGATTTGGCCCACCCAGTCTAATACTAAACTATATTTCCTCAAGAGAACATTCAAGATGAAGAGGAATTGTTCATCATTAAAAAAAACTAAAAAAATAAAGCAAGCTGCTTTCCACACCTACTTAGAAGATTTCAATAAAGTCTTCTTGGGGAAGAAGGCAAAAGGCACACATGGTCAGTGCTTGCCTTCTGCACAAGCTCCTGTCAGCTCTCTTCTCCCCTAAGGAGTAGCTGGAGGTAGGAGGAGTAAAGGAAAAAGGACTTGTCTGGTAATGGATTTTTTTAGAAATGAATGAGGAAATATCAAAAGCCATTATTTTTATGATGGGGGACATAAACTGGGATTAAAACAGCTTTCATATATAATGGTGTCATGTATAAATCATAACTTGCATTGGTTTATGAAGGCAAAGGCCAAACCATTTCGTGTTGTAAACTATTTTATTCTTTAGGGAGTGTGAATCCCCAGCAGAGGGGCCAAAACAAAGTCACTGTACCATTTAAAACCTTAAAATAGTGTTTAAATAGCAGTCAAGTCATGGGCTGCATAAAGGGTAATTTCACTTACATGACCTCAATCTTGAGCTGCTATGAGATGCTTCAACACCCACTGTTCAGTCCAAGGTAAACTGGGAGGGTAATGGTCAAATGGCGAGGAGAAGATGGATAATAAATGAGACTACTTTATTAAAAATGCAGAGCAGACCAAGACAAGAAGCTTATCAAAGACTTAAGCTTCTGTATTCCCATTTCATTTAGAAGGACATTAATCTTAAATAAATAAATGAAAACAAAAGAGAGATGTCTGAAATATTGCTGCTGCGCACAATTAAAACTGTGTTCTGCACTGAGAACAATGACTATCATATTAGTCTTTGTAACTGTGTGGGGACTTTGTTTTGCTTTTTATCTACATCCTCCGGCAATGTTTTCTGTAATCGGCATAAGAAGTCCTAAATACTTTTTTGGGAGAGGAATAATAAAGATGAAAGTTTACTTCCTTTCTGATTCCTTTCCTCACCTCTTTCAAAACAGCAAACTGTACTTTAGTTGGTGTGGTCAATTCAGGAGCATCTCCAAATTTCCCTTAGATTGGAGGTTTGCCAGGGGCCCAGAAGTGATCTGTCTACATGCTCTCTGGGCACCAGCACACTGTAGGTGTTATGAATTAATAATAAAACACCCAATAACACTAGATTTTGGCTTCTGATTCAAGCCAGGACATGACATTCCATTCACTTATTTTTAGGCACAACCACAGTGTACATTCGTATTCATAAAATATTTAATAGGAGGTGCCCAAAGCAAGGAATAAACTAGCCTTATCATAAGGAAAGAATGAATTGCTATTATTTGATGTTTGCTAGGCACATCCAAGGACCAATCCACAGTCCTTGCTCAAATCAGTTTATCATTCCAGGCTATATTGTATCCGGAGTTCATACTGGTGCACTGGGGAGGAGGTCATACAGAGCAGTGGCGACGCGTAGGGAGTGCACGGGAGTGCACATGCACCCCCTGAGAGCGTCGGTGCACATCCTGTCAGGCTGCGCTCCCTGTTTAGGTGATGGGCAGGGGGCAGGCAGGAGCACCGGTGCGCCCCCTGCAAGCGCTGGCCAGGGAGCAGGGCCACCAGCAAAAGCGGCCGTGCCACTTCCAGAAATGGCTGTGGGAGTTCCAGAAGCGGTGCAGCTCCTTTTTGGTGAGTGGGATCGCCCGTGGTGGGGGCAGCACAATGAACCCCCCTGCCCAGTGACATCGGCTGCCGGAGGACCCCCCTACCTGGTCAGCGTGATTAGTTGCTGACATGCCCCCCCGACTCAAAAGGCACCAGTCACCCATGATACAGGTTATGCAGAAGAACCAGTCAAAGTTATAGTCCTTCTGCTTAGAGAAGTATAAGGATTTCTCCCTACCCACCTCTTGAGGGGGCAGAGGGAAGGAGGCAGGTCTGTGGTTCCATTCCACACTCCCACTACGCACATATATGCAGAGAGGGATGGCTGTGTAGAGCAACAATTAGAGCAGGGGCGGGCAATTATTTTGGGTAGAGGGTCACTTACTGAGTTTGGGCAAGCCATCGAGGGCCACATGACAGGCAGCCAGGGGGTAGATAAATATTAATTTTCTACATTTTTAGGGGCCCCACAGGCCAAATAGGATGGCCTGGTGGGCCACATCTGGCCCGCAGGCCGCATTTTGCCCACCCCTGGATTAGAGCAACTAGTGTACTACTTTTATGCACCCAAGGGGTTGAGGAAGCATTCTGCCTCCACCAGGCAAAATATCTGTCATTTCTGCCCTTGGTTACCTCTGCTTCCAGGGAGTTCCAGAAGTTTGATTTAAAAAAATCTTTATACTTGATTTTTCAACTGTTGTAGACAAGTTACCCATTTCAAAGTCTAAAAGCTCTTGTGCTATAATGAAATGGAATTCTCTCGCTCCTACAGAAATAGGAGATTTAGGCTTCAGTGGGATTTTTGCCTGCTAAAGAAGTCAGTGCAAGTTGCACTTAGAAAAGAGGAAAGGGATCAGGCCACAAGACAGTAAGCAGATAGAACCTTAAATTGGATTTGACAGTTGCTGGTATGTTGAACTGACTTTACAGAATTAACCATTTTCCCTAATAACATCCTGTAAGCATATAGATTTATTGTTCTGCATTCCCCTCCTTAATTTGCCTCCACCCTTCTAACTGCTTCAGCCCCTATTAAAACTCCAACTGAGACAATCACTCCTGTGGTGATTATTAGAAATCATTATCTGCGTTCAAAATGCTTAACATTTGCTTTCCCAATATGGAAACGTTGTTGGTAGGAAGCATTAAACATACTGAAATATAAAAATAAATCATTAAACGTTTTCCCCCTTTCACGGTAACTAATGCTAGCCTGTCTGGGAAGATCTGGAAGACATAACAGGCTTTAAACTACAGGAAAGGAAATAGACCTGTCTATGACAGTAGAGATCTGCTGGATTCCTGACTCATAGGAATGACTAATATGCTCTTCCAGATCCCAGTGGAGATATCATATTATAAGTGTATTTGTTACATTTCTCTATGAATCCAGGTATTCATTAGCAGGGCACAGGAAATGAGAGCAGGAAAACTCTCTTCCCTATGTTTTCTTTGTCTTCCACTTCCTGGTGCCCAAGGTGTAAGGAGTAGGAACAGTATGATTGAGGAACCATGCCTGGGATTACATAAATAAAGCATGTATCACAATGCACATACAAGATTGCACAGGCATTCACTAATAATCGAGAGCTTCAATTTGTAGCCTTAATAAAGATGTTGTGTGTGTGTGCATGTGTAATTATTATGTATATTTCATTTGCCTCAAAAGGTCAGATTTGGAGCTCTCTCATGCTAAAAACATTGCACACACACGATAAAATAGAATGACTGTCCAAAAGAACTTACAATCTAAATAGAAATGAGAAATGGGGGAAACAGGAACAAAGAGGTGAACTATCTTTTCCAAGGCCAGACAGCTGGTCAGTGACAAAGAATACCAAAATTTGCAATAAGTAGCCAAGCAGTTGAAAGATACTACTATAACTAAAAGCACTGAACATTTGACTGTGCTATCTTCACATATAAAGACATATACTTTATGAAAGAAGCACTAACATCTTGGCTGCTTGCCTCCTAAGCTTCTCCACTCAGCTGTGTTCTTCACCCAAGTTTTTTGGATTGAGGAAGAAAAAGACATAACTTATAAATCACAGATGGAAATACTAGGAGATATGTCACATATCTCACATATTAATTACACAATGCTCTTACATAACTGCTTAGGTATCTAAAGAAAAGAGCATGCAGCGTCTGCAAATTAACATTCCTTTTGTGTAACCAAAAGTGCTGCCTTCCAGAGATGGTAATTCAAGAAAGTAAAATGCAGCAGTCGGTGCATAAAATGTGTGTTCTTTTCTTGTGGAAAATACCTAGTCTGCTTTCTAGGGGAAAGGCACCTCCATGCTTCAATACCTTCGGATCAATGGTTCTTTTGAAAACATAAACAAACAAAAGAAACCCCTAAATTAGATCTAACATTTTTAAATCAGATTCTACATCAGCAGAACCAAAAGGGAGGTTTGCCATTGACTTCAGTGAGTACTGGATCAAACCTTTTTTTGGTCATCCTTTGTCTACATTTTGTCACATTAAGTTTTGTAAAAAAAGCACAGTGTGATGTCTTTTTCAGTTTAAAAAAGTATATATACTTCCTAGGCACAGCAACTGAGGTACCACCATTACCCACCATAAAAGATAAAAGGAAGGGGAATGTCTATGTACCATGTTGAAATTGTATTTTGTAACGCAATGTAAAGTTTAGCTACCAACACAAAGCAATATGACAGATGCATCTGTTAGGAGTATAATTAGATTAGATACATATATTGGCGTACCTATCTGTTAAACAAAACAATGGACTTTCATTCAGAGGGGCACCTTGGAAGATTAATGGTAATAATGAAGCATGAAATATTTCCTTCCTGGGGTGGTTAATGTGAAACAGGGGAAATAATCATTTTACCCACGAGGGATAATCCCCTGAGGAAAGTTTTCAGTGAAATAATGTATTGCCATATCTCATCCCACATATGTCAACAAAGAAACTATGTGTTGTGCTTAATGCAAGAAAGGCAATGAGCACAGGGAAAAGAAATGAAATCAGCACAGCAGAAAACAGATACACTATAATACCACTCAGAGAGAGCAGACTAGGCAGGAAGAATAGGGGCAGAGAAGGGAAGGTAAAGAGTGAGGGTGAACAATGGCCAGAAGTAAGATAATAAGGAGAAAATAAAAGAGACATTGTTAAAATTCAAAAGACAAAAAATAAAAGGAGGAACATTTCTAAGTCCATATCTGGAATGTGGTTTAACAACTGAGACTTATGAAATACTAAATTTAATTTGCTAGTCAGAAGTGAACATCAGCTCCTGAAAATGTTCACATATTTTCTTCCACATGGATGAGAGCAGGCTGACTCTCCTTAATTCTAGTCCAATTGTGTGCCAGTATAAAATGAAGACACTTATGGTGGTAATTAACTGAGGTGATGAAGTGGAGAATCAGGTCCTTCACATATATATATTTGTAATCACAGAATTACAGATTCATAGAAAAGTAGGGCTGGGAGGGACCTACAGAGGTCATCTAATCCAACCCACTTCCTGAGACAGGATCATCCCTATCCAAACCATCCTATAGAAATCCAACATCTAACCTATTAGCAAAACTACAGTCAGCCCTGAGACAACCACAAGATATAACATCACAAGTAAAAGGAGGCACCAACATCATGTAGCAGCAAATGTTAAAATATGCCTGAGAGATCTAAGAAAAAGGGCCATGGCCCCTACTACAGAGGAAAGCAAAAACTCCCACAGTCCATACCAAGCTGACCATAGAGCAAATTCCTTCTGGACCCCAAATATGATGATGGGTCTGATCCTGACTGGACAGCAAGACCCTCTAGCCAGGAACCTCTGGGTGTAAACCCCAGCAGGAGCACTGGCACACCCCAATCACAATCTCCAAGGTATGATCTCCAAGGGCCAACATACCCCTTTTGTGTTGTTGCAGCTGGTAGATCTAGTGAGCTTAGGAATTATTGGTGGTGTACTGCCTGCACATTTCACTTGTTCCTGGCCCTGCCTGGAGGTCCATTGAAGAGGCAACCTAACATCTGTGGCATACCAGTGATCCTTAACTGGTATGACAGTCTCCTAAGGACATAACTGTTTGGCATAGGTAACAGCGATCCCAAAGCTGCTCTATACTATTTAAAAGATTGGACAAATGAACACATGACTGTGGGAGTGAAAGGTCATGAGTATCTCAAAAATGTCCTTTATGGTCCTCCTCAGTATACCACCCCTTCAGTCATCCACCCCCGACATACTGGGTGCGTCTACACACGCGCATTTACTACGCAGTCACCAAAATTACTGCACAGTACAGGCACACCTCTACTGTGCAGTAAATATGGCAGCTTACACTGACTTGAGTGTAACATTTGATACCTGCATCATGCAGGTATCAAATTAGCGCTCAATTAGTTACACTTGCGCTACCGTGCAGTAGACACTTTACTGCATTGTAACAGTGTGTGTATGGACTGCTTTAGTCCTAAGTCAGTAAGGGCTAGATCCAAAAGTGAACGGTATCAATACAAATGCCCCCTTGATTTTAGTGGGCCTGGGATCAGGCTGATTCATCATTACTACCGTTATTCAAATTTTAGTTTATTAGCTTGTTTTACTAATAAATTTGATAACCTCTATGATGCAAATATCAAATGTTACGCTCAAGTTGGCGTAAGTTGCCATATTTACTGCACAGTATGGGTGTGCTTTTTACTAACGTATTTTTTACAAACATAATTTACTAATAAATTGATGCTCAGTCTTCAAAGAACATTCACGAGGTCTTCACTCTTGGCAGTTAAGCAATTTAATTTGATCAGTATTTTCAACATTAATCAAGGCTAAAAGCAATTTTATTTTTACCCTTTTCTCTGAATTGAGTTGGAATTTGAGGAAATGCATGACTATTATTTTGCCAATCACAAGCAGATTCATCTGAAGAGGACAGAAGCTATCAGTAGCTGCTAATTCTGCTCAACTAATAAAACTTCATATTTATCATACCTCAGCATCAGTAAAGCAGGAAATGCTAAATGTTTCTCTTCATTGAATAACCATATTTTTAGCTTCTGGTTTTTAAACTGTAAGTGCCTTTTTGTTATTGGAACTGATGACTACTGTTGTCCTGGTAATTTTTCCCCTGGAGATATATTTTATGCTTGCCATTTCTTTTTTCAGTCTGAAGTGTTAATTAGGATTAGAAAACAGAGAGATGCCTGATAGATTCTCATTTTCCCTCTACTGCCCATTCATTGCAGACAGCTTTTTTCATGCCAGCCTTAGTGGTGGAATTTTCCTTTAAAAAATTCAAATAAAACTATGTGCAAATAACAAAACGGTAACTAAAACACATCAGAGTCATCACTCCAGAGTTCAGACTTCAATAATTTCCATATGCCTCAACAGTGTAGTAGTTTATGTGGTAAAGACAATCTATTTAACCACTGTACTACAAAACCTAAGTACAAGGAAGTGAAGGAAACATAAGGTTCAATCTATAAAAGCCCCTTTAATCTATAAAAGCCTCTTTTTACTTCTGTACACGCTATCCAAAACCTTGGAGAGAGAACACAGAAGGGCTCTGCACCTCCTCCTTTCCTTCACAGAGCAGGTGGGTGGGTTAGACTTTGCTGAGTGGCAATGAGGAGTCAGTATAGGGTTATCAAATATCAAACATAAAGTGCAGTACTACTTCCCAGTGATTAAAGGGACAATCTGATGCATCTACAGAGCTAATTCTGAGCTGATGCAATTTACACTGAACCCCTTGCTTAGAGTTCTGCCTAAAATCTAGCCCTGAATGGTTTGTTTTAATCATGAAAATAAATGAGGTACTCTAGAGCTTGAAGACCAAAGTCCTATATTCAAGAATACAGCATGACTGCACAAGTGCAAGCTTTTTTGCCAGTAAGTACAATCGCTCTTTAAGGAGGTAATTCCAGTGGTAAAAAGTAAGTCAGTCTCCAGGCTTACACATCCCTTGATCATACTGACAGGACCAACTCAGTGTGGTAGTGGTCAAACAATACATATCCACAAGGAAGCTCTTCATAGCAGGGCTTAAGTTTATTTTTGTGTCATTCTTTATTATCATGTAGTGATCAGCTCTTTGTTGGTGGTAACAAATAACAAGTAATAATATCACACAAACTGTCAAAAAGCAGCAGTGTCACTTCTGGCTAAACAAGGCAGGGTTTGAACCAGTGGTCTACCAGAGGAAAAATGCTGGAGCAATCCCATGAGTCATCCTTTGCCTTTTTTAGTATGAGTTAGACCTAGAGCGACCATGTGCCCTGGTTTGGCGGGCAGGTCCCAGCTGATTCAACAAAAGTCCTGGAATTGCAGGGACTTGGGGCACAGTCTGGCAATGGGATGGAGAAGCAATGTGCCAGGCAGGCAGGTCGGCAGGCAGTGATGTGAAGGAGTAAGGCAGCTGGACTGGAGTGGTGCTCAGCCCACCACTTCCAGGTGTTGCTCAGGAGGGGCTGGGCCTGGCACGTGCAGGCAGGGTGGCACCTGATCCAGTCCACCTGCCTCTCTCTGGCACAGCAGCAGATGTGCCTGCCCGCCTGGAGCACCATGCCGCTCCGCCTCCCAGCTGGACTGTGCCCTGCCTGCTGGACTACACCCCTGCCTGCCTGCCTCTGCCTGCACAGCACCACTGACTTAGGGTGGCAAGGGGAAGGGATGGGGACAGTGTCCTGTATTTCCTTTAAAATAATATGGTGACACTAGTTAGAGCCTTTAAAATCCAATCTCTCAAGTCTAGTTTCTTTTGTTAATTGTTGCGATCTCATTAAACTTAGAGAGAAAAATTCCCTTCCACAAACACATGCAGACATGGCGTGAGCTCACTGAATTCTGTCTGCTGTGGAAATGCAAGTTTTAGAAAATGTTATAGGTTCTGTTATTTACCCAGCTCTAATGGGTCCTTTGTTAGAGGACAGCACTATAATTATGTGCTTTTGTCATTAATGCTTTGAGTCAGTGGATAATGCAGAGGTGACAAATCACTGGATATGCCCAACAGTTTATGGCTTTTAGCTCTAAGCAATGTCTTTTTATTTCAAATCCCTTCTGTCTATCATATTTCCTTTAGATGTTTTCTCTTCTCTCACAGACACACATGATCACATTTATAATTAAATGCATCCAATCATAATTTATTCATGCACATCCACTTATTAAAGCCTTCTATTGTTGATTGTTGGTACACATTAAATTAAAAACTTTGGGAAGAAGGGAAACTGGAGGGACATTTCTGATTAATTCCAAATACCATACAAACTTTTTGAGGTTGCTGAGAAGCATCAGTCAATGCAGAATGAAATCATCCAAATGTTTAGCTTTGTATCAGACAAGAAGGATATTTTACTAATTTTGTGAGAGAAGCCCTGGCTTTCAGGTTCTCTTTGGGCGTGGTTCAGTGTTTGACATTGTCCCTGAAATGATCAATATGGCATGGGTCCTGGCTCTGCAAAGCTGCAGCTCTCTCCCTCTGTCATACTACTAGCAATGATGGCTAAAAGGTACCTGACCAAGGCTCCGGATTCCGCTCTGAAGGTGAAGGAAAAACTATTCTCCGTGTACGGCCCGACTCCCTGGAATTCTCTTCCTCTATTGCCTTGGCAGAACACAAGTCTACTGCCCTTTCAATGGTAGTGAAGTGCTAATATCTCCTTTTCCATTTATCATTAGCTGACTGGCTATATGAGACTATGAGAATTTAGTCTTCATTTTAACATGTTTTATTTTAACACTTTGAAGAGTTTTGTTTTTTTAAATAATTGGATTTGTAGGATGCTTGAATATGCACTTGTTTTTAGAGGTCTTGATATAAAGGAGCAGTTAAAACAATAAAACAGAAGCAGGGGATTATTTCTGTTCCCACTGGAGTTAGAGTTGGAGTGCTGTTGTAGTGATGATAGTTCAGGAAATATGCAGGCAAGGATTCTTGGTGATATCAAAATCTCCTGGATCCCCCACTGGAGTTGTACATTTTATGCATCTCTTTTAACTGTGCTGCACTTACCACTACCTAGCTTGCAACTTTTCACCTGATGTAAAACCTTCTTCTTCAAACCACTGTCAACATTTTAATTGCTTTCACTCACTGCTATTTTTAAATGCGTTATTTCTGTTTTTAGAGTTCACTGATGTTCCTAACCTAATTCACTTTATCCCCTTCCTCTCCCCTGCCTTAACACATGTGCCCAATTTTCCCTGAACATCCAGTTTATCTTGTATGCCCTCATGTTGCCTCACCAGAAAAATCCTGCATTTTACCTTACGTATGCCTCAGTGCACCTCCCTCACACAAACAACTCCCTTTCCCTCTGTAGTCCAGTCTAGAGGTTTAGGAGGATGGGGTATTCAAAGTTCTTGGCCAGTCTCCCAGTGGCCTGACCTTACATGGTTCAGGAAGAATAAGGAGAATGCCTAGAGTTCAGTGTAGACTCCAATAGACATGTCCCAGTCCTACAGTGATCACCACTTTTTATCATTCATACAATGCCACAGATATGTCTAGTATTGTCTATGGATTGGCTGCCTTGAGTTCTGCTGTCAGAATAATGGCAGGATCTATTGCCCCCCTCTGAGGAGATACTGAAACCCTCCACTCATGTAAACTTTAAAATCTGCCTCTTGCTGACTTGTAAACATTTTGAATCAGACCATGGGGTAGACTGTGACACCGTTATCCACACTGTAGTATGTGACAACTGACAAATAAACCATTACTTGGTGTGAGTAAATGTTTCACAATCTGGTGCTACAATCAGCACCATACAACTATTCTTTTTTTTCTCACCTTCCCACTCCCATGCCTACAGAAAATAAGCATTTGATTTCTTAAAGTAAAACGTAACCCTTTGTTGTCTTTACCAATGTATTCATTTTCAGAGAGGTCAAACTGCAACTGTTAAAACAAAACAGCTCTATTTCAATTTCAGCATGGAACAGAAGACCAAAAAAAAAAGTGAAACAGAAATGACCTTAGTCATCAGGCTAGTTAGAATTCCTTCCAAGTAAAATAGAGAGATGAACAACTGGCAAAGGTCAGCCTCATTATCATGAACTCTTTTTGTAGTGAAACAAAAATTAGCCCTTAGATCTTTCTTCAACAGAATAGACCATTTTCCCCATTTAGGAGCTGTTTGATTTCTTCTGACTAACTATCAAACTATGGAAACACCTTTTTCCCATTAGTATTCAAAACACATCTTGTAGACTATAACAGCTATGTGCATGCTATATTTATCTTTCCACAAACACTGGATGTTTAAATAGTTTGGACATAAGAGCCCTGATATAGTATGTCAGGGGGTAGCTAAGCAAAAAAACATTGGGTCCAAAGGTAATTGCATCTCTATAATATTTGCAGTATCACAAATTGTCCTG